>NC_085139.1:250745080-251100094 GCF_024139115.2 Armigeres subalbatus | reverse complement strand
CTGTTATGCATCGGAAAGCAATGGCATATGATCTACCACTGGTCTACCGTCAATAAAACAGTTGTATCGAATCAGCTGCTTTTGGGAAACTCGCCACAAACCCATTTCCAATATTCCGTCAACCACGAAAGTCAAATCAAATTCGGATCATAGCACTTGGCCAAGCTTACCAGGCCATCCCACTTTCAAACCAAAGCCCATCTCAAGAAGCATAAATAAACGAAAATCTCCAATTTAATTTGCATCCCAAATTTGCCTTCTCCAAGCATCGCCGGCAAAAAATTCCGAACGCCGGCAGTGCCCCGTTGAAAATCGGATATTTCACGGCCGATCGTCCAAGCACCTGATCCGGAGGACGTTCGGTTCTATTCAACGCATTCCATCGACCTGTTTTCGTTCATATTCCACATCGCATCGCTCTGCTCCAGTCCAGGATTTGCGCTTATTTTAAGTGTTTCATCTTACTCGAATCAAGCAAAACAGCCCCGAGAGGAAGAAAACAAACACATCCCATGTAGGATGGAACGTTTGGAAAAGCAAAACACAACGCGTTAACTGTTCGGTTGTCTGTGGCCGACGGACGATCAGCGGACGCGAAGAGCGCGCGAGACTCGAGAGACAAATTTCGATATCGATCGATCGCGGTGCGTATAAATTAGGAAGAATCTTCACCATTTCTTCGATTCTTTCGACGCTTCCGCAACGCCGCCAACCTGCTCGGTTAACGGAATTTATTCTATATTACCCCTAGCCTGAGATTGATCCACCTGCAGCGAGGGGGCTTTACCGAAGAGCTCAGACAGAAAACAGATAACTTTTAACTAATATCAAAATGATGAACTTGTCTACGACAAACTGTCATTATTGACGGAAAAAATACTGATTTGTCAGACTACAAACGCAGCATCACCTTCGATACGAACCTCATCACTGACCACCGATACCCACGCACCGTGAGTCCAAACAAACGATCAAGATCATTAAAATCTGGGAAGCGAATCTTTAACAGAAATTTCCAATCTGATCTGCACGCGGTTGGATATGTACGTACGAGCAATAATGTAACTGAAAATTGAAGTACAATTGAGTTATCTTTGTTATGTACTTCTAGCAGGCGTTCGACCAACGTAGAAGAAGGAACTCTTGAATGCGGCCATCCCACCAACGCAGAGGAAGACTCCTTTAAATTTGGTTGTCCTTCCACGTAGAATGGTGCCCATTCCTATCCACTATAACAATGTGCTTTTTGTAGGTGTTCCATCAAAGCGGGTGTCCCATTTTGCATAAAGGTGATCATTCCTATCTACAATAACATAATTCTTCTTGAAAATGAAGAAACGCTCAAATGTAGGAGTTCCACCACGTAGAGTTGTGATGATTCCAACCCACAATAATAGTATTCTTTTTTTGAGCGTCCCAACGCAAAAGAAGAAACTCTTCAATGTGAACATCTCACCACGAAACATATTTTTTCTTGTGGGCATCTCACCAACGCAGAGGAACTGTTTGTTGCAGTCGCCCCAGCATGCAGAATGGTGATCATGATTAATTATTTTTGAGCGTCTTAGGGAAACATTTAACACTATTATTAAATTTTGCAATTCTTTCATTCACCTTCAATATGTTAAACTTGTTTATATCGTATTTAGTGTTTGTTATTGTTATGTGGGTATTTCAGCAACGCAGAGAAAAGAAACTTTGTAATGCGAGTGTCACACCACGCTAAATAGTGATCCATCCAGCTCACTATAATACAATTCGTCTTGTAGGCAGGTGACGAAAATGTTTATTGTGGGCATCCCCCTTCGCAATAAATCTTCTTTTTGCGTACGTCTCATGTCTCATCAACACAAGAGGACTAACTATTGAATGCTGGCGTCCCATCACGCAGAACTGTGATCCATCCTACCTACAAGCACAGCATTCCTTTTTTATGGTCTTTATTAAGGACACTTTCAGCCCTAGGCTGGCTCGTCTCCGGAACAGTATTCCTCACATGGACATCCAACCAACACAGAGAAAAAAAAACTCTTGAATGCGGGTGTCACACCACGCAGTCCACGCAATAAATCCACAATAAAACCATTCGTTTTGTGGGCGTCCCACCATCACCAAAGCAAATGACGAAACTATTTAATACAGGCATCACACCTCACAGAACTATGATCCATCCAATCAACAATTGAAAATCCTATCCAAAATTGTAACGTTTCAATGTGTACTTACTATACTTATCATCAAAATACTTTGAATGTTCACCAAACTTCAAAACCTTAAGGGTCCTGTGATGTAGATTACCCGTAATAACATAATTTTACCTCGGGGTGGCTGATTCCATTTTGTGATAAACCACGCAGTGCGGACATTCTGACGAAGTTAGAAACGAAGGCTAGATCAAGATGCCACAGACATCCTGCCTTCGCTTCGCTCATTCAGGAGGAAGGGATACAAAACCGTGAGATGGAATTCAAAGAGCTCGAAAATAATATTGTAATCTAGAGGTAAATTTGGTGCCAAGGAAATTTGATCGACGGAAGCTCACAGTTTTGCTTCGCGTTCGTCAGTTTCCTGTTGATAGAGAATCAATTATTGAACTAAATGTGGAAACTTTGAAGTTGAATGTACGCTTGGCCTATTTTGGGAAAATAGAAGACAAAAAATAATCGGCGTGATTACAAACTGCTAGGATTTTTGAATTCATTACAGACTGCACCAAATTTTTATTAGTTCGTTCGAGCAGATCCGTGTGAGATATTTAGGACACCACCCCTCTTTTTTCAAGTTTCTTTTTATCTTCAATTAAGTTCGAGTGAGACTGGGAAAAAACCAAACCTGCCCTGAGGAGAAGTCTCTGACCGGACTAAACTGTTCTTGTGGCCTCTTTTCGAAGAGTGGCGTTTAAATCACAGAAATTAATAACACGTCCTCTTTCGCTGCCTAACTTGAGTAAGTTGATTGAAACGAATATCGGATAACACCGTCTAGGTGTCGTTGAACGTCCCAAAGGATGAAGAGGTTTCACAATAACACTATTTTTTGGGCGTTTTACCGATACAGAGGAAGAATCTCCTAAATTCGGATGTCCCACCACGCAGAATAATGATCCATCCCATTCACATCAACACTATTCTTTTTTTGGTGTTTCAATAACGCAGAAGAAGGTACCTTTGAACACGAGTTTCCCACTACGCAGAATTGTAACCTATCCGATGCTCATTCAGTCCATTCTTCTTGCGAGCGTCCCACCAACGCAAAGAAAGTAACTCTCGAATGCCAGTGTCTTATTAAGCACAATTGGTCGGGGTTTTGCCAAATCTCACCAAGCGGCTTTTCAACAGACTTGTGATATTTTGTTCGTTTATCGAAAATGAAAATCATTTCATATCTATTCATAGTCCATTTGTTGAAGGATATCCTCAGCTATGGGTGTGTGACACATGTGTGAAACATTTTCCGACGGTCTTCAAGACGTGCTTTGTGATTTTGCAAAACACAAACAGTTTTCTAACGGTCTTCGAAATGCGTTTGCAAGCCATAAACCATTTTCCGACGGTCTTCGAGACGCGCCTTGTTATTTTGCAAACCACAAACAATTCCACAGTCTTAAAGACGCGCCTTGTGATTTTGCAAACCACAAACCATTTTCCAACGGTCTTCGAGACGCGTCTTGTGATTTTGCAAACCACAAACCATTTTTCGACGGTCCTCCAGACGCGCCATGTGCTTTTCAAACTAAAATATATCATTCTTCACAATTTAACCACATGAATTCAACTCACCTCATAAAATCAGCGACAGAATCCAAAAAATAGACTGGCAGGATCGCCAAAATGTGTGACCCTAAATGGCCGGATCGAGATTCGGTGACAGCGACTCTCCGTTGATGCGTGTGCACGCAACGGAGATCTGTCTGGAAGAGCCAGAGTCATGGCTTGCTGCTCACCAATTGACACGCTGAGGTGTGAATCTATAAACACACGCTAAAGGCATTTTACTCAAACCCCACAATGGGGTTGAAGTATATTCGATACGATTTATGATCAAATAAATCTCCCAATCAAAAGCTTGGCTACTAAAAGCCAAAAATAATTTTCGTATCAGAACTCTTATCCAACCCACCCATTCGTCTTGTGGTGGTCCAACCAAGGCAGATGATAAAACTTTTTAATGTCGGCATCCCACCTAACAATAACATTTCTTTTCTCTTGAATGCAGGTGTCCAACCACTCAGAGTTATGAGCCATCCCATCCACAACAAGACCATCCTTTTCGTGGGTGTCTCACCAACGCAGAAGAAGACATTTTTCAATGCGGGTATCCAATCATGCAGAATTGTAATCCTTAATTCCGATTCCACCACGCAGAATTATGATCTATCCGATCAATGAAAACACCATTTTTTTATGGATGCCTCACCACCAAAAATTATTATTCATCTGACCCACTTTAACACCATACGTCTTCCCGGGCAGAAGCTATGAACAGAATAACAAAACATGATATGGACTTGATTGATATAAGAGATAAAAGAACAGGCAACAATATCAAAAATTTGCTCCGAAATATCATTTAAATATCAAGATATGCTATGGATAAGAACAAACTAATGGCACATGATATTGATCACTTCTTACAAATAGCATAACTTGATCTTTTTATGATATTTCAGTGCAAAATATTGATATTATCGTCTGATCTTTTATCTCTTATATCAATCATGTCCATATCTCATTTTGCTATCTTATCAACATTTGATATTATTGAGCTATTTTCGTCTACTCGGGTTATGTGCTCCCACCAATGCAGAGAAAGAAACTTTCAAATGCGGGTGTCCCACTACGCAGATTTTCATCATTCCTATCCACAACAACACTATTTTTTTCGGCGTTCTACCAACCCAGAGGAAGAAACTCTTCAATACGGATGTCCCAACACGTAGAATAATGATCCATCCGATCCATAACAACAAAATGATTTTTTTTGGGCGTTTCACTAAGGCAGAGGAAGGAACTCTTGAATACCAGCGTGTAGTGGTAGTGCCGAAGTAGTTTTTTAAATTTGCAGTTTCTCCATTCAATTTGCAGTTCACATCCACCCATGCTCGATTGGTCAACCTATTTCCGGATGTGTCATTGGTCATCACTGGCACCGATGCACATGCTCTGCTCTTTTTCGTAATACACCCGTTTCTTACGCCGTCGGTGGAATTTTTTCTCAGCTGCTCTTAGTGCTTTATATCGTCCTCTATTTGATCGTGTAGCCACCAGGAGCATGCGACTCCTGGCCTGGTTATTCTTATCTGTCGCTCTTTGGCACTCCATATGAAGCCACAACCGTTCCGTTGGTTTCCTTGTGTGGTACCAAGTACCTCTGTGGCTGTTGAATTGACAGCTTCGTGGACGTGTTGCCACTATGCGTTCAAATTTTCTTCGGTTGGCTGTCCTTCGATTTTTTTCGTTGAGCCTATTGGTAAATAGCTCTGTAACTTCCACGCCCGACAGTCGCTATGTGTTCTGCAACATGCATCTCTCACGCCTAGAACCGGGAATGCTGGACAGCCTTGCATGATTCTCACATGCCACCAGATAGTGGTCAGAGTAGATATTTGGACCTCGTTATCCTAAGTTATCTATTCATTCTTAAACCTTACACGCAAACATAGCATAACAATAGCTGTATGGGTCGTGGTCTGCTGTAAGATGAGGCTCGGAAGCCTCCTTTCAAAAATCTCGGAAGCCTCTTTTCAAGTGGCTCGGAAACATCCTTCCAGTAGGCTCTTTTCAAGAGGCTCGGAAGCCTCCTTTCGAGAATCTCGGAAGTATCCTTTCGAGAGGCTCGGAGGTCTCTTTTCGAGAGGCTCGGAAACCTTCTTTCAAGAGGACCGGAAGCCTCATTTCAAGATACTTAGAAACCTTTCGAGAGGCTTGGAAGTCTCCTTTCAAGATGCTTGGAAGTCTCCTTTCGAGAGGCTAGGAAGCCTCCTTTCAGAAGGCCTGGAAACCACGGTAGCCTACTTTAAAGAGGCTTCCAAGAGAGGCTTCCTCCTTTCAAGAGTTTAGGAAGCCTCCTTTCAAGAAGCTCGGAAGCCTCCTTTCCAGATTCTCGGAAGCCTCCTTTCGAGAGTCTTGGAAGCCTCCTTTCCAGAGAATTGGAATTTTTCTTTCGAGAGTAGCCTATTTTAAAAAGATCGAGAAGCCTCTTTTCAAAAGGCCACATTTCAATCTCCTTTCAAGAAGCTCTGGATCTCTTAAGTCTTCTTTCAAGAGGCTCGGAAGCCACCTTTCAATAGGCTCTGATGCCTCCTTTCGAGAGGTTTGGAAGCCTCCTTTCAAGAGGCTCGGAAGCCTCCTTTCAAGAGACTCGGGAGCCTCCTTCCAAGAAGCTCGGAAGCCTCCTTCCAGGAGGCTCGGAAGCCTCCTTTCAAGAGGCTCGGAAGCTTCCTTTCAAGAGGCTCGGAAGCCTCCTTTCAAGAGGCTCGGAAGCCTCCTTTCAAGAGGCTCCTTTCAAGAGGCTCGGAAGCCTCCTTTCAAGAGGCTCGGAAGCCTCCTTTCAAGAGGCTCGGAAGCCTCCTTTCAAGAGGCTCTGAACCCTCCTTTCAAGAGGCTCTGAAGCCTCCTTCCAAGAGGCTCTGAAGCCTCCTTCCAAGAGACTCTGAAGCCTCCTTTCAAGAGGCTCGGAAGCCTGCTTTCAAGAGGCTCGGAAGCCTCCTTTCAAGAGGCAGGGAAGCCTCCTTTCAAGAGGCTCGATAGCCTCCTTTCAAGAGGCTCGGAAGCCTCCTTTCAAGAGGCTCGGAAGCCTCCTTTCAAGAGGCTCGGAAACCTCCTTTCAATAGGCTCGGAAGCCTCCTTTCAAGAGGCTCGGAAGCCTCCTTCCAAGAGGCTCGGAAGCCTCCTTCCAAGAGGCTCGGAAGCCTCCTTCCAAGAGGCTCGGAAGCCTCCTTTCGAGAGGTTTTGAAGCCTTCTTCCAAGAAGCTCTGAAGCCTCCTTCCAAGAGGCTCTGAAGCCTCCTTCCAAGAGGCTTTGAAGCCTCCTACCAAGAGGCTCGGAAGCCTCCTTTAAAAAGCCTGGAGTTCTTCTTTCAAGAGGCTTGCAAGCCTTCTGTCAAGATGCTCAGAGGCGTCCTTTCAAGATGCTCAAAAGCCTCTTTTCAAGAAGCTCGGAAGTCTCCCATCAAGAGGCCTCAGAAGCCTCCTTTCAAGAGGCTCAGAAGCCTCCTTTCAAGAGGCTCAAAGCCTCCTTTCAATAGGCTCAGAAGTCTTCTTTCCAAGAGGCTTTGAAGCCTCCTACCAAGAGGCTCGGAAGCCTCCTTTCAAGAGGCTCTGAAGCCTCCTTTCAAGAGGCTCCAGCCTCCTTTCAAGAGGCTCAGGCCTCTTTCAAGAGGCCTCAGCCTCCTTTCAAGAGGCTCAGGAAGCCTCCTTTCAAGAGGCTCAGGAAGCCTCCTTTCCAATAGGCTCAGGACTCCTTCCAAGAGGCTCAGCCTCCTTTCAAGAGGCTCGGAAGCCTCCTTTCAAGAGGCTCAAAGCCTCCTTTCAAGAGGCTCAGAGCCTCCTTTCAATAGGCTCAGAGCCTCCTTTCAATAGGCTCAGAAGCCTCCTTTTAAGAGGCTCAAGCCTCCTTTCAAGAGGCCTCAGAAGCCTCCTTTCAAGAGGCTCAAGCCTCCTTCCAAGAGGCTCAGAAGCCTCCTTCCAAGAGGCTCAGAAGCCTTCTTTCAAGAGGCTCAGAAGCCTCCTTCGTAGAGGCTCAGAAGCCTCCTTCAAGAGGCTCAGGCCTCCTTCCAAGAGGCTTGGAAGTCTCCTTTTAAGAGGCTCGAAAGCCTCCTTTTAAGAGGCTCGGAAGCCTCCTTTCAAGAGGCTCGGAAGCCTCCTTCTAAGAGGCTTGGAAGCCTCCTTCCAAGAGGCTCGGAAGCCTCTTTCCAAGAGGCTCGGAAGCCTCCTTCCAAGAGGCTCGGAAGCCTCCTTTTAAGAGGCTTGAAAGTTTCCTTTGGAGAGGGTCGAAAGCCTTTTCCAAGAGGCCTGGAGACCTCGGTAACCTATTTTAAAGATATCGAGAAGCACGCTTTCAAGAGGCTTGGAAGGCTTCTTTTAAAAGTCTCGAAAGTATCCTTTATAGAAGCTCGGACGCCTCGTTTTAAGAGGCTTGGAAGTTTCCTTTCGAGAGGGTCGAAAGCCTCGTTTCAAGAGGCCTGGAGACCTCGTTAGCCTATTTTAAAGAGATCGAGAATCCTCTTTTCAAGAGGCTCTGAAGCCTCCTTTTAAGAGGCTTGGAAGCCTACTTTCAAGAGGCTCGGAAGCCTCCTTTCAAGAGGCTCGGAAGCCTCCTTTCAAGAGGCTCGGAAGCCTCCTTTCAAAAGACTCGGAAGCCTCTTTTCAAGATTTTCGGAAGCTTCTTTTCAAGAGGATCGTAAGCCTTCTTTCAAGAGGCTAGTACGAGTTGTATAGTTAAGTCTGATAGCAAAGGAGAATAGTTAAGTCTGATTTACTTCAAATGATCATCATTGTTGGCAAAAAAAACATTTCAAACATAGTTAATCGCCTATTTTTTGGGTTCTGAAATCTCAGATGTGAATACATACATTATATAAGAGATTTTGATTTGAAAAATGTATTGGAGGTAACCACTTTGCTTCGATGGTACTCGAACCCACGACCCTCAGTACGCTAGACTGATGCTATTAACTAACTAAGCCATGAATGACCTCCGTCGTAAAAATAAGCTCAGTACATTATCCAAAATTTATCGCCAGTAAATCACACCTCTTGTGAACGAGTCACACCTTCATCTACGTTCTCACCACTGCACTGCTAGCTGCACTCATCATCGTCTATAAACTCTAATCCGCTGACACAATCCCACATCCATCAAGTTCAACTCCCACGGCGAGAGCTTGCATTGTGCATTACATCGTCTCAATTTAAAATCCATATAATTTCGTCATCGCACAGTTCATTTCACTTTCATTCGGCCGCGCCCGCCACCATCCCAGTCCTCACGTTGTGACTAGGGAACGACCGCACCGCGCGCAAGAAGAACAATCACGACTTCGATGATGATGATAGCCATGTGCGGATCAACGTCTAGCGCCGCCGCTTTCGTCCCAGTCTCAGTCTCAGGTGGTCGCCGTTAATGTGTTGACATGAAGACGTCACGCGGATGATGCGCTGAACCTAGTTATTGTGAATGCGATTACAAACAAACTTCTATTTTCCATTTAATCGTTCTCTCCTCTGAAGCGACACATGCGCACACACTGGGGCAGAAACTCATTTGCGTTGAGATTATTGAGAATATCCGCAACATGCATAAAGCCATGATCATGAATTCTGTAAACATGTTTGGAATCAACAGCAGATGGACACAAACTTTGTTCTCGAATTTGTATGAATTTGAATGCTGTTTGTTTATTAACTTCCGTATTATAAAATTCCTTGATTTTCGGCGATAAAACATTCTTACGACGTGACGTTTCACTAATCGAGTTTTTCACCAATTCCCGTAAAACTCTTTTGAGTCCTTATACAAATTTAATTAGCTGTTAAATTTATGCATCAATCGTCCATTAATTTTACTCCAACGTACCAAGTATTCCACCCCTGTGTGCGGCATCGCAGGGTAGGGTTCATCGGTGCAGGAGAAATCTTGACAATCTGGGAAAGAATTTAAATTTCTAATTACCTCTGCTGCGCTGATGCCCCTCGCATCCACCACACTACGTTCGGTTGGTTCAGCTGGAACGAGTCTGGGAAATTAAGATTCAATTATCCCACAACGATGGCGGTGACGACGACCACAGTGTGGCGTTAATGACCATAATGCACTCTCGCTATCACTTTCAGTTTCGATGGACCTCCACCATGGCTTCGGGTGAAGATTTGTTTTTTGCTTCGCTTTTGTTCGAATAGTGGTAGCAAATATGACGATGCCGATGATAACAATTACGCGTTTGATGAGCCTCTGGTTATACAACTTTGTTCATTGTGGGATCAAGTGCGTGCTATGGTCCACGAGTTCTTCGCTGCGCCGCCGCAGTGCGAGTTGATTGACTTCAATCGAAAGCTCAATGACGCTGATTTTACTTGGGGTGAATGAAGGGGAGATTGTCTGCTAGTTATTAGTCCGATTTCATTGAAGTTTGAACTTTTATGTATTTGCCATTAGGTGATCAGGTAGCTGGCCATTATATCAATCTGAATCCGTAAAAATAATTCCAAACAATAATTGTGCAATATTTGTAACATTTAATTAAAATCTAATCAATAAATCAAAAAAATAATTCTTTTTTTTCTCTACTTTCTTTCAGGTATGTTTCAGGGACTTCATTGTTGGAACCAAAGGATCATAGGCGACACAAATCTGCTACATATCTGAAGAAAATTTTACACCAGGGTCGCATCTCATGCTGTTAGTATTTATCAATTTCTCGATCTATCCCAATGTACAGAAGTTTTTTACTCGTTTTTTTTCGTGGATTTTTCCGTGGGGTGAACTCAATATTTTATAAACTCTTAGAGCCAGAAACAACCAAATACAAATTGCACAAAAAGCGACTCCAGTGTACCGTGGGGGACCGAAATCCGTACAGCACCGAAATCCGTCCACTTAGTGAGATATCAATAAAATAAAGAGGGTTTGCAGGAATTATTGTATGAATCATTTATCTTATCTTGATCTTATGCTTGACAGAAAGCTTACTGGCCATTGAAATGGAAAGTAGGCTCTGAAATTCAAATAACATAATTAAAAATCAAATCGGCACCCCGCAAACGCGAAGTTTCATTTTGTTCGCATGTTGGACACAATTGTACCGAAAGTGAGTGTGTTTAAATTGCAAATTGCAATTAATAGAGTAAGATCAGCAGCATAAATAACAAAGGGATCGCTTCTCAAGGTGCGTATTGCGCTATTCACAGTGTTAGTTTGATCAATTGGTCTGCTTTAATTTAAATATTTTGTTAGAAAATAGCTGTACGGATTATGATCCTATGATTCGAAGTCCGTCCACGGTGGACGGATTTCGATTCAGGAGGTGTTGATTTTGTTCATAATTTTATCATATTTTTCATTACTTTCAATGCAATACAGTGGAGCACACAAAAAATAGAGGCCCTCGTGCAGTTAGATCAATGACGAACGTTCGATTTGCATTCGATTTGTATTTTCTAGATACTTTTACATATACTGAAGTGCTTAAATGTACGGGTTTTGATGCACCACGGTAGTAATTTATTTATCGAATGGTTCATTTAGAAAAAAAAAAAATTGGAGAACCGAATAAATCTCTAACTGTCGTCGTATTTCTCCAGAAGATCGTAGTGAGCTTTGGTAGCTGATGGACGTGGAAAAAAATCCTTCCGTCAAAACTATATTCAAATCTCCCAAAAATATGGAATAAGAAAGCTAGAAAATATTCGATATTAGTTCGATATTTCTTGGCCAGAGTCATCCCACCGTCAGCAATGGATACTACAGCAGTTTCGTCACCTTTAACTAAGAACTCGGTATCGGCGATAGCAGCAGTTGGCAGCAAATCCGGAAGCAGTTCCCAATCCTCCCATAGGATAAAAACAGAATAAAAGCCTTAGTGCAGCAAACAACAAGCCATCGCGGGACCAGCAGTAGCAGCTTCCGGTGCTACCCCGGCTACTGACGTGAGACATAGAACACATAGGTGGAGTCGACAGAATCACACTTCAACATACAGTGAGAAGATTTCGATAGTGCAGATCTTACTACGGGATGTATCTGGAGTTTTCTTGCCCCGTGTATATGGATATACCTGGTGGAGCTCGTTAATAAGCGTTATTCAGGATGGTCCATTTTCACCCAAGAGTGACTTGATGTGAACGCATTTTACTGAACCACCACAGTAGCAGCCATGATACTAATAGCACAGCAGCGAACCCCACGAATACTCTCGCGGCTGCCAAATCTGTCGCAATTAGGAATTGTAATTACTCTATATAGAAGCAAAGGAGGATGAGAACTGCAAAACTCCAGAAAATCATGCAGTCTTTTATGGATATCACTGGTCCTTCCAGTTCGAAATTGAAGAGCTTGGACGAACGTGGACGAACTTAATTGGTGAGCACGTTCCATTACTTTTCCTTTATTTATATCATTCATTCATCAATTTAAGTTTTATGAAATCTAACACTAAATACGTACAGGTCATCGTTTACTGCTATAGCCGTGGATATTGTCAGAATCCCAGATATCCGGTTCACACTTTATTTAGTAACGGTGGCTCTTCTCGACCTTCTACTCCCTGAGTAGTTAGTACGAATAAGGGCGTCCTTGTGAAGTTTTGCTGTACCTGTTATGAAGCACTAGTACATCCCATCCCCTGCTGCACTACCTGTAGAAACCTTTCTTGCTTCAGATGTGCATCCTTTTTGTAGTACTAGTCTTCGTAACAAAAAGGGCACCATTACGGAGCATGAGATCTGATCAAATTATTCGTATTACTACTTGACCAACGCCCCCAGATGGGTGAGGGATAGAGGATGACCCACACACACACACACACACACACACACACAACTGTCGTCATATTTCTCCAGTGCTGCCGAACTTTTATCAGCATCCGTATGGAGCATTTTCTATCAAAGAGAGTAAAAAACACCTTCAAATAAACACCTGGATGAGGTTAAACAAAAGTAGTATGAGGATAGGTCGTAATTATAAACTCGCACCCACTGGAAGCTCCATCCGACCAATACTCTTAAAATTATTTACCTATTTACCAATTTTAACCTTGCTCCACAGGGGCCCTCCTCGAACGTGTGGTAAGACGCGCGGCTACAAAGCAAGACCATGCTGAGGGTGGCTGGGTTCGATTCCCGGTGCCGGTCTAGGCAATTTTCGGATTGGAAATTGTCTCGACTTTCTTGGGCATAAAAGTATCATCGTGTTAGCCTCATGATATACGAATGCAAAAATGGTATCCTGGCTTAGAAACCTCGCAGTTAATAAATGTGGAAGTGCTTAATGAACACTAAGCTGCGAGGCGGCTCTGTCCCAGTGTGGGGATGTAATGCCAATAAGAAGAAGAAGAAGAGCCTTGCTCCACCTGCTGATATTGCCCGAAAAAAAAGTGAACAACCGAATTAGACAAACTGAATAAACTAGCTAGTTTTTTCGCACTGGGTTATGGCGACCGAGGATTCTGGTTATGATGAATACCAAAACGATGTACATGGTTGCTGGCAATTTACGTGGGTTCATTAGTGATGGTGGTGGTGAAGTGGTGCTGGAAGGTGATAAATTTGAAGTTATAGAAGAATTTGTGTACCTTGCAACTCTACTGTGACGTGCGATAATGGTGCTACCCGGGAGTTGAAAAGGCGTATTACAGCTACAACGAGGACTTATCACGGACCTCGTAACCAGCTTAAGTTCCGTATTATGCGAAACAAAACGAAATATGCGCCGTACACTACTTTGATTCATCCGGTGGCGTTACACGGCCATGAAACATTGACATTGAAGGAGGCCGATCGAAAAACTTTCGGAGTATTTGAACGCAAGGTGCTGCGATACATGAACCATATAATGAGCCGGATATTGTAAAATTTGTACAACACACAGACTACGGTGGGCTGGATCATCAATCTCCAACTGCTTCACATGAAACATCAGTGGCTATTCTTCATTTTTTTAAATCTTTGTTAAAGTGATTTTTTAATTCATCACTAAATTCTAAATCACTAAATGTTCATCACTAAATTCTACAGCTTCATCAGGTAGATTGCAGTTTAAGGAATCCACATGACTCATCTTTCTTCCGGCACGGTGTTCGATGGTGCTACCCGGGAATTGAATCATATTCTTGTAGCTTTAACATTCATCGAGACACCCTGCGACCGATTTCCTTTTTTGGCAAACGTTTAAGAAACGTGAAGGATCTTCCCAATAAATACTGACGAAAGCATTGGCTACTACAGCCAATACTTTGAGCTCGTAGCTTAAGGGTAGAATGAACTTCTCAAGTACTGTGTGTGTGTACAAACTAACACCCACTGTCTGGCAGTGATGTTATGGAAGAAAGCTGTCTGTTAAAACAGTCAGATTTAATCCGGGAGTTAGAAAGTGTTAGCTCTACTGCAGCTCCAGTGACCCATTTCAGAGTGCCTAGTATTTCATGTCCAATCCGAGGTCACTATCACTAACAGTAAGCCCCGCCTGGTTATGCTACCGTTTATCAAATGGATAAAGGTATCATAATCAAACTTCTGGATGCAAAATATATATAATATATTTTGAATCCAGCGCGCATTTAGTAGAATTCATTATACATATATTTTTACAAAGTTGTTGTCGCGATTACTGATCTTCATACTTGTGCCAAAAAAAAAGATAATAGCTCCGAAATCAACCAACATCGACGGGCTAGTTGTTCTACTGGAGCTGTCAAAACAACGAACTGGAACTCGATGAAGAATATTTTTGGATGCATGGGAGGCGGGATGGGATGTTTCTGATCTGGGTTAGACATGTCGGGGAGAGGTCTGTTTCAGGTTGTAGCGCCAGTATCTTGAATAAAATGATGGACGAATGGACAAATGATGTTTTGTGTTTCGTCTAGTCCAACAAACTTGATAAAAACCCGAAATAATCCTTTCTTTATTTCAAAATTTTCACTCTGAAAATAGAGAGAAAAAATCTGTCAAGCGTAAAATCACGTCTTTCAGTATGGACTTTGTAGGGATTGAGAGGGGTATGAGTAAATATATTGACTAAATAATACTAAAGACACACCTATGGTACTTATACCACCAGTGTGTCATTAGTATAAGAGGGCATATAGTCATGAGCACTAGATGCGAGAGGTGACAGTTCAACGAAGTGAGCATTCAGTTCAGCAGAATCGAGCAGCAGCTGGAGACGGCTGATTCGGATGCAGCTGTCTCCTAAGGACGCGACAATGGCCAAGTCGCTACGTTATAATAAGTGGCGCTCCCGAAATTATACGCTCGGTCGCAAGTGCAGAAAAATCGGAATCGCGAGTGCTTGTTTTGTTTGAAAAAAAAAGTACACGGTAACGCAATAAAAATGAAATTTCGTTTGTGACAATTATGACACTGGAAAGAAATGTGTTTGCAAAAATAGAATGTGTGACACCATATAAAAATATTTTTCTTAAAAAGGTAAATTTCTCATTCGAGACAACCAGATATTTTATTTGATTATATATTATTTGTATATCGCATGGAAGATATTTATGTGTGCGCTGATGGACAAACAAAGTGGATTCAATCTATATGGATTATTAGTAGTGTGAACAAGACAATAATTTTCCGAAATGTAATCCCTGATAGGGTTAACAATCATTCCCCCGAGAGGGTATCCCTGATAGGGTAAACAATCATTCCCCCGAGAGGGTATCCCTGATAGGGTCAACAATCATTCCCTGAGACGGTATCCCTGATAGGGCAAACAATCATTTCCCTGAGTGGGTAAACAATTATTCCCCTGAGAGGGTACACAATGATTCCCTCGAAAGGGTAAACAATAATTCTAAACAATCATTCCCCGAGAGGGTACCTGATAGGGTAAACAATCATTCCCTCCTAGAGGGTATCCCTGATAGGGTAATCAATCATTCCGCTGATAGGGTAAACAATCATTCCCCTGAGAGGGTATCCCTGATAGGGTAAACAATCATTCCCCCGAGAGGGTACCAATGTATGGTGAATGAATATGAAAGCAAATAGTTGCGTAGAATATTGTTGATGATTGTTTTTGATTTAGATGCAAGATTGAAGTTCTAGATCCTAGTAGATTCTATCCGTCACTGCATTCCGAGATCAGTGGTTGATTTGAGTTAAGTGTTAGAAAATGTAAACAAAGAGTAAGAACATGTAAGCAAAGACTGGCGTAGAATATTGTTAATGATTTGTTTCTGATTTTGATGCAAGATTGATGTTCTAGAGCCTGGTAAGTTCTATCCATGACTGCATTCCAAGATCAGTGGTTGACTTGAGTTCAGTGTTAGAAAATGTAAACAAAGAGAGAAACATGTAAGCAAAGAGTTACGTAGAATATTGTTAATGATTTATTTTTGATTTTGATGCAAGATTGATGTTCTAGAGCCTGGTAAGTTCTATCCATGACTGCATTCCGAGATCAGTGGTTGGCTTGAGTTCAGTGTTAGAAAATGTAAACAAAGAGAGAAACATGTAAGCAATGAGTTGCGTAGAATATTGTTGGCGATTTGTTTCTGATTTTGATGCAAGATTGATGTTCTAGAGCCTGGTAAGTTCTATCCATGACTGCATTCCGAGATCAGTGGTTGACTTGAGTTCAGTGTTGAAAAATGGAAATAATGAGAAACATGTAAGCAATGAGTTACGTAGAATATTGTTGATGATTTATTTCTGATTTTGATGCAAGATTGATGTTCTAGAGCCTGGTAAGTTCTATCCATGACTGCATTCCGAGATCAGTGGTTGACTTGAGTTCAGTGTTAGAAAATGTAAACAAAGAGTGAGAACAAAGTCAGCAAAGACTGGGGTGGAATATTGTTGATGATTTGTTCCTGATTTTGATGCAAGATTGATGTTCTAGAGCCTGGTAAACTCTATCCATGACTGCATTTTGAAATCGCCGAAATCAGTGGTTTACTTGAGTTTAGTGTTAGAAAATGTAAACAGATAGTAAGAACTTGTAAGCAAGGATTTGCCTAGAATATCGTTGATTTTTTTTCTGTATTTGGTGTAAGATTGAAGTTCTTGGGCATTATAAAGCAGATCAAAATAATTCAAAAAAATCAAAAAAAATTGTTAAAGAGTAGAGCAGGAGGAAGATGTAGGGATTGAGAGGGGTATGAGTAAATATATTGACTAAATAATACTAAAGACACACCTATGGTACTTATACCACCAGTGTGTCATTAGTATAAGAGGGCATATAGTCATGAGCACTAGATGCGACAGGTGACAGTTCAACGAAGTGAGCATTCAGTTTTGTGATGTATTTCGCGGGAAGCAGTTGTGCTTCGGAGCTGCTGCGAATCGAGCAGCAGCTGGAGACGGCTGATTCGGATGCAGCTGTCTCCTAAGGACACGACAGACTTCTCAAGTACTGTGCATTTTAATAGGACAAGGAATGGTCAAGGAATGATTCGTTTACTGAAATTCCTTGAGAAGTACGGAGCTGGCAAGGAAAATGAATAATTTGGTAATAGCAGGCGAATTTCAGCGAAGCAAACAGAAACTGACTGACGCTGCCTCGGAGGTTGCGACGAGCAACCTGGTTGGTTGCGACGAGACGGACGCAATGAGAAAACAGAACTGTGCAATAAAAATCCTATTCGATTAAATGCTGATGTCATATTAGAAATTTGGAGACAGTACTCGTCGATAGCAAATCCTTCCGCACGCGATGGCATATGAGCAAGTCAAACCACCTTCCTTTTGCCAGTGGAGATATATTAGAATATCAGATTCTTCCCTCCCCCTTCATACGGGAGCTTGGCAGAAGGAAGGTCGTGTGACATGTGCCATCACAAATATTGCCCTCCGCTCGCTTTCATATCGACTTCTATAAAAACATTCTTCATGTCTGCCGTATCCTAACGGAACTATCAATTATATACTTTCGCCTCTAATTCTATCATGAACATGTACGTCCAAGTTTGGAAGATGATATTAGCATTTCCATATCATAATAAATGTTAAATCAAATAAAATCCTAAAACCTTTGGAAATTATTGAATTTTTTTTTCAAAGGAAGAATATAAAATTGAGCAAAGGGGAGTTGATAATTATTGAAAGCCTGTTTTATGAGGGCTTTGCATTCGTAAGAAAATTTTATCGCGAATTATTGCGCCCCAACTTAGTTTACTACAAACCTTAGCTATGTTTGAGTAGGTTATAAAAAACACTAAACAATATAAATCTATTTATTTAGTTCTGCTGTATATCTGTCCCTTTCAGGTGCTCATAGACTCGGAAACTAGTGAACATATTGGCGTGGAAGTTTCTCTGCTGGGATTTGATTCTGATAGTGCTTAAACGCTGACCGCTTCTAAAACCGCTGACCAACGCACAATTGATCATTATGCATCGACTTGAATACTTAAAGATATCCCAAGTAGTACAATTTTTTTTGCCTTAATCCCTGAATTACTGGAAATATGTAAGATTTTTTTCTTCTATTTCTAAATATCACGGATTTCAAACATTCGTGAGAATTCTTAGCATTGGCATTGGTATTTTTTCAGATTTTCTTCGTATTCCAGTATGTTTCTGAAAATTCTTGAATATTTCTGGAAATTCATCATAACTTTGATTGAGGGGAAATTCTGTGGGGTTCCTGAGCGTTATTGCGTAGAAATCAAAATTATTTGGGATAACACTGGGTGGTTTATATGACTTTAAGACTTCTTGTGCTTGAGCTTGAGCTTGATGACCGTACATTTCGTAGTTGCTAATCCGTGATTGATCAGAACAATCGTAATTGCACAGGGAACCAATGGATGGAGCATGGGAGTTGCTTTCCAACCTGCATGTGCATAGTCCGAGAGCTCTAGACTTTTCAATGGTCAATTACGGCGCCGACCACGTCCTTACGGTCATCGGGGATGGGAAGGAAATGATGATGCAGTTACTCGCCCACTGCAAGCCGAGAGCACCTCTGCACTTGCACACGAGTTTATGCGGAATTTTTATTGGAATTTGGGGGTTAGGTTCTATGGCAGGTTGCCAACATCATGATAGGAATGATTATATATTCTTATTAGATACAGGAAACGAGCTTTTTCGTTGATTTCCAATACTAACAGAATGCTAGAATAGTTGGTTGAAGGTATTATTTAGAAGATGGTAACGGTATAAGAATCCATTTCCAATTATAGCGATTGCTAGAACATGAGAAGTATACAGAAATATACAAAGTAGGAGAATGGAACGGGCCTGGAATTGAACCCACGACCTCTTGCGTATGAGGCACAGTCCCACAAGTTCCTCCTAGAATTCACCAAGAAGTTCGTCCATTAATTTATTTGCAAGTTCTTCATACAAGTCCTTCTTCTGCAAGTCCTGCCATACATTTTTCATTTAAATCATTTCACAGATTTCGTTGAATTTCGACGATTTTGACCAAAATCTCAACAGCAGAACTGTTTATAATTTTTCCGATTTTCTGTATTTTTTTCCTTTGTTGAACTATCAAATATTTTCACCGAACAGTTCTGCTGTTCAGATTTTGATGTAATTAAACAGAAATCTGCGGTTTATTTTGAGCGTCCCAGAAAGCGTTTCCAGAAATTCTTCCGTAAGTTTCTCCAGGAATTACTCCGCAATTTATTTCAGGAAATCCTCAGGAAGTTCCTCCAGATATTTCTCCGGAAGTCTCTCCAGGAAAATTTCAGGAAGCTCCACTAGGAATTTCTCCCAGATTTCTTCCGGAAGTTCGTACAAGAATTCTTCCGGAAGTTCTTCCAGGAATTCTTTAGGAAGTTCCTTCAGAAAATCTCCCAGAAGTTCATCCCCCGTAAGTTTCTCCAGGAATTCCTCCGTTATTACTTTAAGGAATTGCTCAGGAAGTTCCTCCAGGAATTCCTTCGAAAGCTCCTTCAGGAATTCCTTCGAAAGTTCCACCAGGTGTTCCTCCGGGAGTTCCTGCAGGAATTCCACTGGAATTTCCTCCAAAAATTCCGCTGCAAGTTTCTCCGGGAATACCTCCGCAATTTATTTCAGGAAATCCCTTCAAGAGAGTCCCTTCGAAAGTTTCTTCAGGAATTACTTCTAAAAGTCATTCCAGAATGCCGCTACAAGTTTCTCCAAGAGCTCCTCCGTAATTTCTTTCTGGAATTCCTTCCTAACTTATTTCAGGAAAACCTCTGGAAGTTAGTCCAGGAATAATTCAGAAAGCTCCCCTAGGTTTTTTTCCCGGATTTCTTTTAGAAGTCCCCTGAGGAATTCTTTGGAAGTTCCTCCAAAAACTCTCCCGTAAGTTCTTCCAGGAAATCTTCCTAAAGTTTCTTCCGGAATTCTCCCGATAGTTTCTTCAGAAATTCTCCTGAAAGTTCATCCAGAAATCTTTCCGTAAGTTCCACAAGGAATTCCTCCAGAAGATTCTCGAAGATTTATTTCGGATGTTCCGCTAGATATTCCTTTGAAATGATTAATTATTTTTGAGCGTCTTAGGGGAAATGTTACACTGTTAAAAGGCTATTATGTTTCCATTTACTTCAACTAATTCATAGTGTATTAAACAGATACGTATTTCGTTTTCTACTTGATAACTTCTTCAGTGATTTGCTATCGACTAACAAAACGAAATACGCATCTGTTTGATACACAAAAATTAATTAGTGGAAATTAATGGAAGAATAGTCTTTTAACTGAGGATTCCTTTGAAAGTTCTCCCGAAAACTTTTCCAGAAATCCCTCCTCCACGAATTCCCCCAGAAGTTCCTCCAGGAATTCCTCCGAAAGTTCCTCTAAGCATTCCTTCGGAAGTTTCTTCAGGAATTCCTCCGAAAGTTCCTCCAGGAATTCCTCAGGAAGTTCATCCAGGAATTCCTCAGGAAGCTCCTCCAGGAATTCCTCCGAAAGTTCCTCCAGGAATTGTTCTGGAAGTTCCTCCAAGAATTCGTCTGGAAGTTCCTCCAGAAGTTCCACCAGGAATTCCTCCGGAAGTTTTATTAGGTATTCCTCTGAAAGTTCTTTCAGGGATTCCACTGGAATTTTTTTCAGGAATTGCTCCGTAATTTCCCCTAGTTTTTCCTTCGGAAGTTCCTTCAGTATTTCATTCGGAAGATTCTTCAGCTAATTCTCTGAAAGTTGCCTCAGGAATTCTTCCCTAAGTTCTTTGAGGAAGTCCTCTAAAAGTCCCTTCGAAATTTTTTCCGGAAGTTCCTTTAAAGATTCCCCCAAAAATTCATTCAGAAATCTATCGGAAGTTCCTCCATGAATTCCACCGGAAGCTCCTTCAGGAATTCTACCGCAAGGCTCTTCAGGAATTCTAACGGAAGGCTCTTCAGGAGTTCCACCAGAAATTCCTTCAGGAATCCACTGGGAATTTCTTCAGAGATTACTCTGGAATTTCCTTCAGGAATACCTCCAGATGTTCCTTCTAAAATCCCTCCGTAAATCAAGAATACCTCGTATAGCTTTTTCAAAAGTTCCTTCAGAAGATCTTCCGGAAGTTCCTTCAGGACTTCTTTGAGAAATGGCTTCGAAAGTTCCTTCAGGAATTCCTTCGGAAGTTCTATCAGGAATATGTCCGCAATATATTCTATCGAGAACTCCACCGGAAGATCCGTCAGGAATTCCACCGGAAATTCTTTCTGGAATTCCTCCGGAGGTTCCTTCTGCAATTCAACCGAAAGTTCCTTCTGGGATACCTCGTGAAGTTCCATCAGAAGTTCCTCCGGAAGTTTCTTCAGAAATTCCTTCGGAAGTTCCTCCATGAATTCGTTCGGAGGTTTTACCAGGAAAATGTCGAGATGTTCTTCTTCACATCTTAAAAATTCCTGAAGAAATTTCCGGAAGAATTACTGAAAGAACTTTCGTGGAAATTTCTGAAGAAAATTCGAGAGTAGTTCCTTAAGGATTTTTTAGAGGAATCCTTGAAAGAACTTTCCAAAGTATTCGTCAAAGAATGTGAGGAAGAACGTCAGGGCATTTTCCTGGTAGAACTTCCGAAGGAAGTCGTGGAGGAACTTCTGAAGAAATTCCCGAAGGAACTTCCAGAGGATTTACTGAAGCAGCTTCACGAGGTATTCCAGAAGATTTTTTCGGAGGAATTCCAGAAGATTTTTTTAAAATTCCTCTCGGATCTTCCGGTGGAATTCCCGATGGAATATATTCCGGAAATATTCCTAGAAGAAATTCCGAAGGATTTTCTGGCGGAACTGCCGAAGGTATTATTGAAGGAACTTCCGGTGGAAGTCTTGAAGGAACTTCCGGAGGAACTCCTGAAAGATCTTCCGGAGGAACTCCTGAAAGAACTTCCGGAGGAACTCCTGAAGGAACTTCACGACGTATTCCAGAAGGAACTTCCGGAGGAATTAAAAAATGAACCTCCGGTGGGATTCCTGAAGGAGCTTCTGGTAGAATTCCTGAAGGAACTTCCGGTGGAATTCCAGAAGGAATTCTGGATCGAAGTTTCGGTAGAATTTATAAATGAACTGCCGGAGAAATTTCTGAATGAATTTCCGGGGAAATCTCTGAAGGCACTTCCGGAAGAATACCTGAAGCATCTTCCAGAGGAGTTCTTGAAGGAACTTCCGGTGGACTTCCTGAAGGAACTTTCCAAGGAACTCATGAAGTAGCTTCCGGAAGAAATCTTGAAGGAACTTCCAGAGGATTTGCTAAAGGAACTTCCACATGTAACTTTCGAAAGACTACATGAAGAAACTTCCGAAGGAAATACTTGAGGAACTTACGGAGGAATTCTTGAAAGAACTTTCGGAGGAACACCTAGAAGAACTTCCGGAGGAACTCCTGTAGCAACTTCCAGAGGAATTCCTAATGGGATACCCGGAGGAACTCCTTAAGGCAGTTTCGGAGGAATTCGGATGAATTATTGTAAGAACCGCCGGAGGAATTCCTGAAGGAAATTCGAGTGAAGTTTCTCAAGGAACTTTCGGAAGAATATTTGAAGAAACTTCCGGAGAAGTCCCTGAAGGAACTTCTGAATGAACTTTTAGAGGAATTCCTGGAAGAACTTTCGGAAGCATTATTGAGAGAATGTAAGCAGGAACTTCCGCACAAATTTCTGGAGGAACTTCTGAAGGAATTTCTGAAGGAGGTCCTGAAGGAACTTCCGGAGGAATTCTTGAAAAAACTTTCGGAGGAGTTCCTGAAGAAAATTACTTTAACAGTGAAGGGTGGGTCGCTTATTCGTCATTATTTCTTCTGAGCTACATCCGACCTCCGACCGGATGTTGTGTTCAAACTGTCGAACTATCAGGCTCAGGAACTTTTCTTCGGAAATTTCATGGAAAATTATTGAAAAAGGGAATGGCTATTCAGACGAAAATCATTCAGCCATTTTGCTGAATTAAATGTTAAACCGAAAATAATCTAGCCTAACAACCATCTAAGACGAATTAAGTACTGTCCATTTAATTCCACCAGTTAATTTTCGTTATCTTTGCAGATACGTATTTCAACCACAACTGTGTGGTCGTCTTCAGTGTCTCGTACTTGACTCGACTAGTCAAGTCAAGTACGAGACACTGAAGACGACCACACAGTTGTGGTTGAAATACGTATCTGCAAAGATAACGAAAATTAACTGGTGGAATTAAATAAACAGTACTTAATTCGTTTTAGACGGTTGAATAAATTCCACTAAAAGAGCTTAATATATTCATCTAGCCTAATTGCATTTGACCGAAATGAACGTTTGGGCTTAAACGGTTGTGCCAACAGTTGTACATCGAAAACAGATTGGTCGAAAATTTCAGTTGGCCAAAGCAACATACGACCGAACTGGTAATTTGGTCGAAAAAGCTGTTTGTCCTGACAAGTCTTTCGTTAAATAGGTCATTATGCCGAGAATGCAGTTTGACCCAACGTATCATACGGCCAAATGTCAATTACTGATTTGGTAATATAGTCAAATATGTCCACGTCATTTGCGCCAAATGATCTTATTACCAACCGACATTTTCGGTCAAATGACTATTTTGACAAATAGTATTTTCGGTTAAATGACATAATATTTGGCCAAACAACTTGTTCGGCCAAATGACCAGTTTGGCCGATCGACTTTCATGGCCGTATGTCCATTGTGGCTAATTGACATTATCGACTAGATGGATTTTGGCTTAATGCTTGGTTCGGCTAGATGGCATATTCGGCAAAACACCTTAACGCCTTCAGCCAAATGGCTCATCCCGTCTGTTCAGAATTGGTCGAAGAAATTACTACTTTTTTGTAGCAGTCGTTTTTACGCTCAGCTCAAACTGTAATTATATTCAATTTAAATACATAAATTTAAACTTACAAGAAATAGTTTTCTTCTCCTCGTGCGATTTTCTGACATTGCCTACACTAACTAGCTTATTGATGCTCACTATACTCCGTCCCTATAGATCAAACAAGTTGGTTCATGTATACATGAAGAAATGTTAGATAGAAATTCCGACCAGAGTTTCAAAAATTAACTCAGTAGGAACTTTAGAATGTAATCTTAAATAAATTTTCAAGGAACCCCCCGAATAGATTTTCGAAAATATTTTCTAAACGAATTTTTGAAAGAATTTGCTAAAGAACTATTGAAGGCATCCACGAAAAAAATCAATGTGCTTTTCAAGAAAATACTCACTGGTTTTTTTATATAAACTTCTAGAATTATACAGGAATTCATTCGCAAAATACTTCAGAAACTTTCACATGAATTCCGTCAGGGATATCTAGAGGAATTCCTTCGGCAATTCTTGCGGACGGTAGTAAAACAAAGCCCCGTTTTGAATCTGGAATTAGGACTTTATACCAAAAATATAAACCCAAAAATATCGGGATCGCAGTCGATCCTTCATCATACTTCTTCGGATATTCTCAAGAATTCCTTAGAAATTTACTTCAGGAGTTGCTTGGGAAATTTCTACAGAAATTTCTTAGAGTATTCATTCAGGTTATGTTTCATGAATTTATCCAAAAGCTCGTTCGGAATATAATTCAGATATTTTTTCGCAAAAAGATACCCAGGAATTAATTCGATTAGACACACAAAAACGCAACGCGAGACTTGACACAACACTTATGGTTCTTACCAACGAAAAAGGATTTTTTAAATTTACCTTTTTGTCGACCGGTTTCGGGCTCGATGCTGCCCATCTACAGGACGGACGTGGTCCTACTGGTTACAAAGGGAGGACGATTACACTTTTGTACTTGACACAGTACACGTCAAAAAGAAATGGCATATAACAATATGTTTATTCCGGTTCCGCATATTAAGCCGACACGGTAGAGCTATGTGACCTTGTAATCCGATCGATTGAGGAAGAGCGATTTTCAAAGAAAACTCAGGACAGAATCGAATCAGTATCGATTTTCCGAATTATAAACACATATTTGATCACAAATGAACAACTTATAATTAGTCAACTATCCGACTCAATTTTTTTACCCAAGCCGGCTACACAACTACTCGAAAGAACCGTTGCAACCGCTATTGACAGTTTCACTTTTCACCCGAAGCAATAAAATCTGCTACTAACTACCAAACGGAGAAAGCAATAAATCGCTCCAACCTGTTCCCATCCGATCACCGTCTCCAGCGGAGATGAGAAATGCGCGATTGAACGGGCAATCCGCTCGACAGCTTTGAATCCCCAATAAATTAGACCCTAAATCCAGATCAGTTTTGTTTGATAGCGCGACACGCTCCAAAAGAGGTGGCTACCCGGGTCTGCAAATGCGACAAAAAGTAGACAGCCGGAGAAAACTCGTTCTTCGACTGATTTGGATTGTTTGTTTAGAAGTTTCGAAGAAAGAAAGACATCAACAAGCGAGGAACGGCGTTTGGCGCTTGAACCAGACCAGAATTCCTCCAATCAGAGTGTATCATTTATTTTATTGCCTTCCATGGTCGTTTGTGGTCGTCTGCATCGTCATCATCGACGTCGTCGGATAAGATGACACCAATTCCGAACGAGACTTGTCCGAGAGGTGCCGAGTGCTTACTTGACTACCGGTTGATGAGGATTGAGGATGAGCTTTTACAACGTGACAAACACGCATGTTGATAGGAACCAGTTACTGGTACCTACATCGTGGTGTGGTGGATGACGGGCGGAGAAGCGATACCAACCGGGACCGGGAAGCTGTTTGGGTTCCAATTAGCACCCGAATTGTGTTACAACTTACAACATTGATGCACGATGACAATGAGTGCGACTTCTGGGCGTTCTACGTCCATTTGAAGGGGATTTTGCCATCATAATCTGATTGGAAATTTTTCAATATAATCACTTTACAATTAATACTCGTCTTCCACACATTTATCCACCATAGAATTTTTTTTGGTTCTAATTATCGGGGTCGACCTTTTTTGATTTTTCATTAAAATCTACATAATTAATTTTCAAAGTGGCGTAAATACGCCATTCGAATTGGCATTTCAACCCACCAGCCAGCAGAGCAGGTCCGTTCGATCCGCTTTCGATTTTCTACTTGTGCCCGTCGTCCGTCCGGTCGGTTGGTTAGTAGGCCCCATTGGACACGATTAACGATGGTAGAAGAACCAGTCGGTAGCAACTGGTAGTAGGTTGAATAAATATTGAATCAACTTGTTATCCGGCGTTGCGTTGGTTGGCATCTTTCTTCGCACTCGCAAACTTCACGGATGATCAATGATCGCTGCCTACATATACTACTGGTGAGAGGACTTTGAACGTGTCAAGTGGTTAAAAGCTGCTAACCAAAAGAAAGAGACTGGCAAGATGCCGCTCAAGATGTACTCCAGCGTGTCACGCGCTATTTTCAACATGTTTTGCGGGACAGGATCGAATGAAGATTCGTCTGAGATTTAGTCATGTATTTTTTATAGCAAAAATTTCAGGAATAGGGGTCCCGTAGCGTAGTTGACTACACGTTCGGCTTACAAGAGGATGGTCATGGGTTCGATTCCCAGCCCCTCCACCAAACCCTCGTCAGTCGCAGGATCCGCAGCCCAAACAGTGGCGTTTTGGGGTACGCGCCTTACCGTCACGGCTGCCTGATGACGACTGACAACTTGTTCTTCTCGGAGGCAATCCTCCAACCTTTCTCGGATAAATGGAAACCGAACAATGCAACGATCATTGGATACATGATATGGACAAATCGGACACAATTGACTCACGGTCACGATTAGATGGACTGGCAACGACAACAATAAATGAGTAATGGAAAAATCTAAAAATAGATCCTGTGTAGATTATATACAGCAGAATACCACAGTAGATCTCGGCACAGTAGCGGTTAAGTAACACAGAGTGCCTATCAAATAAATAAAGGAATAAAAAAATGTCAGGAATTGCTACATTGGTTAATTTTCAGGAATGTTCATCCTTAGATATGTCTTCCAGAATTCTTTCAAAAATCCATTTCAACAATTGTTACAGATTTACGCCCGAAAAGTATTCAGAATTTTGTTTAGATAATCCTTCAAGATTTATACATAGAAAAGTTGTAGCTACTTCAGACTGCGCTAGTTTTATAAATCAATCCAATTTAATCGAGCATTGAGAGTTTGTTTGTAGGGATATGCTGCGTTTTTCCATGTAGTTTTTGCTGTGTGGGTCAAGAACTTCACAAAAAAGGCCGTTAGGTTCATTAATTTCGTCATGCCATTAGTTTCATCATTCCATTAGAAATTTGTTCAGTTACTTCATTTGTAATTCTGTGAAGGATTCCTCCTGGAACTTATTCGAATATTTTTTCAGCAATAGTGATGTCCAATGAGCAGCTCGAAATAGCTCGAAGTTGTTCCCGTCCTGCTCGTTCTTTTTTGTCAACAAATGGGCATGAGCAGGACAGGGAGAAACTTCGAGCTACTTCGAGCTCTCATTGGACAACACTAATGTATTGATTGATTACATTTTCTTCAGAAATATTTTGACACATATTCAATTGGGCTTACATCAAGAGCACTGGCGGCGCTAGAGCACTGGTAATGGTGGGGCACCAGCGTTTTTGGCGTGATTGTGAAACTAAGTTTCTGAATCGTCGGCAATTAGTACCTATGCCAGACCAGGGCACAAGAGACTCTCCGGCAATCCCAGGATCGACTAACCACTAGGTAATCAAGGGTTTTTTCGCGGCAAAAAAAAACTAACACCGGGAACTTTCACTTTTCTAATATAATTTTATTTTTCCTAATTGTGGAGTGTGTGGACGGAAAGAAGTTCAAAAAGAGACGTAGAAGAGGAATTAACTCCAAGTTTCGTAATACAGACTTGGGAATTACCTAAAAACCATCCCCTAAGCTTCCACTTACACACACTTTGACTGCACTTAAGACACGTCTACAGCACACGGACGCCTGGTTTTAAAGAGGTGTCTCTTTTATAACAAAATTACCACTTTATTTTCTCGCTATTTTTATCTTCTCGAAATTTCTTCAGTAATTCCTCCGGAATTTGAAGCAAAATGCTTTCCATAAATCTAAGACAAAATTTCAGGAATTTCCTTAGGAGTTTCCGAACGAATTCCTAAGGCAATTTCTCAAGGAACTTCTTAAGGCATTTACGACATTCTTAAATTTCTCCAAGAATTTCTTTGGACATTCCTCCAAGCATTTTTTCGGAATCTACTTTCTCCAGAAAATCCTCTGGAAATACTTCGAAGATAAATCCAGAAATTCCTCAAGACATTCCTTTGAAAATTCAAAGAAACAATTCTCAGAAAATTTCGAAAACTTCTTCGGGAATTCCTTCACGAATTATTTTAGGAATTTCTTCAGATTTTTTAAAAATCCCTTTGAAAACATATTCCAACAAGGAAACTCATTTGCATTTGCCTTATTTCGAGCTAGCGCCTGTTTGTGAAGAATGAGCCACATCTACCATTTCCTTACTTCGTGAAAATGCCTTCGCTTAAAGAATGGATTATATCCTCCAATTCCTTATTCCGGGGAGATGTATTTTATTAAAGAAAGAATAACTTTAAAAAAATAAATTCGCTGTTTCATTATTCTGGGAAACAACCCACTTTTAAAGAGGGAACTTCTTCTCCTAGTTACAAATCGGCATAAAATTGCTTTGTTCTTCAAGTTCTGATCACTTGATTTTCTTCCTTTTTCCAACAGGTTAGCGAGCGTGTAGTATTCCTCAAGCTTGTTGACCATGAAATTTTACTTTTGCAGGGTGGATAGCAAAACGCTTGGTCAAATAATCCATCTTGATGTCCTTCTTACAGAGCTGTGTGTCCAAAACTCGAATTCCAATATCACTTTCCACTTGCAATACATCGGAAAAAACCAATTTTAAACATAAATAAAAAAAATCTGGTTTGAAACTTAACACATGAATAAATCGAATACAGGATGGAACAAAGCAATACCTTCATGAGATTTTGAGTAGTGACACTTTGAAAGTGGATAACTTTTTTTCGATACAGTCCTTATAACAGTAGAAATCGTTTTGGTAGAACGTGAAACACAGAACGAACTAAGATAGAAATCCAAGTAGCACACGCAACATCTTCTAAAAAGCACCTTATTCCTATTCTGTTTCATTAAAGGCATTGAAAACATCAAAGCACGAAAAAGTTGCATCAAGATGTCAAAACGTTCGAGTTGTGATCAATGTTTCATTCACATTGCAATGCAGTACGTGTTTGACATTTGGAAACAAACAACTAAAGCATACTGCACTTTATGTTGCAAACACGAAACAAAATCATCAAGTTGCATATTTTGTACCATGTAACTTCAATGCGTCTTTCAAAATTTATTTGTTTGTTTAAATTAAGTTGCAGATAAGTTGAGTGTGTCTTCATGTTTAATTTAGCATCGTTTAACGTTTTGACAACTCTCAATTTTATCCGGTGATGGTGCAATCAAGTAACAGAAACTCCGAGTACAAAACTTCATAATCGTATGGTTTTTATGGTGAGACAACAATCAACATGCAGTCCCTTCGAAGTGTTGAATAGTGCTGCGGTAGAATGAAGAAAGACAAGATCCATAAATTTAACCCAGTTTTATATTCTTTATTTATTTTTTTCTGCTGTAGTATTTTGCAACATTATTGCAATTTTACTGCAATCGAAGGATGTTTCCGTAGGCTCCACCTCTTGCGCTTTTTAGATTGCAAGAGAGTTATATTTGATGGCACATACGCAAAGATTGATTCTTCTCGAACAGTTGCAACACAGTGAAATGTTTAGTAGTGAAACAAGTTGTCCTGCTTGGGAATGCAAAGTAGGAAAGGGACGAGCCTGTAATTGAACCCACGACCTCCTGCTTATAAGCCAGAAGCGGTAGCCACTAGACCACCGAGCTCCTCTGGTTGTTCGACGGAAATTTCTCCTAAAATTCATTTGAAAATTTCTCCAGAAATTTATTTTATAATTTCTTTAGTAAACCCTCCAGAAATTCTTTCAGCAACTCCTTCAGGATTAATTTATAAAAAAATTCCCCTGTAGGTCATATAAATATTTCTTCAGTGATTCTCTCGTAAAACCTCCCGAAAGGCCTTTGTAAAATTCTCCAGAATTTCCTTTAGTAAAACAATGTAAAATTCTTTTCAAAATACCTGCAGGTTTTATTCCGGAAATTGTGTTAAAAGAATTCTTCCGGAAAATAATAAAAAAAACGAAATCGGAAGTCCTAAAGACCTTTCCGCAGTACTTTCTAACAGAAATTTTAATGGATTTCCTGAAGGTATTTTGTAAGCCATTTCTAACGAATTCTCGATGGAATTCCCAACATAATTTTCAAATGAAATTTACGAAGAATACATTAAAGGTTTTGTGAAGAAAGATTTTTTTTTTGTCTTTATTAGCGAGACTTTCAGCACTTTCCAGAGAGATTCCCGAAAGAATGCTCAGAGGAAATTCCATGGAAATTTTAAAAGAAATCTCAAAGATCGCAGACGATTTTTGTAAAAGCTTAAATAAACTCAGAATAATCCACCCTTTTCGTGTATTATAAAATGTAACAAGAAAAGCATTGAGGAGAGGTCAAAACTGCACTTTGGGGAGATAGATTCAGTAATTTTTATCAATTCACATTTATTTGCGTTCATTTGAATGCATTGCATCAGTTTTTGAAAAAAAAATCGATTTAATTTTTTTTTCAAGTGAACTTTTGGGAAAAATGGGGAAAAAACTATGTTTTTTTTTAATAACTCCGTAACACAATGGCCGAGTGAGTCAATCTTCAATAGCAAATTCATAAAAAAAATCAAAATGTTCCATTGAAAATAAAACGCAAAATTTCCATAAATGATATCTCGCTTAACTTTTCAAAAGGACCTAAGTAACATTTTTTTCATAATTTAATTTGAGTACTGCAATCAAAAGCTTTCATATTGGTCTGTTGATTGTAATATTCAAAATCATGAAAAAAAATGTTACTTATGTCCTTTTGAAAAGTTAAGCGAGAATTCTTTCATCATAATTCAGACAATTCGCTTGCAAAAAGTATTTCATCTAAAATATGGTATGGGAAAAGCGTTTTCTTTTACTCGGGAAGATGCAACACGTTTTGAGAGAATTTACAACATCTGATCAATATGGAGAGGAGTGTAAACAGACGCACTTACTAAACTAAAACATCAATGTACGCTGCGTCGAAAATAAGCGACCAATCATTGTAATTCTGTATCTAGACGTAATAATATCAGATAGGAGGCAGAGTTCTAGCTGTTTATGCAAAGTAATAAGCAAGTAAGTGCATAGAAAAAGGTTTACAATTGAAATTGCAACCAATCGAACAGCAACCCAGCAAGAAGAAAAATATGACACTAGCGCCTCGTTCCATTCGGCTCAAATCTCACATTCCACTTCTTATTCTTGAGCACTTCTTCTTCTTCTTCTTCTTCTTTCTGGTCTGCCCAGCTGTCAAAACCGGAGCATGAGATGGCACAGCTGTATCAGCTATACTTGAGCACTTCTCACAACCTGGGTGGTGCGGATAGAATCGATTTGGTTGTCAAACTGAAGCCAAAATTTTCTATTGTGCCGGAGCCAAACATTGAATATTGTGGTTATGTTTGTTTCTGATCTAATATTGAGAAGTATTGTTATTATTTGGGAAAAAAAATAAAAATAAACTTTGTTTGAGTTTTGTATTCTTTGTAACTAATATTCTCACATTATTTTTCGAGTGGAAAATTAGTGGGAATGCAACTAAAAAGCACTCGTTACGAAATTTAACGAGATTCAGCAGCTGATTGGAGCTTGAATGTATGTAAACAATCGTAAAGTCATGTAGAGTCTAGCGCATTTGTGCGCCCTCATGCAGCGTGAAAAGAGAAATTCGAAGAGCGGGAAATGTTTGACAGCCAAGTAACTGCAAAATAATTTTGTTGATGGGAGTGATTTCAAAATATCCCTCTACTCGCTTGAGCGCAGAAAAGCGGCTCTATCCGCAGCACCCAGCTCACAACTTATTTCTCATTTTATACTGCTCTTTTCTTGCTTCTCTATTTTCACTTCTTACATCTGAGTTCTTCAAGCTTTAAATGAACTCATGAATCAAATCCGACTTTATTTCTTTAAAAACGAGACTTAAAATTTGAGTAGTATACTTTATTAAAATGATGATTGCGCTTAAACTAAAAATCTGTTTATTTTGTCTCTTTGCTCACATCTCACTAATGCCCATTCTCTTATGGGCCAAACACAATGGATACGTTTGTGTGCGTTTTGACAGTTTTCCCATGGGAAAACTGTCAAAACGCACGCAAACGTATCCATTGTGTTTGACCCTTTACTTCTTCCATCTCACTTCTTATGTCCCACACGCTTAAAATCAATAACACTGAGATGTGTTTGCTTCACTGCTTCACACAAAACCTAGATGAGCGACAGTTACACAGGCACAAAAATGCCTCGTACGGTCGTAATAGCGGTCCTTTTTGACATGTAAACCTTTGTACAGATTCCTTGTTTCATGATGAACCAAATACAGTTGAAAATATTGAAATCCAAACTTCAATAAAACCACACGAGCTATTTTTCATTTCTCACGAATATCTTCTTCTGCAGGCTTTTGGGGCTTTTCAAAACGCGTGTTTTGCTATAAGAATATCGTCTGTATCTTCTTCCGTTGTCGAGTTATATCAATTTATTTTAAAAAACATGATTTAAGTAAAATTGATAAAACTTGAGATGAAAAAATAACATATCCCCAATTTGTTGACATAATAAAGAATATTACTTTCTCTTTCAAATGCCGTGTAAATATATTTTTTGGTCTGCCCTAACCGGAGATATCAACTTATGAAAAAAATGTAATTTTGACAGAAAAACGATTATAACTTTTGACCGGAAAAGATATTGAGTATATTTACTAATCAAAAGTTGCATTTTTTTGAGCTCTAAAAGTCTCCTGAAGACGACTTTTTCGGGAAATCTGAAACAAAAAAAGTAGATAAAAAATACTGTTTTTTTAGGTACACCCTAATCCAATTAGGTAAAATTGCTCTAAATCAGCTAACTTAAGAGCTACAGAAAAAGTTTTTTAGCAAAATTGATTGGAATAAGCTACGCTACAACTTTGTAGAACATAACATGTCAATATTCCGAGAAATAAAAAAAATATTTTCTATTTTTTTTATATGATGGGCCACCCTATTTTTTGTAGAACAGTTTTTTTTTAAATATAGTTTTGGCGTTAAATTCATCTTTCCGCGTAAATCTGTCCTGGACCATAGTGCAATGTTACAAAAACTGTGTGTGTGTGTGTGTGAATCAACCGTCATTTTTTATTCCATTAATTTGATGATCTGGAGATAGTTTTGAACATCAGCTACCATCGATTTTTATAATCTGCCCAATATCTAAGAAATTGCTGACTGTGAGGATTCCCAAAAAAAAAACAATCCTAAACTTATAATTGGTTGAAACAAATCTGCAACAGATTTCGAACAAAAACTACTGGTGAGTTTTCTATAGCATGGGTTACCAAATTGTAAGTCGCGACATTCTTGGGAATCGTGGTCAATGATGGGTCGCAAAACACTAATTTTGATTCATACTTTTATACCTTCATCCATGAATGAATAACTTGTTATTAGAGGAAGGTGAACATATGAATGACGACTAGGGACAGGCACTTAGAAATATAATAATAAAATACAGAGATTTTGGCAAATACAATGAAGTTCAATACAATCACAATCTAACACAAATCTAATCCAATTATCATTCAAAAATCCAAATCCAATCTGAATCCAATCCAAATTCAATACAAATCCAAGCCCAATTCAAATTTAATCAAAATCCAATCCAAATTGAGTCTAAATTCAATCGAAATCCAATTCAAATCCAAATTTAAACTAAATTCATTCCAAATTCAATCCAAATCTAATGCAAATCCAACCCAAATCTAATTAATATTGATTGCAAATCCGATTTAAATCCAATCAAAATGTAATTTAAATCCTATCCCAATCCAATTCCAATCTAATCAAAATTTAATCAAGATCTTATCCAAATCTAATGCAAATCAAATCAAATTCCAACTCAAATCTAATTTATTTCAATCTAGATGGAATAGAAAATTGCTGCATTTTTTGGCAAATGAAATGAAGGGGTATGAAATGATTTATTATCATGATTTGATTAATCTAACGCGATCTCATTTTTATCCACTTTTTTGAAATAAATACATGAAACAAATACATAAATACAAATACCTGATGGGTTGCAATAAATGTTTGGAAACCTCAGAGGAACGCTGCAGAAATCATTTACAATTTTTGCACAAGTCCTTGAAAAAGGCGTCTGAGGAAGTTTCGGCTGATTTTCTGGACGAATCTCTTCGAAAATAATTAAAATTGTAACAGGTAAAATATCTAGAAGAAATACAGAAATTCAACTCGATTTTTTTATCAAAAAGGTTTTCAGTATTAGATTCTTATATTATTCAGATAAAGGTCAGAAGCAATCCTGGGGATATCTATGAAGAATTCCTAAGAAACTTTTTTTAAAATATCATGAAGAAGTTTCTAAATAACTTTCTGAATTCATTCCCAAACGAGTCCTTGAAGCAATCCTGAAATTATTGCCAAATAAAATTCCTGAAGAAGTTTACGTAAAAATCTTTGCAGTGACCCTAAGAGAAATAAATGAGAAAAATCTTGCCTCGACAATTTCAAAGAGAATATCCGTATTTATTTTGAGGAAAAAGTACAATATCTGAATAAGTATCACACAGGTTCCATGGGCGAACGCTCTACCACGGACCATGTGTTCGTCGTACGCCAGATATTGCAGAAGTGCAGCGAATACAACCTGCCCACTAGAGTGATTCAAATTTTGAGTTTTTGCCCCCCGATGCTAAAACGATTGCGTATGCCATTTTAAAAATCCATTTAAAAAAAGGTTTATTTTTCCAAAAATGCAGAGGAAAATTCCCCCGGGAATTCGGAGAGGAATTCGATGAGGAAATTCGGAAGGGCATTCATTCGCGGATTCAGAGGGGAACACTTCCGTTACGAAGTTACTCTGTGAAAACGGAGGAGAATTTTTTAGAGAATTCTGAAGGAAATTTCTCCAAAGGGCTTGGAGAAAAGTTCCTCTGGGAAATCGAAGGGGAATGCCTACGGAAACTCGGAGGACAGTTTCTGCGTGAATTCGTAAGGAGTTTTTCCAAAAATTTAGAGGAGAATTCGTTGAGAATTTCAGAATGAAATTCGAAGGGGAGGAATTCTCGAAGTAACTCCGCGAGGAACTGCCGGAAAAATCATAGGTATCTCCAAAAAAATGTTTAGAGGAGTTCCTGAAAGAAGTTCATTAGCAATATCTGGAGTAATTTCCAGAGGAATTCGTAGAGGCATTTCCGAATAAAATCCACGTATCCATTGTGTTTGACCCTTTACTTCTTCCATATCACTTCTTATGTCCCACACGCTTAAAATCAATAACACTGAGATGTGTTTGCTTCACACAAAATGAGCGACAGTTACACAGGCACAAAAATGCCTCGTACGGTGGTAATAGCGGTCCTTTTTGACATGTAAACCTTTGTACAGATTCCTTGTTTCATGATGAACCAAATACAGTTGAAAATATTGAAATCCAAACTTCAATAAAACCACACGAGCTATTTTTCATTTCTCACGAATATCTTCTTCTGAAGGCTTTTGGGGCTTTTCAAAACGCGTGTTTTGCTATAAGAATATCGTCTGTATCTTCTTCCGTTGCCGAGTCATATCAATTTATTTTAAAAAACATGATTTAAGTAAAATTGATAAAACTTGAGATGAAAAAATAACATATCCCCAATTTGTTGACATAATAAAGAATATTACTTTCTCTTTCAAATGCCGTGTAAATATATTTTTTTTGATCTGCCCTAACCGGAGAAATCAACTTATGAAAAAAATGTAATTTTGACCGAAAAACGATTATAACTTTCTATCGGAAAAAGATATTGAGCATATTTACCCATCATAAGTTATTTGAGCTCTAAAAGTCACCTCAAGACGACTTTTTCGAGCAATCTAAAACAAGAAAAAGTATATAAAAGTAATTTCCAGAGGAATTCGTAGAGGCATTTCCGAATAAAATCCTCAGAAAAAAATTTCAAATAAATTTTTGAATGAATTTCCAGGGTAATTCCTTGAAGGAAAAGGGCTGTTTGGCCGAAAGGGTTATATAGCCTGATAGGCCAATTGGCCGAATAATTCATTTGGCCGAAAAAAAACATTTGGCCTAAAATGTAATTTTACCGAGCATGTCATTTGACCGAATAGGTCAGTTAGAAAGTGAGTTTCCTATTCGGCCAAATGTCCTATTCGGCCAAATGTACTTTTCGGTCAATTCACCTTTTCGTCCAAATGTCATATTCGGCCAAATGTCATATTCGGCCAAATGTCATATCAGGCCAAGTGTTCTATTTGGTCATATGTTCTATTAGTCGAAATGTCCTATTCGGCCAAATGACCTTTTCGGCCAATTGTCATATCCAGCAATATGACCTATTCGGCCAAATGACCTATCCGCCCTAATGACCTTTTCGGCCAAATGTCCTATTCGGCCGAATGACCTATGACCCAGCCAAATGATCTATTCGGCTAAATGACCTATTCTGCCAAATGTCTTATTCGGCCAAATGACTTATCCAGCCAAATGCCTTATATGGTCAATTCACCTTTGCGGTCAAATGTCCCATTTGGCGAAATGCTATATTCGGTCAAGTGTTCTATTTGGCCATATGTTCTATTCGGCCAAATGTCCTATTCAACCAAATGACCTATTCAGCCAGATGTGCTTTTCGGGAAAATGTCTTTTTTGGTCAAATGTTCTATTTGGCCAAATGTCTTATTCGGACAAATGGCCTTTTCAGCCAAATGTCCAATTTGGACAAGTGTTCGTTTCGGCCAAAATAACTATTCGGCTAAATGACTTTCGGCCAAATGGCTTTCGGACGAATAGGTTTCGGCCAAACGACCCTTCCCCCATTGAAGAACTTCTGAAAAAATGGGGTAATTTTTGAGACAATTCTTGAGGAAGGTTCATAAACAACATCTGGGGGAATTTCTGAAGGAATTTGTTTTGAAATTTCAGATTTTTTTTTTTTTGTAATTCACAGAAAAAAAAATTGAATCGTGTTTTCCCGTTAATAACCAGTTTTCGCGTGAAGTATTCAGAGAAGCTTCTACGGCACACATCGGAACCGAACTTTTTTATCGATGGGGTATGCTGGCAGATGGACGTTTTTTTTAGGAATTTCCAACGCAACTTCCGAAAGGATTCCTGGATAAATTTCTGAGGCAATCCCTGTAAGTATAGAAATTTGCGAATAAATTTCAAGAGGAATTTTCGAAAGAATTCCTGGAAATAACTCAAATGGAATTTTTGAAACAATGTTTTAAAGGAGCTCCTGGAGAAGTTTCTAAAGGAATTTTAAAGGATTTTAAGAAGTAACTCCTTCAGGAACTGCTGAACGAATTCCTGAGGGAAATTATACTCCATCTGGAGATACTTCTGGAGGAGTATTGCCCAAAAGGATTTCCAAATAAGTTCCTGGATGACTTTAAGAAGGAGTACTTCGACGAGTTTCCTAAGAAATTCTAAGAGATATTTCTCTAGTAATTTCTTAAGGAATTTCCGAAATAATTCCTTGCAGATTAATCAAAAAAAATTCCGATGTAATTCCTTGAGGAACTTCCGAAAGAACTTCTGGAGGAATTTCCTAGGCAATTTCTGAGAGCCTTTCATAATTAATACCTGTAGGAATTTTTGAAAAATGATAAGGGAATTCCTGGAGAAAGTTTCGAAGAAACTTTCTAAGATCTTCCAAAAGGGTTCCTGGAGAAATTTCTGAGGCAATCTACGAGGAAAAAACTTTAAGTTCTTTCTAGAGGAATGATTTAACGGTCACTGTCATTGTCACTCGACTAAGTCGCCTCGACTCAAAGCCAGTAAACGTCAAGACCAAGATGAATACACCACTAGGTGTTCCAATCTGCCAAATTCACGATTCAGCCATCTTGTATTTTAGTATGGGAGAGCCAGTTGGTTTGTTTTCGTTTTGCACTGAAAATGAATTTTTCACCCCCGCCGTGTTCACAATCACATCGTCCAGCTCTGCAAAAGCCGTTGATCTCTGCATTTTTATGGCACACGATCTTGATGATGATATTCAAACCAACTTGCTTTCCATCGCGTCTCGAAAACCAAGGCCGTACTAATTACCCACATCGTGGACCTACATCCTGCATAAATTGGTCGATTCGCAACGTGCAATGCACACGATGAACACGTGCCGGAAAATTTCCGGCTTCGCTTAGGGATTTTTACAATTCGCGAAACACAAGATAGGTCAACCAAGCTGTTCCCGGACGTTGGTTCGATTTCTGTCCAGTCAAGTGAATCGCCATGACTGTGACAACTGTCGCACTGCAATCGATGGACGGGCAAAAAAACGGTACAGCATGGTTTACGGCATGCACAAATAATTATCTACGCTTGCAGTTCGTTGCTCGCCACAGCAACGGCAATGGAGGTCACCTATTTAAGGTTCCACATCACGTGTCCGACGAAATCAGGAGTATTGTTTCGAAATATATAAATTTTTCATCGCTGCAGAATCGTTTCCTTTCATTGGATATGTCTTTGTCGAGAAAGACAAACATAACAAAAATTACAGCAAATCGATTAATCCGTTAGCGAGAAAAATCTAATCAATCTTTTTTCTTCTTCTTTATAGGTAATACAAATCAAAACCTGCTGGATGATGTCGAATCTCATTTGAAGAACGGGTTAACGGATCACATTCCGTTTTGAAATGAAGTATGTACTTATTCCCCTTATGAATCATGTTATCTTAAGTCAGTAAGCGCTGTACAACAATTCCACCAATTAGGCGCTTTTGTGCATCTCATCAAATCCAAATTAACCCCTTGCCACGACCCTTTCATCAGCATGCCGAGTTCTTGTCAGCGCAGATCGTTTCCAATTACCTACAAAATGCATCGTCGAGTACCACCCGTCCCAATCCTCTATCCGAATGATGATCTCATCATTCAAGCTTAACCATGAGTTACGACCCCGCGTGGATGATGAACACGCACCTTGCGCAACACAAGACCACGAACATGATTGCGCAATTGGGTAATCTCGCACATGACCACTTTCCGTTGTTGGGGGGTTTTCCATTTTCATCGGAATCCGTCATTGCTGTTAGAGTGGTAAACAACAAGGTGAGAATCGCACACAAAAGTCTAAATTCTACAGACAACCACGGAACGGTTACCAAAGCGGATTGCGGCTTTTCGTCTTTCTCGGTTGGAGTTTGGTGGCTTCTACTCTCATGGCTACCGACCGACCGACCGACCGACCGCTAAGAACTTCTTGAGCAAGATGTGGGTCACCTATGAATAATTCATTTGTCGGTCGATCATCATCATCATCAGCGTATGAAGTTGTCAGTTGTTTGTGGGAAGATGGTGCGTGAAGATTTTGGCCCTAGAACTGACACGGCGGAAGGTGTTTTATTAGTTAATGAGCGTCACAGATAATAATCGTTGTTAAAACGTTAAACAACACTTCGTCAACTAATGAGCGGCAAACTGGGTCTTTGAAATATTATGCAACCTGTGGAGTGAAAATTTGCTTCAAAAGTCAAATTAACCCAATTGCAGGTGGTGATGCATTCAACAATCATCGTTAGGTACAATCGCCCTGAGACACATTGGATAGGTTCATAATTCACCGAATTAACTGAGAAATTTGTATAATTATGAGGAGTATAAGTGATCAAGTTTTTTATTCGACCATTAAAAATATTAGACAACTTTTAATGTATATGGCTCTTCCTACATAGCTGAAAGCCTTTACGAAGCTACTGTATTTACAATTATGATCTTCTTTGCCGCCAATTCCAGTTACTTATTTATTCTGGATATTTCGAACATGTTTAACACTTACCAAAATAAGGCCTCCAAGTAAATTGAAATTATTTGATAAAATCCAATATTATCAAACAAACATTCATATATTCCAACAAACCCACGTGAACGCTCTCACATATCATGAAATCACAGAGAAACAGACGTCTCACTTAACACTTGTTCCATCGTTCACCTTTTTCACGGTGAATTCAAATTTTTGTAGGTGGTCAAACGGCCACCGATGGCGCTTTCATCGGATTCGCTTGTGTTTGATGTTTGCACACTATCGCCATCTGGTTGCCTCATGGCCTAACATAGTGCATATAGCACTGGGCGATAATGCTTCCGTGACGATGGTTTTGATTGCATTTTGTTCTAAGTGAGACGTCTGTCTCTCTGTGATGAAACGAAGTCGAACCGATTGGATCAGGGCAGTCCAAAGTACGGCCCGCGGGCCGGATGCGGCCTATTTTTTGTGGTCCGCGGCATGTAAGAAAAATATCCTCATATTCGGCCCGCCAGCTTTTCTATCTAGCTCGAGAAGCTCTTTTTTATTATTCATGATTAAGAAAGTTTTAAATCAAAAGTTCCGCTGCAAAACCGTTTATTTGAATTTGAAAAAAAATACATAATTTGAAATGATTGCATGAAGAAGCATGACATGCATGACACAGAAGGTTTGCTTAATTTGTTCGAAAATGTTTGATACATTGAAGGAATAAAATCTGAATGCAAGCATTCTATGAAATATAAAATTTATAAGGGCCCAGTTGATAGAACTTCAAAGGCTCAAAGCTCAATCAATTTAAATTTCCATTTAGGACGGAACAAATATTTATTTCTTCTTTCGTCCCATTGACCTTTCGATAATGAAGGGGGTGGAAATAAAAATTAAAGGCGTAAATTGATAAAATAAAAAAAAACTCATCAGTTTTCTTAAAGAATTTTCTGTGAAAGCTCAATATTTTATTATTTTCCCGGTAAAACTTTGCAGTCCCCCTCAAATAATAAAATTTGGCTACAAAATTTTGAGGTTGCATTAGTTTGCGCGGAAGATGGTGAAGAGTAAAAGTTCTCTCAGAAGATTTGAAAGCTACGTTACGTGAAAAAGCCGCTATTCTACTCTCTCGCAAACGATGAAAATACTGACGTGAAACACGTAGAGAAGGTGGCTGTCTTCATAAGAGGTCATGTTACGGTTGGTTTTATGTTGTTCGAATAGTTGTAAATATTCGATCGAGTCTGTATCATTTGCGCTATTTTGTATATGTTTTATTTATTGATTCAGTGTCTGGACTGAAGAGGAAAGCCTGAAAGTAGACAACAAAATATTAAGTTGTGATTTGTCCCAAGTTCGTTCCAGACACAGACATCGAATCGTTGATTCCAAGTGGCATTAATTGATTCGAGGTGCCCAAATAGGATCTGAATCCTACACCGAAAGGCTCAGCTATGAATACGGCAAACTAATTGCTGTAGACAAAAAGCGCAATACGCAATAAAAATATATTTGCGGGATTTGACTGATGGACCAAAATCTCATATGAAACCTCGTCATTTCCCGTAGTGGGCACCACCTAGCCGTCTCTCTCAGGGCACCAGGAGAGAACGTGCATTATTTTAATTTGTTATTTGTTACATGTTGATAGTTAATCTTTATGTTTGTATAAAATAATAGTAACGTGGGGCTGTTACACTAGCGCCCAGCTAAAAAACCCACAATGATACGAATGCAGATTTGAGATTACGACAAGTATCGATTTGATTGTTTAGTGTGGGATTCATTTGATTTTTCGCGAGAATCATTTGTAATCCAATTTAATTGTAGGATCAACAGAGTTAGTTAAGTGTAGTAAAGAATCTGATTATAGGACAATTTGCCAAGACTCGTTGGCGTTCAGGCAACTTTTGGTAGGATTTGCTACCGTTATTAAGATTTAGAATAGATTTAGTTTTTGATTTGTTACAGTTGTTACAGTCATTCTCGAATGACAGAGAAATTGGCAGCTTTAATCCCAATGCAGGGAATAACCAACGGGAAAAGCCTGATGGCTGTTTTAAGACCTATGTGAAGGAACTTTTTTTCTCCTTCGAAAACTTAAATGACCTTACGATTGATGGAGCATCAGCAATGACAGAAAAGAACAATGGCGTTGTGACAATTCTAAGCAAGGAAAAACAATCACATAGGTAATGGCGATTTTTCCCTGCCATTGCATATTCATCCAAAGAATCTATATGCAAAAACGATCAATATTCTTCGATACTAAGACAATCAACTTTATCAACGTTAGGGAACTCAAGCTTGCGAATTTCAGTGACTAAGCCGTGATACCATGCTTGAAAGATTTTGTTCTTTTCGAAAAAAAATGGCACCATTTCTACAAGATGGAGGTAAACCACTGCCCGAGCTGAATGATCCTGAATAGATGAGTTACTTGGCATTTCTAGCAGATATCTCTAAACATCTCAACACTTTGGCACAGTGGGTTTCTGAAATCTGGTACATTTCTACACGCAAAAAATGTTGCGGTCGAAACTACCATTCCGAGGGTTAATTTAAGAATACGCACCGACGATTTTCAGCAGACAACAAATCCGTTTGATTTTACCATGCGCGCAGTAAAAATCAACTGTGGTCCTGGTGGAATGTTGTTACATGAACTGAATCAGTGGTGAATTTGTCCGAATGCATGGTTAATTTAACTGAAAATTTGTGGTTGTTTTAAAAGCAGGGCGTAGTCTACAAAATAGTAATTGTTACCATGGAATTTTTTTCTGTGTACAAACAGTTCATGCAAATCTGTTCAATATGTTGGTAAAGTAACGAAATTTCCATTTTTTTAACACCCGGGAAATGGTGTGAATAATTTAATGTAATGTTTCAAATGGATCTATTATGCAATGACGAAAAAAAAATAAACAAAAAAGATTGTTTGAACACAATAAAATTGTGTTTAGTTTTTCTAGAAAATGAAAAAAAACAATGATTATTTTGATATAGGGGAACGGTTTGCCACTTCATCTCATAGCTCCCATTTCCATCCCATCAAAAACAAAGCAATGGAAAGGAATTTGGTTCGTTTATTATTTTTGTGATTTTTTTCAGCAGTGAGCACACATGTAAACAAAAAGAAGCGACGAATTTGGTCCCGTATTTCTTTGTTTAGCGATGAGATGGATATATGTACAGTGAGATGGAGATCGGAACAGTTCCCCTATATATTTAAAAAATATGCTTCGAATATTTAAAAAATTTGGTACCGAATATTTTCTGGCCCGCCAGCAAGTGTGAATTCTAAGAATTGGCCCGTGGCTTGAAAAGGTTGGGCAGGCCTGGATTAGATAAACGTGTCTACAGGCATACAAAATTTGAAGTCAAGATAAACACACCTACAGATCTAAACTATCCATCGCTTTTATTCTTGTAACTATTGTAAGCGCCAACTCCTAAAAATACAAAAAAAACCTTTATCTACCAAACATTATTATTGTAAAGTAATGAGCATGAGCAATTGAGCATGATTGACCGCCCATGGTTGCTACTCCGTTATTGCCAGGTCAGCTGTACACAAAGAACCAACAGTAAAGATTGGGACTAACATTATCATCAATGTGTAAGAACTGGTGACCCAAAAATAAGCAATACACCCGGTTCTTTTTTTACACGAGTGGGTTTTAGTTGATTACGAACTTTAGCGTTGACGAAACTATGAGTTAACCCCATGAAAAAATACACAAAAAAATCAAAGAAAATTCAGGTGGTATTTAGAAAGCTATGAAAAATCAGGTTACCCTGGAAATTAAAGAATACCAACCGTGTAAAAAAAATATTGGGTGTACCAGCGCCGGCCGTGTCCAAATGCAGGTCAATTGAGGAATAGGTAGGAAATTGTTGACGTGGTACTCGCTTTGATAGAAACCGACGAGTCATCTGCGAGAAATCACTGGGATGTTGGATATATGGGGTAGGGAGTGTGGCAGGGTTCGTTTTGGTAAACGGTCTGCCGTGTATAGCGTGTAGTTTGATTGATTTTAAACAAACACATTCGAACGAACACCAATTATTTTAATTATCGACCGCACAACACAACTGAATGCGAACCAAATTTTCACTTTCTGATGAAAACGGGTGAGTAACCGCACAATGTAGAACAAAATTTCGACGACCGGCCGATCGTTCTGCTTAGTGGAGAAACACGACTGGACAAGAAACAAATTTACAGTTTCTGATTAATTTACTCACCCGCACTCCAAACATTATTATTGTAAAGTAATAAGTAGATAAACCTCCAGATCGATATTGTATACAACGAATACATTCACATACATCTCGCTTAACTTTTCTAAAGGACCTAAGTAACATTTTTTTCATGAATTAATTTGAATAGTGCAATCAACAGAACAACTTGAAAGCTATTGATAGCAGTATTCAAATGAATTCATGAAAAAAATGTTACTGTGAAATGAAAAAAATGTTATGTCATTTGAATACTGCTATCAATAGCTTTCATGTTGTTCTGTTGATTGCGCTATTCAAATTAATTCATGAAAAAAATGTTACTTAGGTCCTTTTGAAAAGTTAAGGTCACTCCTGACGGAATCCAAGTTTCAAGGTGCTCGCGTTTTCGGGGGCACACCACTCGATGCGGAGGCGGCGCACAGCTGTCATTTTTGTTGATTTAGTTTTGCTGCGTCGCAGCATACGTGAAAATATAAAAATGACAGTTGTGTGTTGCTTCCGTATCGAGTGGTGTGCCCCCAAAAACGCGAGCTCTTTGAAACTTGGATTCCGTCAGGAGTGACCTTAAGCGAGACATCTCGCATCTCGTACGTACGAATTATAACGAAAGCACAAATCATTTGAAAATCCGCCAAGAAGGCAGGCACTCGACAATAATTATAAGACTTGTATGAACAATAAGGTGCTTGGGAAGAAAACTTCAAATTGGTCGTAGGTTTTTCGTAGAAATTTTATCAAACATATCATTTGAAGAGTAATTGTAAATAAATTCTAAAATATTCGACGGAATCATCTTACATATGTATAAAACAAAGTTTACATTTGCATGACCGTGCATTACTCAAGAATAGACAGCCTAATTTTTGCTAATTCATGTTCGTTCTATTCTTTCGTTTACTATGAAACTGAAAAAAAAAATGAAAATTACTATCCATTTTGTATCGGAATTTCAAATCTTAAACATTCAATAATTGAAAGATCGATATGTGCTAATTTTAATTTGTTTACCTAATTAGTAGGAAAATGTTATCCGATTTGACCAAAGAATCGATTTGTTTTCTAGATAAATTGTGTTCGTAAAAAATGTATGTGACAATTGAACATTTTTTGGCGAGACAAAGTTCTCCGTGTCAGCTAGTATTTTTTTTATAAAACAGACAAAAAAAACATTTAAAAAAGAAGATATTAAAAGATATTGAAAACTTTACCTTAGATCCAGATTCTTATATTTCAAAAATATTATCGGACATAATATAAAAACCCTGATTAATCCACCCAGCGGTGTAACAAAATATTAAAAATATGAAAGAGTGTTTTTAGCGTGTTTTGCGCATAGAAAAAGTGTTTTGGCCATAACTTCTGATCTCATATTCCGATCTGGCCAATTTTCAATAGCAAACAATGGAACAGGATTCACCGTCGAATGGCACCTGTTGCATGTAAATTTATACACATATACACATATACACCCACACATACGTACACACATTCACGCATATACATACACACATACAGACATCACCTCAGTCAGACCTCAAAAATTTTAAACTTGGTTTCAAAAATTTTCAAAAAATAATGTACGCGCAATTTAAAAGAACATTCAAACTCGAAACATTTCGTCAAGTTGTTTAATTATAACTTTGAAAACCCTAATTATTCCACCTATTATGCATTTATTGGTTTATTGGGGGCCTTCCATCATAAGTTCAGTTTTGAAGTAAACATTCAGTTGTTGGGTACACCTATCCGTACGAGAAAGAAAAAAAATTGTGTCAACTTCCATAATCATCGAAAGATTGTCAAACTTCATTCATTGAAAAATTAATAAATAGCAGTTTGTGCAACGAGTTGCACACGCTATTTTTTGCAATGACAAAAAATGGGCTTTAATGTGATAAATCTGTACCAAAATTCTACAGTCTAATTATTTCACGTGATCATTTTTGCCAATAAATTACGTTGATGCAGAGAACAATCAGATTCCATGTCATAGTGCCACATTCATATTTCGACAAGCCGTTAAGCGATAGATGAAATTGTCTTTGGAAATTTTTGATGTCATGTCTATTTAATCTATACGCGACGCAAAGAATACACTATTTGAGCACTTACTCAAGCTAATTTAGTAAAATATAGTCATGTAACTACTGTTCTGATGCTGGTTTTTCATTATAGCACCCAAATGAGTGTTTTAATGAATATTATGCAACCCATTTGAGTTGCGTAATGTTCATTAAAGCAACCATTTCGTTGGTACGGAAAAGTTTCGTTTTATAACTCAAAGGCGAACTGTAAACTAAATATTATGATCAGGAATTGCCGAAAAACTTCTAAAATTCCAAATTCCAAATTCCGTCAAACAAATTGAACAAAATATATGAAACATTTATTTGGGAATTACACAAAAACGTCGATTATTTCATAAGCAAATTAGCCACAAAAAATCTTCTGAAATTACAAAACAAATTGTCTAAGCTTTTTATCCTATTTCAAAACATCGTCAGAAACAAATTCAAAACCTTGTACAAATCTAAACCTTTGACAAAAACCAATGACTTTTTTAAGCACCCAAAACTTTGAATTTTTAAACCCAAAAAATCATCGGAAAGCAGAAAAGTACTTTCGTCTGATTTTCATAATTTTTATTTGTAACCCAGAAGTATCAAAATTTACGTCAGAGAATAAAATAAAAGTCGAAAAAAAAAATCTATGAAATTTCAAAATAGTCAAAGTTTTCTGAAACTAATAAAAAATTAATAGATTGAAATTTTTGAAGGTCATCGAATGTTTCTAATAATTCCGGTGAAGACAAACAACATCAAAGAGGTTACAAAATTCAGAACAAAATGCTTACAAATAATATGAAATATATCAAAAAATAAGTCGAAAATCCATGTCAAAATCGCTTTTTTCAAAAATTGTCATATTAATGAAAAATATTATTTTTATTAAAATGAAATTAAACCAAAACACATTTTAATTTGGTCGAAATAATTTTTGGATACCAATGAGAATTTTAAGAAATCATTGCAATGTTTAAAAACGAAATTTTTGAAAGGCTGTATTCCACAAACGTTGTACCTGTATTTTTTGAAAAAAAAATAAGGGATACAAAAAATAGCGGAATTTTTTTGAAAATTTCTAAAAGTAAAATTACTGTTGTTGTTTTTTTTTTGTAGAACTGCATAAAAATAGTCGACAATCTCCTTCTTCTTCTTCTTCTTCTTCTTCTTCTTCTTCTTCTTCTTCTTCTTCTTCTTCTTCTTCTTCTTCTTGTATGGTGCTACATTTGGCCTACCTTTTAAGTTCTATTCTATTAACATTTCCTCTGTTGTTAATTGGACGCTTTTCTATGCCAGCTATTGCATGAGTAAGTATATCGTGTGGCAAGGGTACACCATGCCCAGGATGTCGATAAAGTTTCCAACCCGGAAACATTCTAGACCGGACCGTGAATCGAATTTGCCATCTCCGGATTGGCAAACCTACACCTTTTCTCACAGGACTACCGCAGACCAAGTCGCCAAAAAGAGCAAAAAAAATAATCAAAAGTTATAATTGAAACATGTCATTGCAAGAACTTTTATAAGTCTTGTTGGATTTAGGAAAAACAGTAGTCCTAATTTTCACTCTTTATTTGAAATTTTCAAAACGAGAAGAAACATTATTATTATTAATTCAATATAATTAAATTTCTTTAAATTAAAAAAAAATCCATATTGTCAGCATTTTGTTCCACAAATAAAAAGAATCAAATTTTGAAAAAAAATAAAAAAAGGAAAAAAAAGGAAAAAAAAAAGATTTATTTTTATTCAAATTCAATTTCAAAAATCAAAATCAAAAAATCATTAAACCCTATTTTAAATTTCGTCGGGGATGGAAAAAATGTTATTGGCAAGGTCATTGGTAATCAAAAATGCCGAAAGTCGTCAAAAAATCTTAATCCAAAATGCCAAAGTAATACTAAAATTTCATTGAAAAAAGTTCGTTCAATATTTTCAAATGTTTCAAAAATTGCGTCTAAAATTTTCAGAAACTCTATAAAAATCATTGTAAAAATATCTTAGAACTTGTTTCTTTTATAATCGGTGCCTAAAAGTTTAGTATTTCGTCGTTGGAAAAAAAAATCCTAACATGTTGACAAACATTAAAGAAAGTCACCTTCGAGCTAACAACGTTGATGGGAAAAAGATTTAGAAGAAACCGTAGCCGAAATTGTCATCAAATCTTTTTTGTTAAATAATTTGAAAATAACGTCCAAAATTCCCAAATCCAAATTGCATAAATTTTTATTCAAGGTATACATATTTCAAAAACTCAAAACGCATTTCATTTTTTTTTTTTCAAAAATATATGACTTTTCTGGAAATTTGTTAAATTTCATTTATTTAATTTTTAAATTTTTAAAATTTTGTTTCAGTTTAAGTAAAATCCCTATGATTGCATATCAGTCAATATAAATTATAATAAATTATTTCAATTATTATTTTCAAAATTTTCAAAACTTCTATGAAATCATTTAAAAAAATATCAGTGAATAGATTTAATAAAATCAATGTCTAAAAGTTTAGAAAATTTCATCTCGTATTAAAATATTTCGTTACATAAAAATGAAAAAAAAAACAATAAAATTTGACAAACATTGGAGAAAATCGCCAGAAACTTCAGCCTAATCTTCTTTAACGACGTTTCTGAGAAAAACTTGAAAATATATTCGATTAAATTCATTCAAGATACTGTTAAATAATTTTATCAAAAAAATCAAATGATCCAAAATTGAAAAAAGTTCAAAATTAAATGAACTGTTTGTAGAAAGTTTCTAAATATTCAAATATAAAACCCCACATCAAAAGTCAAACCTTGCGTGAAAACATTGAAAGCCTAATTCAAAAAATTGGCTTAAAACACTGAAAATTATCAAAATTTTCTAAGAAAAAAATAACAAGTGAATTTAAATATTTAGATAATCAAGTTGGAGAGATTAAGTTTTTTAACTAGTTTAAGGACACTCCTCGCGGAATCCGAATTCAAAGTGCAGGACCCGCTCAAATGTAAAAATCCATCGGGTGAGTGAATTTGATGAACTCCTGCACAGGAAGCAACGCACAACTGTCATTTTTATTATATCAGCTTTGCTGCGTCGCAGCATGCGTGAAATAATGAAAATGACAGTTGTGCGTTATTTCCATATCGAGTGGTGTGCCCTTGAAAACGCGAGTAATTTTGAATTTGGATACCGTGAGGAAAAAAAGGTTGTTTACCGGAGGAGTTTTCATAAATATCCAATATTCATCACAGTAGCCACGATTTGCATCGATTTAGAGGACACATCGAGTAAAGAAGTCAAAACATTAATGGATCTATTTTTCAGTTTTCGTTTTTAAATTTTTTTTTTTCAAGTTTAAATAAAAATTTCAATTTAAAATTATTTTTTCAAAAACATCGTCGTCTCCTTTTTTTTGAAAAATACTAGATGTACCGTTTTGACACAAATCACGAACATGACTCACATTCCGAACACTGACGTTTTAGCATCCTGTAACTTAAACTTTCATCGGTTTTCCGTACTGAGGATCAAGATTATAAACGAACTCAAGCTCCTATGGAGAAATTTACACGAATAAAACCAAAATGGCGATGCCGCAAAACGTTACCAAACAGACTACGACGGGTAACAAAAAGCTTGATGACAGTTTTGGATGAAGCGGTACCTTTTAGTGAAGGATACCACGGTTACAGGTCTCGTGATTGGCATCATATCTGGCACACAATTTGAGTCTATTCTTCCATTCTAAGACTCGCAGCCCTTTCAAAAGCACTCGCACACTTTCCATGGCGAGGCTTCATGGGGAAATGTTTAGTCTCATGTCCAAGAACAAGGCAATGGCTATATTGGACAATGTCCAGCTCAAGATGATGTAAGAACCTTGGTCCAGTCTATTCGGGTTACTCAACGATCCTCAATTTTCCAAAAGTATGTCTTGACCATGGAACCCATACTCATGTAGTTGAGAAGATATGAGTCCAATGATTTCTTCCTTTTACGTGCTTGATGAAACTTGTATAGGCCAATTCTCCTGAATAGAGGAGAACGTACACCCTGAGGTGATCCTCTCTAGCCGGAGGTAGGTAAATAAATCGACCCTTAGTCTCCCAAGCCGCACAAATTGAGCTAATCTGGTTGCAATAACCATATTGTAGCTGAATCCGGTCATATATAAGTTACTGTAATCGATGTGCAATATGTGTGTTGCTCGGGCTATCAAGGGCATCATGATATTTTCCTTCACCACTATCATGGCGGAAAACGGGAGTCTAAAAACGAATGTTTCACCCCGCAGACCAAGGGCCCAATAACCTGAAATATGAGTGCAGAGAAAGTATCTCGGATGATATAACTACAAAAGCTTTTGTCTTTTTTGCTAGTACATTAGGACTGTTACAATTTGATAAGATAATGGTCCTTTTCCTTCGTTTGTTATGCTAGAGAACATCCATAAATCTTGTTGCTGTATAAAAGGCGATATTTTGAGTAGTGTTTCATTCAAAAACTTCAGAAGCGTAGATAAAAATCTGTGACAGAAAGGGAGAAAGGGTTTACATTTTTCCTTAGAATTCAGTCATATACATGATACTGTTGAACAGGGAGAAAACCACTCATATTTAATTTATTTCACATTTCTATCTTATGACATTCTATCGGTCCAAAATGAATGATCAGTCGAATTTATGAGGACTACAAAACATACATTATTTAAGCATTAGCAACTCTTAAAACTTTCCCTTCCAAAATACCACTCCAGAAACCACTGCCACATATCCTACCCCATGGTTAACGCCCTCGGGCCATCATCACCTCCTACACCGCCGGGATCTCGCGAGCGAATCGATTAATCATCCGTGTGCGTCCCATCTATCAATGCGAGACGGATCCCGCCGTCTAATCCACCGACTCGAAACGCTCTATTATCACAAACGCACGCGTCACTCACCCTAGGGTTAAGTATCAAGCCTCAACAGCCTTTTAACCCAACTAAACCGCCTAAACACTCATCATCATCGTCATCATCATTGGTATGAAGTCCCCGACGAAGAACTTGCACGTTCCTCCGACCGACAAGGTCCATTCCCGAGTAGACCGCACCCAACCGTTTGCGAGAAAATGCCTTCCCGATTTGATGCAAATACCACAATTTATCAGAATTAGGTTGAATAAAATGTACTCAGTGACACACTTTTCAGTTACTTTGGTGTACAGAATAAATCGGGTTGGACATTGCGTTCCAGAATAATCATAAAAAATTGCTACTCTTGATCGGTTATCCATCTCCGCTCGGGTTCCGACATGTGAAGTGTAATTGGATTTAACACTTTTATCCCGCTTCGTCATCGCAGCACAATCACTTTCAACGTCGCCAGCTCCGTTCGACGACAATTGACCAACACGCGTCTGCCACCATCAGCAGCAGCAGCAGCCGGCCCTGCCTGCTGTGGCCAGATCAAAGACGATAAATATACTGACACAGACAAGCGTGGAGCTAATTTCTGTTCACTTGTTCGATTCTCTCCGGCGCGGCGTGGTGCGGCCGGCGATGACCGTCCAAAATTCGAACTCGTCCGAGACCGAGGCGTCGTCCAGGAAAACTTCGGTGCCTACTAAGACGGCGGCAAATCCAGCTGTGAAATGGGTCCGATTGGTTAGTTGGCGGCTGGGTGGGATGTTTGCATTCCCTTCGCGGGTCTTCCACACGCAAGCTAGAGGGGACGTTCGCATGGTTGGTTACTTGTTCCGGAGCAGAGTTGGAAAAAATCAATTGGTAGCCAAATAAATGCTTTACTGCAAAGGAAAAAAATCTTTAAAATAAATTCATTAATGTTCAACCAAGGAGTCTACTAAGCATTCTCCGAAGTATCAGATGGTCGGCCTGACTGACATTTGTCGCTCAATTTGGTAGATTTATATTCAGGCTATACAAATTTCTATTAAGGTCACTCCTGACGGAATCCAAGATTAAAAGTGCTCGCGTTTTCGGGGGCACACCACTCGATTCAGAGGCGGCGCACAACTGTCATTTTTGTTGATTTAGCTTTGCTGCGTCGCAGCATGCGTGAAATAATAAGAATGACAGTTGTGCGTTGCTTCCGTATCGAGTGTTGTGCCCCCGAAAACGCGAGCACTTTTAATCTTGGATTCCGTCAGGAGTGACCTTAAGAAAATCATTGAGCTTTTAGTGGAATGTCTTCACTTGTCATAAGACGAGTTTGTACAATCCCATTGAAATTCCACCACTTAATTGTATCATGACAGATACGTATTTCGACCTCAACAGTAAGGCCGTCTTCAGCGTCGAGTCAAGTACAAGACACTGAAGACGGCCTTACTGGTGAGGTCGAAATACGTATCTGTCAAGATACAATTAAGTGGTGGAATTTCAATGGGATTGTACAAACTCGTCTTATGACAAGTGAAATTTCTATTGTTCATTACCCAACTTTCAGGCAACAGGCTTAATCCAACTCGTCAGCATAATCTATCTATCAACCATGTTATTTATTCTAGACGTTCATCACAACCAGACAAAGATATTTTAATTCGTTAATTAAACCAAACTTCTAATCATGTTATACTCAATCCATTAGAATATCCAAACTCTCATGCAATTATCGCAACATGAGCAATCTTCAAACGTCTCTTGGTTTTAAAAGGCCATACCAACTTGTCAATTATTTATTTCAAAATTTGGAGCGTCCTTTGATGATCATTTCATCTCGTCCGTCACTACATTCCAACTTTTGATGTCTTTTCATTCTGTTTTATAATTTGTTAAGCCGCAGCCAGCAGTGCTCAGAAATGCCAATAAGTTTAAACTGTTCAATGTGAACTTGAAGTAGATGCAATTACTTTGAAGATTTTTGTTTATAACGGACTTAGTGGCGATTGAAAAATAAGCGCTTTGGGAAGTTGGTTAAAAAAACTGAAGGGAATCGAATTTATTGTGGGACATATAACTTTACGACTACTTCAAATAGGTTAAAGATCGAGAGGTGTCGAAACACACCAAAAATGCAAATTATCATATTAGCCTACAAAAAAGAGAGGATCGCGTTTCAATAAACCGGTTGTTGTTGTCGTCGTCGCCGTCGTTGCTGGATGAAAGCTAATGGAATGGAAACACAAACGGAATGATCGGTGTTATCATCCCGGGAAGTGGCACGGGGCGGTAGCCCAGTTGAATCTATCCGATACATGGAATCAATTTAGATGATACGGCAGAATTTCTTCGGTGGGTTTCCAAATGGTCCCAAGCCTGAATTGTAGGCCGTTATGGAACGTACACACGGTCAAGCAGTTTGACCAACATTGACTCCACCTCTCGTTTATTCAAACATCCATCAAGTTTTACCAACAGTGACACGAACAATCAATTTATTCAACCAACAATATCACACACGAACGACCGAAGCGCCAACTTGAGCACCAACCATAAAAAAATATATGGGGGTTTGTGCAACTTCACTACAAATGCTCAAACATGTTCGGCGAACCTTGACTCCACCCCCGACAACTCAAACCAAAATCAAACCGTTTTAATTTTTTCCAACCGAGCCGCCAACTGTCAAATGGTTGTTCGAACAACTTCACACACGTTCAAACAAAGCAGCAACCGAAGCGTTTTCTTAGGGGCGGAGTCAATGTTCGTCAAACTGCTTGACTAGTGTGTACGTTGCATTATGGTTTTTGCTAAAATATTACCAAACATTGATAAAAAAAACTTAAGGAGGAACTATTTTTTATTTCGCACCTTTTTTCATGAGTTTTTCGGCTTAAATGTAAATGGTCCGCCTTAATACGAATGAAATGTACTGAAAAGTTGCGAATCAGAATTTACTTACATTCTGAGCTATCATCTGTTCATAATTTAAGAAAATATTGGTAAAAAAAGATGGTGGTGCTAAGTTTATTTCACTCCGTGTATTTAACAACAGACACGAAACTCCATCACCTGGTGTTGGATTTGAACGAACTGAAGTGTTCACCCGAAATCTTCACACAGTTTTGCACACCATCCACCGTTGCTTTGATCAGTCTGGGAAAGAGGTTCTCGTCCATAATTTTCCATAGTTCTTCGTGGTATATACTGTCGTATACCGTCTTGAAATTGATAAACAGATGGTGATCTGGTATTGAAGACATTTTTAGAGGATTTACTGTGCAGAACAGATCTGGTCCATTGTCGAGACCAATTAAGTCAACGAAGCCGGCTTAATAACTTTCCACGAACACATTCGCTATTGGTGACAGACGACGGAAGATGATTTGGGATATCACTTTGTAGGCGGCGTTAAGGATGGTGATGGTGATCGCTCGAAAGTTCTCACACTCCAGCTTGTCGCCTTTCTTTTAGATGGGGAATATGACCCCTTCCTTCCACTCCTTAGGTAGCTATTCAGCTTCCCAGATTCTGACAATCAGTTTGTGCAGGTTAGTGGCCAGCTTTTCCGGCCCCATCTTAATGAGTTCAGCTCCCATACCATCCTTACCAGCTGCTTTATTGGTCTTTAGTTGTTGGCCATACTATCCTTAACTTCCCTCAAGGTGGGGGATGATTGGCTTCTATCGTCCGCTGAACTGACGTAGTCATATCCTCCACTGCCTTGACTTTCACCGCCTGTACTCTCAGCGCCATTTAAGTGTTCCTTTCCTAAGTTTCCTTTCCTATCCGTCCTTATCCCACAAATTAAAAGTGACAATTGAATATTTTACAAATAACGTTGCTCACATAATAAAATTATGTTTGACAGATAAATATCTTATCGGTCTTATTGAAAAGAACCTGCTATATTTTGGACCGGTTGATTTTTGATTTTTGAACTATTACCTTTGAGTTTAATTTGATTTTAAATCAGGAAACGAGTTGCAGCCTAGAAAATCAATTGTTTTTCTTAAAGTTTTTGATATCATAATTTAAAAATTCAATTGTTTTAATTCGGAATTACTTATTTCGGTACTAAGTTGAAATATCGGTAAACGCAAACAAGCTTGGCAAATACGGTGGATGAAATCTCATTTAGCCATATTTTTTAAACATGCGGTGCCATTCCAGAAGTCTTTCGTGAAGCATCATGGAGGGAACTGGAATTGCATGAGTTGGTATTTCTTATTGATTTTCGAAATTCCGCAGTCAATGACATTGGCTGCTCAAAATTACCTGAACTAGCTGAGGGACTTCCGAATGAATTCATAGAGAAACTTCCGAAGAAATTCTTGAAGAAAGTTCCTGAACAATTTTAAAAAGTCTTTTGTAGAAATTCCGGAAGGAATTCTTGGAGAACCTTTCCAAGGTATTCCTGGAGAAGCATCCCAAAAAATTCCAGGAGGAAATTCCAAACTAATTCCTGGAGAAACTTCCAGAGGAGTTCCTGAAGGAACTTCCAAAAAAAATCTGGAGGACCTTAGGAGGAAATCCTTTAGGAACTTTCGATGGAATTCATGGAGTAACTTCCGGAGGAATTCATGTAGGATCTTCCGGGGGAATTCCTGGAGGAACTTCCGGAGGAATTCCTGGAGAAACTTCCGAAGGAAAACTTGGAGAAACTTCCGGAGGATTTCCTGGAGGAACTTCTGGATGTATTCCTGCAGGAACTTGCGGAGGAATTCCTGGAGGAACTTCCGAACGAATTCCAGGAGAAGTTATCCGAATAATTCCTTGAGGAACTTCCGGAGGAATTCCTGGAGGAACTTCCGGAGGAATTCCTGGAGAATCTTCCGGAGGAGTTCCTGGAGGAACTTCCGGAGGAGTTCCTGGAGGAACTTCCGGAGGAGTTCCTGAAGGAACTTCCGGAGGAATTCTTGGAGGAACTTCCGGAGGAGTTCCTGGAGGAACTTCCGGAGGAGGATTGAAATCCAAATCAAAATTCAACGAAAACTCAACTGAAATATAAAATCAATTTTTTTAAAAAATAGTCGAAGACAAAATCACCGTTATGCATCGGAAAGCAATGGCATATGACCTTACCACTGTGGTCTACCGTCAATAAAACAGTTGTATCGAATCAGCTTATGTTGCTTGGGAAACTCGCCACAAACCCATTTCCAATATTCCGTCAACCAACGAATAGTAATCTAAATTCAAATTCGGATCTATAAGCACTTGGCCAAGCTACTCACGGCCATCCCACTTTCAAACCAAAGCCCATCTCAAGAAGCATAAATAAACGAAAATCTCCAATTTAATTTGCATCCCAAATTTGCCTTCCTCCAAGCATCGCCGGCAAAACAATTCCGAACGCCGGCAGTGTGCCCCGTTGAAAATCGGACATATTTCACGGCCGATCGTCCAAGCACCTGATCCGGAGGACGCTCGGTTCTTATTCCCGAACGCATTCCATCGACCTGTTTTCGTTCCCATATTCCACATCGCATCGCGCTGACTGACCTCCAGTCCAGTGATTTGCGCTTTATTTTATAGTGTTTACATCTCACTCGAATCAAGCAAAACATGCCTCAAGACGGAGAGGAAGAAAACAAACACATCCCCCATGTAGGATGGGAATCGTTTGGAAAAGCAAAACACAACGCCGGTTAACCGTTTCGGCTGTCTTGCCTTGTGGCCGACGGACGATCAGCGGACGCGGAAGAGCGCGCGCGAGACTCGAGAGACCCAAATTTCGATATCGATCGATCGCGGTGCGTATAAATTAGGAAGAATCTTCACCTATTTCTTCGATTCTTTCGACGCTTCCGCAACCGCCGCCAACCTGCTCGGTTAACGGAATTTATTCATATTACCCCTAGCCTGGAGATTGATTCACTTTTAGCGAGGGGGCTTTACTGAAGAGCTCCAGTACAGAAAAACAGAAATAACTTTTGAATCCTAATATCAAAAACGACGAAATCTGTCATTATTATGACGGATAAAAAAATACTCGATTTGTCAGGCTACAAATCGAACACATCACCTTTCGATGCGAACCTCATCACTGACCGCCGATACCCACGCACCGTGAGTCCAAACCAAACGATCATCATGATCATTAAATATCTGGGAAGCGAAATCTTTAACAGAAATTTCCAACTTCGATCCGCACGCGGTTGGATTATGTACGTACGGGAATCGGCGTAAGTACGCGGGTTAACTGCACACTTGTTCCAATTATTTGAAGAAGCCTTACTCGGATCGCCCCTTCCGAAATGTATGAGAGAGGGAGGGGGCGAGCCTCGGCACAGGTGGTGTTTAGCCGGTCGAATTTCACTATCTTTGTTTTTTCCTCCATTTCGGGGAGGCGTAGATATGTTGGATATGAGGAAAATCAGTTAGTTCACCCAGATATTTTTTTGCTGCTGCGAGAAGATGAACATAACGAACAACGCTCGGGTCGGAAGGTCGAATCATGTTCGGCTATCAGGTGGTAATTGCTCAAGTGGTTCGTTGAGGGTTAGGCACAAAAGAAGATAACGAGATATTTTGAATTTAAAGAGAAGGTGGCAGGCGAAATTTTGTTGCCCATCATAATTTGGGATGTCTGTTTTAATAACACTGTTCGACGGTTATTGGGAAAATAGGAAATCTTGGGATGTTTTGGGCCTGCAAGGGTAGTTTTGACTGATTACAATAGCTTGTTGATGGTCACCATTTTGAGGTTCTTCGACCAGTGGGTTTGTAGTCTTTAATTTGATTTTCAAATCCTTTACTTGCATGTTCCATGCTTTCAATAATACCTCACTTGGAGGAACGTTTTAAATTTGTTTTGATTACGAGTTGAGTCCGATGGAAAAAAAATCGTCGAGATTGGATTACATTCAATCAAACTGGAATGAGTTTTTTTAATTGTTTCGAACTGCAAAACACGATTTTTTATAAGAACCCTATTTGAAGACACAAATCCATTCGGTCGAAAGCCACTCGGTCGGATAACACGATTTTTCTGAGTTGTGAATATTTGTAGTTTGGTCGAAACGGTTATTAGGGCAAAAACGGTTCGGTCGAAAATGTCATTTAGCTGAAATCGACTTGCGGCCGAACTGGTGATTTTGCCGAAAATTTCGTTTGACCAAACAGGACACCTGGCCAAAAATGTCCTTTGTCGTTGGGTCATTTAGTCGAAAATTTCATTCGAACGACCGGGTCATATGACCGAAAATACCGTTTGATTGGAATGGTCGTTTAGCCAAAATGTCATACGGTCGAAATGAACGTTTGACCGAAATGGTTATTTAGTCAAAAATGCAATTTGATCAAACAAGTCCTATGGTAGAAAACGTACTTGACCTACCGGTCATATGGCCGAATAGGTTATTATCCGAAAATATTGTTTAGCCGAAATGGTCGTTTGACAGAAAAGACCATTTAGCCGAAAAAAGGTCAATTAGCCATATAGTCGAAAATGTCACGCAGCCGTAAAAGTCGCTTACAGAACGGGTTATATAGCAAAAAGTGAAGTTTTGACACACAATAGTAAATGTGAAAAATGTGGTGTGATAAATAATGATTAGAAAGCAAAAAGTTTGGATTTGCTTACCAGTTCAAATCGAAATTCAATCCAAATCCAATCTAATTCGAATCCAATTCCAATCCAAAGCCAATCAAAATCTAATCCAATTTGAATCCAAATACAATTCAATGCGAATCCAAATCCAACTCAAATCTAATCCAGATCCGATCCAAATCCAATCTAAAGCCAATCTTAAGTAATCCAAATCAAATTTAATAATAATTATATCCAAATCCAATCCAAATCTAATCTAAACTCAATCCAAATCCGAACCTCATCGAATCCAAATTAAATTCGAAACCAAATCCAATCCAAATCCGATCTAAAACCAATTCAAGTCTAATCCAATTCGAATCAAAATCCAATTCCATTCGAAACAAAATCCAACTCAAATCCCATCCGAACCCAATCCAAATCCAATCAAAATAAAATCCAAACTCAATTCAAATCCAAATTCAATCCAAATCCAATCCAAATCCAACCCAAATCCTCTCTAAATTCAATTTAAAATAAATGGAAATTAAATCCAAATCCAATCCGAATCCAAATCCAACCTAAGGCTAAACCAATACTAATCCAAATCCAATCAAAATCAAATCCAAATTCATTCTAATTCAAATCCAAATCCAATCCAAATCCAAACTAAATCCATTCCAAATCATATCCAAATTCAATTCTATTTAAATCCAAAACCAATGCAAATTCAACCTAAATCCAATCCAATTCGAGTCCAAATCCAATCCAAAACCAATTCAAATCTAATCCAATTCGTATCCATATCCAAATCAAATCCAAATCCAATCAAATTCGAAACCAATTCCAATCCAAATCCAATCCAAATTCAATTCAAATCCAATCCAAATCCAATCCAAATCCAATTCCAAATCTAATCCAAATTCAATCCAAAACTAATTCAATCCAATCCAAATCTATTCTAAGTTTTTTTCAATTCGAATCCAAACCCAATCAAAAACTAGTCCAATTCTGACTCAATTCGAATTCAAATTCAATCCAATACGAAACCAAACCCAATTGAAATCCAATCCAAATCCAATCAAAAACCAATTCAAATCTAATCCAATTGGAATCCAATAAAAATCTTATCCAAATCCAAACCTAATCCAATACAGATTTAAACCAATTTGGAACCAAATTCAATACAAATCCAACTCCAGTTCAATCCGAATCCAATCCAAATCCAGTCCAAATCCAATTCAATTCGAGTCCAAATCCAATCCAAAACCAATTCAAATCCAATCCAATTTGAATCCAAATCCAATCCATTCAAATCCAATCAAAAGCCAGTCCAAATCCAATCCAATTGGAGTAAAAATCCAATCCAAATCCAATTCAATTCGAGTCCAAACTCAATCCAAATTCATTCCAAATCAAATCCAAATCCAATACAAGCCCAATCCAAATCAAATCCAATTCGAATCCAAATCCAAATTCAAACCTAATCCAAATTTAGTACAAATCCCATCCAAATCCAGTCCAAACCCAGTTCAAATCCAACCCAATTCGAGTCTAAATCCAATCCAAAACCAATTCAAATCTTATCCAATTAGAATCCAAATCCAAATCCAATACAAATTCAATCCGATTCGAATCCAACCCAAATCCAAATCCAAAAATCCAAAAACAATGCAAATCCAGTCCAAATCCAATCCAATTCGAGTCCAAATCCAATCCAAAACCAATTCAAATCCAATCCAATTTGAATCCAAATCCAAATCCCATACAAATTCAATCCGATTCGAATCCAACCCAAATCCAAATCCAATCCAAAGTCAATCCAAATCCAATCCAAATCAAAATCCAATTCAAATCCAAATCCAATCAAAATCCAATTCAAATCCTATCCAAATCCAATTCGAATCTAAATTCAATCCAAAACCAAATCCAATCCAAATCCAATCCAAATCCAATCCAAATCCAATCCAAATCCAATCCAAATCCAATCCAAATTCAATTCAAATCCAATCCAAATCGAATCCAATCCAACTCAAATCCAAATCCCTTCCAAATCGAATTCAAATTCAATCCAATTCCAATCCAAATCCTATCCAAATCCAAATCCAATTCGAATCCAAATTCAATCCAAATCCAAATCGAATCGAAATCCAATTCAAAACCAATCTAAATCTGAACCTAATCCAATCCTAATCTTATCCAAACCCAATCCAAATCCAATACAAATTCAATCCGATTCCAATCCAACTCAAATCCAAATCCATTCCAAATCCAATCCAAATCCAATCCAAATCCAATCCAAATCCAAATCCAATTCAAATCCAATCCAAATCCAATCCAAATCAAATCCAAATCAAATCCAAATCAAATCCAAATCAAATCCAAATCCAATCCAAATCCAATCCAAATCCAATCCAAATCCAATCCAAATCCAATCCAAATCCAATCCAAATCAAATCCAAATCCAATCCAAATCCAATCCAAATCCAATCCAAATCCAATCCAAATACAAATTCAATCCAATTCCAATCCAAATCCAAATCCAATCCAAATCTAATTCAATTCGAGTCCAAATCCAATCCAAAACCAATTCAAATCCAATCCAATTTGAATCCAAATCCAAATCCATTCTAAATCCAAATCCAAATCCAATCCAAATCCAAATCCAATTCAAATCCAAATCCAATCCAATTCCAATCCAAATCCAATCCAAATCCAAACCAAATCCAATTCGAATCCAAATTCAATCCAAATCCAAATCGAATCCAAATCCAATCCAAATCCAATTCAAATCCAATCCAAATCTTATCCAAACCCAATCCAAATCCAAATCCAATACAAATTCAAGCCGATTCCAATCCAACTCAAATCCAAATCCATTCCCAAACCAATCCAAATCCAATCTAATTCCAACCCAAATCCAAATCTAATCCAAATTCAATCCAATCCTAATCCAAGTCCAATTCAAATCCAATCCAATTCGAGACCAAAACCAATCCCAATTCTATCCAAACCAAATCTAATCCAAATCTAATTCAAACCAAGTCCAAACCAATCCAAACCAATCCAAACCAATCCAAACCAATCCAAACCAATCCAAACCAATCCAAATCTAATCCAAACCAATCCAAACCAATCCAAACCAATCCAAATCCAATCCAAATCCAATCAAAATCCAATCCAAATCCAATCCAAATCCAATCCAAATCCAATCTAATCCAAATCCAAATCCAAATCCAATCCAAATCCAAGTCCAATCAAAATCCCATCCAACTCAAATGCAAATTCAATCCAAATCCAATCCAAATCCAAGTCCAATCCAAATCCAATCCAAATCCATCCAAATACAATCCAAAGCCAGTCCAAATCCAAGCCAATTCGAGTAAAAAACCAATCCAAATCCATTTCAAATCAAATCTAAATCCAATCCAATCAAAATCCAATGCAAACCAATCCAAACCAAGTCCAATCCAAACCAATCCAAACCAAGTCCAATCCAAACCAATCCAAACCAATTTAAACCAATCCAAATCCAATCCAAACCAAATCAAATCCAAATCCAATCCAAATCCAATTCAAATCCAATCCAAATCCAAATCCAATCCAATCCAAATCCAATCCAAATTCAATCCAAATCCAATCAAAATCCAATCCAAATCCAAGTCCAATCCAAATCCAATCCAAATCCAAGTCCAATCCAAATCCAATCCAAATCCAATTTAAATCCAATCCAAATCCAATCCAAATCCAATCCAAATCCAATTCAAATCCAATCCAAATCCAATCCAAATCCAATCTAATCCAAATCCAATCCAAATACAATCCAATCCAATCCAAACCCATTCCAAATCCAATCCAAATCCAATCCAATTCCAATTCAAATCCAATCCAAATCCAATCCAAATCCAAATCCAATCTAAATCAAATCCAAATCCAATCCAAATCCAATTCAAATCCAATCCAAATCAAATCCAAATCTAAATCCAATCCAAATCCAATCCAATCCAAATCCATTCCAAATCCAATCCAAATCCAATCCAAATCCAATTAAAATCCAATCCAAATCCAATCCAAATCCAATCCAAATCCAATCCAAATCCAATCCAAATCCAATCCAATCGAAATTCAATCCAAATCCAATCCAATCGAAATCCAATCCAAACCAATTCAAACCAAACCAAATCTATTCAAAATCAAAATTCAAACCAATCCAAACCAATCCAATCCAAACCAATCCAAACCAAATCAAATCCAACCAAATCCAAACCAAATCAAATCCAAACCAATCCAAATCCCAAACAAATCAAACCATTAGAACCAATCCAAAGCCAGTCCAAACCAATCCAAACCATTTCAAATCAAATCTAAATCCCATCCAATCAAAATCCAATCCAATCCAAATCCATTCCAAACCAATCCAAATCCAATTCAAATCCAATCCAAATCCAATCCAAATCCAATCCAATCGAAATTCAATCCAAATCCAATTGAAATCCATTCCAAATCCAATCAAAATCAAATTCAAATCCAATCCAAATCCAATCCAAAACCAAATCAAATCCAAATCCAAATCCAACTTAAATCAAATCCAAATCCAATTCAAATCCAAACCAAATCAAAATCCATTAGAAATCCAATCCAAAACCAGTCCAAATTCAATCAAATTCAAGTAAAAAACCAATCCAAATCCATTTCAAATCAAATCTAAATCCAATCCAATCCAAATTCAATGCAAATCCAAATCCAATCCAATTCGAGTCCAAATCCAACCCAAACACAATCCAAATCCAAACCTAATCCAATACAAATCCAAACCAATTCGAAACCATATCTAATACAAATCCAACTCAAGTTCAATCCGAATCTACTCAAAATCCAGTCCAAATCAAATCCAATTCGAGTCCAAATCCAATCCAAAACCAATTCAAATCTAATCCAATTCGAATCCAAATTCAAATCCAATACAAATCCAATTCGGGCAGCAGGGACTATGTCCAAGGGCTTGACGATCCCTCCCCAGGCCATCTGCGAGTTGTGGGGCTTGCCTAGGATGTGGTGGGGTTTGACAGTGGGCCCTGTTAAACCTCTATAAAAAGCTGCATGTATCCGCAAGTAGGCCCCACCAAAGCGACCGTGTGCCGCTCAAAGCGCACAAGCCCAAGTCCTGGTGTTAGGTGGGACGCTAAACAGCCCTGACACGACGGCCCTCCGACGAGACAGGAGGTTTGCGCAGGCCCAATAAGCCGCCTAGAAAACCAATCATTACGAACAATATAAGAGATAATGCGACTCGATATAATCGGCAAAGACCTAGGCGACGAATACAGGATCACGATTGGAAGCTTGGAACATGGAATTGCAAGTCGCTAGGTTTCGCAGGTTGCGACAGGATGATCTACGATGAATTACATCCCCGCAACTTCGACGTCGTGGCGCTGCAGGAGATTTGCTGGACAGGACAGAAAGTGTGGAAAAGCGGGCATCGAGCGGCTACCTTCTACCAAAGCTGTGGCACCACCAACGAGCTGGGAACCGGCTTCATAGTGCTGGGTAAGATGCGCCAACGCGTGATTGGGTGGCAGCCAATCAACGCAAGGATGTGCAAGCTGAGGATTAAAGGCCGTTTCTTCAACTATAGCATCATCAACGTGCAATGCCCACACGAAGGGAGACCCGACGACGAGAAAGAAGCGTTCTACGCACAGCTGGAGCAGACATACGATGGATGCCCACTGCGGGACGTTAAAATCGTCATCGGTGACATGAACGCACAGGTAGGAAGGGAGGCAATGTATAGACCGGTCATCGGACCGGATAGTCTGCACACCATATCGAATGACAACGGCCAACGATGCATAAACTTCGCAGCCTCCCGCGGAATGGTAGTCCGAAGCACCTTCTTTCCCCGCAAAAATATCCACAAGGCCACATGGAGATCACCTAACCAAGAAACGGAAAACCAATTCGACCACGTTCTAATCGACGGTAAATTCTTCTCCGACATCACGAATGTCCGCACTTACCGCAGTGCGAATATTGAATCCGACCACTACCTCGTTGCAGTATGCCTGCGCTCAAAACTCTCGACGGTGTACAACACGCGTCGAAGTCGGACGCCGCGGCTTAACATTGGGCGACTACAAGACGGTAGACTAGCCCAAGAATACGCGCAGCAGCTGGAAGTGGCACTTCCAACGGAAGAGCAGCTAGGCGCAGCGTCTCTTGAAGATGGCTGGAGAGATATTCGATCCGCCATTGGAAGCACCCGGATCAGAGAAACGACTGGTATGACGGCGAATGTGAGCAGTTAGTGGAAGAGAAGAATGCAGCATGGGCGAGATTGCTGCAACACCGCACGAGGGCGAACGAGGCACGATATAAACAGGCGCGGAACAGACAAAACTCGACTTTCCGGAGGAAAAAGCGCCAGCAGGAAGATCGAGACCGTGAAGAAACGGAGCAACTGTACCGCGCTAATAACACACGAAAGTTCTATGAGAAGTTAAACCGCTCACGTAAGGGCCACGTGCCACAGCCTGATATGTGTAAGGACATAAACGGGAACCTTCTTACGAACGAGCGTGAGGTGATCCAAAGGTGGCGGCAGCACTACGAAGAGCACCTGAATGGCGATGTGGCAGACGAAGATGGCGGTATGGTGATAGACCTGGGAGAACGCGCGCAGGACATAATTCTACTGGCTCCGGATCTCCAGGAAATCCAGGAGGAGATTGGCCGGCTGAAGAACAACAAAGCCCCTGGGGTTGACCAACTACCAGGAGAGCTATTTAAACACGGTGGTGAGGCACTGGCTAGAGCGCTGCACTGGGTCATTACCAAGATTTGGGAGGAGGAAGTTTTGCCGCAGGAGTGGATGGAAGGTGTCGTGTGTCCCATCTACAAAAGGGCGATAAGCTGGATTGTAGCAACTACCGCGCAATCACATCACATCACACACGCCGCCTACAAGGTACTCTCCCAAATTTTATGCCGTCGACTAGCACCAACTGCAAGGGAGTTCGTGGGGCAGTACCAGGCGGGTTTTATGGGCGAACGCTCCACCACGGATCAGGTGTTCGCCATTCGCCAAGTACTGCAGAAATGCCGCGAATACAACGTGCCCACACATCATCTATTCATCGACTTCAAAGCCGCATATGATACAATCGATCGGGACCAGCTATGGCAGCTAATGCACGAACACGGTTTTCCGGATAAACTGACACGGTTGATCAAAGCGACGATGGATCGGGTGATGTGCGTAGTTCGAGTTTCAGGGCATTCTCGAGTCCCTTCGAAACCCGCAGAGGGTTACGGCAAGGTGATGGTCTTTCGTGTTTGCTATTCAACATCGCTTTGGAAGGTGTAATACGAAGAGCAGGGGATTAACACGAGTGGTACAATTTTCAATAAGTCCGTCCAGCTATTTGGTTTCGCCGACGACATAGATATTATGGCACGTAACTTTGAGAAGATGGAGGAAGCCTACATCAGACTGAAGAGGGAAGCTAAGCGGATCGGACTAATCATCAACACGTCGAAGACGAAGTACATGATAGGTGGAAGTTCAAGAAAAGACAATGTGAGCCACCCACCGCGAGTTTGCATTGGTGGTGACGAAATCGAGGTAATAGAAGAATTTGTGTACTTGGGCTCACTGGTGACTGCCGAAAATGATACTAGCAGAGAAATTCAGAGACGCATAGTGGCTGGAAATCGTACGTCCTTTGGACTCCGCAAGACGCTCCGATCGAATAGAGTTCGCCGCCGTACCAAACTGACAATCTACAAAACGCTAATTAGACCGGTAGTCCTCTACGGACACGAGACCTGGACGATGCTCGTGGAGGACCAACGCGCACTTGGAGTTTTCGAAAGGAAAGTGCTGCGTACCATCTATGGTGGGGTGCAGATGGCGGACGGTACGTGGAGGAGGCGAATGAACCACGAATTGCATCAGCTGTTGGGAGAACCATCCATCGTTCACACCGCGAAAATCGGACGACTGCGATGGGCCGGGCACGTAGCCAGAATGTCGGACAGTAACCCGGTGAAAATGGTTCTCGACAACGATCCGACGGGCACAAGAAGGCGAGGTGCGCAGCGGGCAAGGTGGATCGATCAGGTGGAAGATGACTTGCGGACCCTCCGTAGACTGCGTGGTTGTAGCCATGGACCGAGCCGAATGGAGAAGACTTTTATATACCGCACAGGCCACTTCGACCTTAGTCTGATTAAATAACAAATAATACAAATCCAATCCAAATACAAATCTAATCCAAATACAAATCTAATCCAAATCCAGTGCCAATCCAATCCAAAAGCAATTCAAATCTAATCCAATTTGAATCCAAATCCCAAACAAATCCAATCCGATTCGAATCCAAACCAAATCAAAATCCATTAGAAATCCAATCCAAAGCCAGTCCAAATCCAATTCGAGTAAAAATCCAATCCAAATCCATTCCAAATCAAATTTAAATCCAATCCAATCCAAATCCAATCCAAATCCAGTCCCAATCCAAACCCAATTCAAATCCAATGCAAATACAGTCCAAATCCAATCCGATTCGAGTCCAAATCCAAATCCAAATCCAATACAAATCTAATCCGATTCCAATCCAATCGCAATCCAAATACATTTCAAATCCAAAACCAATCCAAATCCAATCCAAATCTAATCCAATCCAAATCAAATCCAAATGCAATCCAAATCAAATCCTAATCAAATCCTAATTCAATCCAAGTTCAATCCAAATCCAATCCAATTCGAATCCTTTGCAAATCCAATCCAAATTCAATCCATTTCAATCTATTCAAAATGCAATCCAAACCCAATCTAAAGCCAGTCCAAATCCAATCCAATTCGAGTAAAAATCCAATTCAAATTCAATTCAAATCCAATCCAAATCCAGTCCACATCCAATTCAATTCGAGTCCAAATCCAATCCAAATCCAATTGAAATCTAATCCAAAACCAATAAAAATCCAAATCCAATCGAAAGCCAATTAAAATCTAATCAATATCCAATCCAAATCCAAATCTTAATCGAATTTAATTAAAATCCAATACAAATCAAAATCCAATTCATAACCAATCCAGATCAAATCCAAACCTATTCCAAATCAAATTCACCTCCAATCCTAATTCAATCCAAAGCTAATTCAAATTCAATTCAAATTAAATCCAAATCCAACCCAAATCTAATCCTTATACAATCCAAACCCCATCCGAACCCAATTCATATCTTATTCAAAACCAAACTATATGCAATCTTTATTGAATTAAATTTCAATCTAAATCCTATCCAAGTCTTAATCCAATCCAAGTCTAATCCAAATCAACTCCTTAACCAATCCGAGTACAACTCTAGACTTATTCCAACTCCAAATCAAATCTAATTATATGCAAATTCAACCAAAGTTTAGTTCATGTCCAATTCGAATAAAATCCAAATCAAATTCTACCTTTATTCTTATCCAAGAAATCTAACCAAACTTTCATCCAAGCCATTATCAGAGTTTTATTCAACTCCATTTTGAACTGAATTAGAATACAACTAAAATTTAATTTTTGGATCAGTCGAAATTTTATTGGAATAAATAGCTCAAATAAATCAATGGTTAATCGATGACGCATCTAACCAGAGCCCAATTTTATTTTTATTTTTGGGAAAGCATTTGTCGTTTGCATTCGATTCACAATTGATTGACCTTATTTTCGATTTGTGCCTTAGTTCAAATGCTTAGTCAAATGCTTTGGGCTTGTTTTAGTACTTGATTTGTAGGGTAAAGTGCCCAATAGTGGACCCCCAACCAATAGTGGACCCTCCAGACATTTTTTCATTATTACAGCACAATGGAAATATTTTGCTATGAAATTCCATCGGGAGAACCTACCTTACAGTCCTATGATTTGATTACATGCATTGAAAATGCTCTGGAAGGTAAAATTAGTTGATTTTTACAATTCTATAAAAATGAACACGAGAGTGTCCATTATAGGAATATTTTGGGGGTCCATAATAGGAAGATGAACGTCCCGAAACGAAACATGAAAATCAAATGAAGTGTCGACTATAGGAAAGCAATTTCCTATTATGGACTTCTAGGGGTCTACTATAGGACAAATTTAGTCCAACTTTAGAATGTTAATTTCAAAGAATAACGTCGAATATTTGAGTGTTTTATGTATGTATCGTGAAGAGGAGATGCAGAGCTTGATGTTAGACATCACGCAAAATTAATATTTTGACAATTTCCACTCCTTATGCCAGGAGGAGCATAATTTCGCTACTAGGGGTCCACTATTGGGCATTTTACCCTATTTTGTAACTCATGATGCTGTAAAACTTCGATTTGTTCTTTCACTTTCTATGCATTTGTTTTGGATTGGGTACGGATTTGGCAAGTTATGTTTGTCATCGGACCAACGCTGGATTCGGTTACGGTTTTCATTTGGCTCTACACCGAATTTATCTAGGATTTGTAATCCATGCTACGTGGGTTGGCTTCAGTTTGACTCTCGGATATGCCTTAGATTGACTCAGTCGCTCACAAAAAGTCGTTTCTTGCCCTTACTTTTTACTTAGATTGGCTTCGAACTATTTCCATTAAAATAGCTTGAACATAGTATTCATAGTAGAAGATTTCGATATAACTTTAGTTTTGTTTACATTTTGCATTCGAAGGTATTTTTTTCCGATGGGCATGGATGGGCATCAAATTTACCTAATTGGCCTTTAAAGACCAATCCAGGCTTAAAATAGCGAAACCAAAACACCAACCATGTTCACTCACAGATCTTCGGCACACGCATCGATCCAATGAATCATGAGCAAAATTGCTATAATCACACCTACCCAAACTCAAACCAACGATTTGTAGCGTGATCCAAACTCGTCCAGCTCCAAAGGAAAGCGCCCGGCGCCGCAGTAAAGAAGCCCGGAACTACGGCAGCTACTCATTTTGATTATTTTGTAAATTGGCCCTTCTCCCTTTTTGCTACATCTTTCTGCCGGCTCTCCCCAGCGCACCACAGACAGCAGCACCACTGCCCAGCAATTATCCGATTTCATAGAGCTATTCCGGTCCGGCATGCTCAACGCACTCATGCAGGGAAACGATCATCGAAACCCGAAAATTACCCCACACCAATTTAAGGCAAACACACCCCCCCATTTGGCATCGCTTTCTGTGGCTATAATTTTCCTCTAAGATACGCAAAAATCTTCTTTCGCATGATCAAATGTTTGATGTTTCTTCCTTGAGAGACCAACCAGCCAAGAGCTGCAAGTCCCCAAAATATAGTCATAATAATAATAATGTTTCTCCTAAATGACTTAACTTTTTGATGCGATTAATAATAATATATTCGAATTTGCCAAACAAAAATGCGCAAATTCTTGTGGCGAAAAATCAACCCACTTCTGAGAAACCTTTCTTCATCGAGCGGAACGAATTGCCAAAGTAAACAAACGCCAAAAAACACAAATTACCTACCGCGTCAAGCAAACGTCCACTTGCTGCTCGAGAGCAAGTCTTTCTTCGTTTTCCGTTGATTGGTCGCACCTCTTTTATTCGTCGCAGCCCGTCGTCGGTGATGCTGATCCCGCGCGCGAATCCGTCGCTCCTCCATCAAATGGAAATGTGGCAAATTTCTAATTTCCATTTTCGAAACGACTATCGATGGATCGATCGATCGATCAATGGGATCGCATCGATGTCTGCAGGAGGAAAGCGAACAAGAGGAAATCAATTAGCGGAATTAATAGAGGGGAGAGTTTTTTTTATCCACTTGTTCGATTCTTTGCGTTGTGTGTTCAGCAGCTTCTGAAACTATTTGACGTCAACTCGATACGCGGATTTTTTTTTCATCGGAGATGCCGGTTGTAGATTTTTGGAGGTACCAATTAGCGTTGGGGATCATTTGGGGTTCCCTCGGGAAGAGATTTTCGTATCTTCCTGATGGGTTGATTTGTTTATTGATTACATATTTGGAGAAATGATTCGACGATTATCCCTTGATTTATTAGAATTATGCTGATTGTTAGGTCCCCTGTGGAGGAGGCTTAAGTCAATCAACACGAAATTTGGCATAGAAATAATCTTAGCCTGAAAACATTGAATTAAGATCTTGAAACGATGACTAAGAAAGAAATTTCGAATTCAATCTCGATCCGAAATTTGGCAACCAATAATGTTTCAAATGAGTTTTTCAAATCAAAACATCAATTTTGTAAAAGAATTTTCAAAGGTTTTTTAGTCAAAATTCTGAAGAATGTTCAATGGATATTTCGAAGTAAGTCAACGCGAGGCGTATGATTGCCATTCCGGAGGTGGCGTGTCCGACTCTCAGTCCGGTGTAAGATGGTTTCGTATAGGAAACATTGCTCGCATATTGGGCATTCATTTGCCTTGCCATACAACTTACAATCACATGCAAATGCAGGAATATATAAACTTTCTAATAAGGTTTTTTTCGTGTTCAAGAGCAGCAATAATTTCTGGGTAATGCAAGGTATAGAGTTCAGAAAACTATTTCCGCTATTTTTATTATGGATCGTGGTGTCGCTTCGATTCCATTTTCCTTCACTTTGAGCTCTTCAAATGTGCAGCTTGCATACTAAGAATGTAACACTGATCCCGAACTCACCCAACGAAAGGTTCATGCATCATGCATCCAAGCTGCACAGCATATGACAATCATTTTCCTCATCGAAGTTTGGTTCCTGAGAGCAGCAAATTAGACAAGCTATACCAAGTTATAACGCGTCCGCTATGTTATCTTCTCCGCTTATTCCTTAATAAAGTCAAACGGCTGTGGGTGCCCGACGTGGGGCATAAATACGATATGCGTAATTGAAACGCTCCATTCTTCATATCAGGTCTGGGTCATTTGGTATGAAGGCATAAAGATCATTTGGTACTGTGAAACAGAAAGGGTTATTCGATACATTTTTTCACATAGATAAAGTAGACCAAGGATACGTTCTGATAAATTTAGACTGATGGAAGACATTTCTCGAAAAGACGGACAAACGAAACGACAGAGCTACTTCCGAGGAAGAGATCACATTCATCATTGACTTATTCCAGGCAAACGGTCAGTTCCAAAAAATTAATCTCAATTCCGATTGCTTGATGCAATTATTATTATTTATTCAGACTAAGACCGGAGTAGCCTGTGCTAAGAGTCTTCTCCATTCGGCTCGGTCCATGGCTGCACTTCGCCAACCACGCAGTCTGCGGAGGGTCCGCAAATCGTCCTCCACATGATCGATCCACCTTGCCCGCTGCGCACCTCGCCTTCTTGTGCCCGTCGGATCGTTGCCGAGAACCATTTTCACCGGGTTACTGTCCGACATGCTGGCTACCTGCCCGGCCCACCGCAGTCGTCCAATTTTCGCAGTGTGAACGATGGATGGTTCTCCAACAGCTGCGCGTTGGTCCTCCACGAGCATCGTCCAGGTTTCGTGCCCGTAGAGGACTACCGGTCTAATGAGCGTTTTGTAGATTGTCAGTTTGGCACGGCGATGAACTCTATTCGATCGGAGCGTCTTGCGGAGTCCAAAGTACGTACGATTTCCAGCCACTATGCGTCTCCGAATTTCTCTGCTGGTATCATTTTCGACAGTCACCAGTGAGCCCAAGTACACAAATTTTTCTACCACCTCGATTTTGTCACCACCGATGCCAACTCGCGGTGAGTGGCTCACATTGTCTTCTCTTGAACCTCTTCCTATCATGTACTTCGTCTTCGACGTGTTGATGACTAGTCCGATCCGCTTAGCTTCCCTCTTCAGTCTGATGTAGGCTTCCTCCATCTTCTCAAAGTTACGTGCCATAATATCTATGTCGTCGGCGAAACCAAATAGCTGGACGGACTTATTGAAAATTGTACCACTCGTGTTAATCCCTGCTCTTCGTATTACCCCTTAAAAGCGATGTTGAATAGCAGATACGAAAGACCATCACCTTGCCGTAACCCTCTGCGGGTTTCGAAGGGACTCGAGAACGCCCCTGAAACTCGAACTACGCACATCACCCGATCCGTCGTCGCTTTGATCAACCGTGTCAGTTTATCCGGAAATCCGTGTTCGTGCATTAGCTGCCATAGCTGGTCCCGATCGATTGTATCATATGCGGCTTTGAAGTCGATGGATAGATGATGTGTGGGCACGTTGTATTCGCGGCATTTCTGCAGTACTTAGCGAATGGCGAACATCTGGTCCGTGGTAGAGCGTTCGCCCATAAAACCTGCCTGGTACTGCTACACGAACTCCCTTGCAGTTGGTGCTATTCGACGGCATAAAATTTGGAAGAGTACCTTGTAGGCGGCGTTCAGCTATGTGATTGCGCGGTAGTTGCTACAATCCAGCTCATCGCCCTTTTTGTAGATGGGACGCAAAACTTCCTCCTCCCAAATCTTGGTAATGACCCAGTTCAGCGCTCTAGCCAGTGCCTCACCACCGTGTTTAAACAGCTCTCCTGGTAGCTGGTCAACCCCAGGGGCTTTGTTGTTCTTCAGCCGGCCAATCTCCTCCTGGATTTCCTGGAGGTCCGGAGCCGGTAGAATTATGTTCTGCGCGCGTTCCCCCAGGTCCATCACCATACCGCCATCTTCGTCTGCCACATCCCCATTCAGGTGTTCTTCGTAGTGCTGCCGCCACCTTTGGATCACCTCACGCTCGTTCGTAAGAAGGCTCCCGTTTATGTCCTTACACATATCGGGCTGTGGCACGTGGCCCTTACGTGAACGGTTCAACTTCTCATAGAACTTTCGTGCGTTATTAGCGTGGTACAGTTCCTCCGTCTCTTCACGGTCTCGTTCTTCTTGCTGGCGCTTCTTCATCCGGAAAATCGAGTTTTGTCTGTTCCGCGCCTGTTTATATCGTGCCTCGTTCGCCCTCGTGCGGTATTGCAGCAATCTCGCCCATGCTGCATTCTTCTCTTCCACTAACTGCTCACATTCGCCGTCATACCAGTTGTTTCTCCGATCCGGGGCACCGTGCCTAGTGTAGCGGTTGCGGTGCTTCCAATGGCGGATCGAATATCTCTCCAGCCATCTTCAAGAGATGCTGCGAGCTGCTCTTCCGTTGGGAGTGGCACTTCCAGCTGCTGCTAGTCTACCGCCTTGTAGCCGCCCAATATTAAGCCGCGGCGTCCGACTTCTACGCGTTTTGTACACCGTCGAGAGTTTTGAGCGCAGACATACTGCAACGAGGTAGTGGTCGGATTCAATATTCGCACTGCGGTAAGTGCGGACGTTCGTATGTCGGAGAAGAATTTACCGTCGATTAGAACGTGGTCGATTTGGTTTTCCGTTTCTTGGTTAGGTGATCTCCATGTGGCCTTGTGGATATTTTTGCGAGGAAAAAAGGTGCTTCGGACTACCATTCCGCTTGAGGCTGCGAAGTTAATGCATCGTTGGCCATTGTCATTCGATACGGTGTGCAGACTATCCGGTCCGATGACCGGTCTATACATTTCCTCCCTTCCTATCTGTGCGTTCATGTCACCGATGACGATTTTGACGACTCGCAGTGGGCATCCATCGTATGTCTGCTCAAGCTGTGCGTAGAACGCTTCTTTCTCGTCGTCGGGTCTCCCTTCGTGTGGGCAGTGCACGTTAATGATGCTATAGTTGAAGAAACGGTCTTTTATCCTCAGCTTGCACATCCTTGCGTTGATTGGCTGCCACAAAATTACGCGTTGGCGCATCTTTTCCAGCACTATGAAGCCGGTTCCCATCTCGTTGGTGGTGCCACAGCTTTGCTAGAAGGTAGCCGCTCGATGCCCTCTTTTCCACACTTTCTGTCCTATCTAGCAGATTTCCTGCAACGCTACGACGTTGAAGTTGCGGGGATGTAATTCATCGTAGATTATCCTGTCGCAACCTACGAAGCCCAGTGACTTGCAGTTCCATGTTCCGAGCTTCCTTTATTCGTCGTTGCTGATTGTGTCGACTCGTTTTATCTTCTATGTCGTTCGTAATGGTTGTTTTTAAAGGCGGCTTATTGGGCCTGCGCAAGCCTCCTGTCTCGTCGGAGGGCCGTCGTGTCAGGGCTGTTCAGCGTCGCACCTAACACCAGGGATTGGGCTTGTGCGCTTTAAGCGGCACACGGTAGCTTTGGCGGAGGCTGCTTGCTGATACATGTAGCTTTTTATAGAGGGCCGACTGGAGGAGTGTCATAGCGTGTCGCCGCCGCTATTGTCACCTCGAAGCGCAGCAGAAGTCTGAGTATGACTGCACATGCTGAGGTAGGAGTGTCGTAGCGTAGTATCGTTGATTCGTCCCTACATACCGCTATCGACACCTCGAGGCATGGCAGTGGAGTGTTACAGTGAGCACCTGAATAAGGGTCACATGGAGCGAATGGTCTTTGGAGAAGCTGCTTCGGCGGCAGGGTAGCAGTGGGTTGTACCCACACACCTACAGTTGTGCACATGTGGTGCATGGGGAGAGTCCCTGCTTCGGCAGGGTAGCGTGTGGTCTGCTTCGGCAGTGGTGTGATTGATCTGCTCGTGCTGAGGCAGGAGTGTCGTAGCGTAATATCTGTAGGCCCAGGCAGTTACCGCTATCGACACCTCGAAGCGCAGCAGAAGTCTGAGTATGGACTGCACATGCTGAGGTAGGAGTCGAGGTACCTTCTCGACACCTCGAGGCATGGCAGTGGAGTGTTAGAGTGAGCACCCGAAAAAGGGTCACATGGAGCGAATGGTCTTTGGAGAAGCTGCTTCGGCGCACAGTGATGCCAAGGCGGAAAAAATGAAGAAAATTGAGTTGATCGTACAGCTTCGAAAGTATTTTTATAATTTTTCAAAATGTTTGAAATGTCTTTCCTCAAAATTTCACGAAGATTGGATGAAAATTGCACGATCCATCGATCCAATGGTAAATCAAAGATGTTTTTTAAAATTGCTTGTAACATGTATGGCGAAGACATGATGTTGTTCAACCTGATTTTTAACTATGAGCACGCAATCGCACGCATGCCGAATTGGGCTTATTTCAAAGCTTATTTATCCAGCTTTTCGGAGATATGATGATTGTTTTGCGCAAATCTGCGCAAATAGCATTTTTCTTCAAAGCATTCTTGAAGTAAACATAAGCATTAACACGCCGAATACAGTGATCAGAAAATCGTGGAAACTAAATTTTCGAACAGCTGTATCTCAAGCGTCTTTCGACCGATTTTCACAATTCTTTTACGGATGTCTTACCTATCTCATCTAATTTTTTCATACTGGTGAGATATGTTTCTAGGGATGCTCAATTTGTCCCTAGAGGGGCGTGAATAAGGATGTTTTTTTATTCAAAACATAGTAAATTTCGATTTACATGACATTCTTCAGTCGGAACTTACAGGTTCAAAAAATGTTTTATAACACTATTCTAGCATTGACTATACTATGTGTCAACAAAATGTTTCTTCTGTACATCCCTAGCGACTCCAAAATGACCTCTATAGTAATGAAAGATGATATGCAAATGTTGACGATGAAAACTACGGAAACCCGCGCCAATGGAAACCCGTCATGTCCATATAGGTCAATAGAGGCCAGGGGAATGATATTCTACTCAGTTTTGCCCAAATCAGATGTTCTAGGATCTCCAAACTGTTTAGGAGTTTGGATCAATTGGTCTACCAAGTCAACTGAGCTTGATAGCTATCTGAAATCAACTAATCATGTCCACACAAGTCCTTAGAGCCCACGCATATGATTTACAGCACAGTTATACCCATACCAGATGTTTCAGGTTCTCCAAACTGTTCTGGAGTTTGGATCAATTGGTCTACCAGGTCAACTGCGCTCGGTACAAATCTGACAGCAATAAGATGTCCATACAAGTCAGTAGAGCCCATGCATACGATTTGGAACTCAGTTATACCAATATCAGATGTTCGAAGTACTCCATACTGCTCTGGAGTCTATCAAGTCAACTGCGCTCAATATAACTTTGACATCAACCAGTCATGTTCATACAAGTTCGTAGAGCCTATATGTGTGATTTGCAACTCTGTTATATCCAAACCAGATGTTATGAGCTACCCAAAATGTTCTGGAATCAATCGGTCTACAAGGTCAACTGCGCTCGATACAAACATGATATCATACATTCATGTTAATACATGTCCGTAGACACCACGCTTACAAATTTCGTTTCACTTATACCCAAACCAGATGTTCTAGGTTGTCCAAACTATTGTGAAGTTTGGAACAATTGGTTTAACAGATCAAAATCTGACATTGACTAGTCATGTCCATACACGTCCGTCGAGCTCGCGTATATGATTCGCACCTCATCTAAACCAGAAGTTCAAAAATTTTCAAACTGTGTAGGAGTTCGTATCAATTGGTCTACCAGGAATTCCTAGAGGAACTTCCAGAAGGATTCCTGGAAGAACTTCAGATTTTCCGAAGCAACTTCCGCAGGAACTCCAAAAGGAGGAGTTCTAGGAAGAACTTTCGGAGGAGTTCCAAGAGGAACTTCCAGATGAATTCCAGAAATAACTTCCAAAGCTTTCCAAAAAGCAACTTCCGGAGGAATTTCAGAAGGAACTTCCGGAAGAGGAATTCCTGGAGGAACTTCCGGAGGAATTCCTGGAGGAACTTCCGGAGGAATTCCTGGAGGAACTTCCGGAGGAATTCCTAGAGGAACTTCCGAAGGAATTCCTGGAGGAACTTCCGGAGGAATTATTGGATGAAATTCCGAAGGATTTCCTGGAGGAACTTCCGAAGGAATTCCTGGAGGAACTTCCGAAGGAATTCCTGGAGGAACTTTCGAAGAAATTCCTGGAGGAACTTCCGAAGGAATTCCTGGAGGAACTTCCGAAGGAATTCCTGGAGGAACTTCCAAAGGAATTCCTGGAGGAACTTCCAAAGGAATTCCTGGAGGAACTTCCAAAGGAATTCCTGGAGGAACTTCCAAAGGAATTCCTGGAGGAACTTCCAAAGGAATTCCTGGAGGAACTTCCAAAGGAATTCCTGGAGGAACTTCCAAAGGAATTCCTGGAGAATTTCTGGAAGAACTTCCGAAGGAATTTCAGGAAGAACTTCCGAAGGAATTTCTGGAAGATCTCCCGGAGAAATTCCTGGAGGAACTTTCTTAGGAACTCCTGGAAGAATTCCCGTAGAAACTTCCGAAGGAATTCAGGGGGGGGGGGGACTTCCGGAGAAATTTGCTGAGGAACTTCCAGAGGAATTCCTGGAGGAACTAATTTTATTTGTCTTATTTATTATGGCTATCTTATTTGTCTTATTTGTCTCATTTGTCTTGTTTGTCTTATTTTTCTTATTTATATCAGCACTACTGTTATTACACAAATGCTTTTCATGGCTCATGTTTTCATTTTCCAAAACCAGCTGGAGTTTGTTTATTTTGATCTGCTCATTGCGTGATTGGTCGGCGTTGCTGCTGTTCTCTCGCCGAAACACTGCATGCATGCATGCATGAGTGATAAATTTCTTCCCCATTGTTCTCCGTTTACGGCAAATTCTAAAGCAATTGTAAACTGCATAATGATGAAATAATTTTGGCGACACTGACAACGTCATTCTGGCGGGCTGAATTGGGCAATTTTCTCTCTCAGAGAGGGATACCACGTGCTTTTTTAACGGAAAACCCTTCCCTCAGATCTTAAGGCTTATTTCAGGGTCATAAAATCGTCATATGTATATGATAAGTTTTATATATCACTGTCTTAAAAAAAGCTTCGTAGCAATCTCAAGCACAAAAACCCTAAATAATCGGTGATGGTGCCTTTCTCGTTCGTTCAAAAAAATTAAGAAATATGTAAGAAAAGGTAAAAATAACACAAATATGTGGATAGGTCTTATTTTTCATATTTGTTTATATGCATAATACAATTTCTCGCCGAACGCAACTTGTTGCAAGCAAATCGGATTCACATAAGTGCCAAAAAAAGTGATTTTGTATTGTAATAATGAAATTAGTATTTTGGCCATAACTTCTGATCTCATTTTCCGATCTGACCAAATTTTCAATAACAAACAATGGAACAGGATTCTGCTTTGAATGTAGTTTGTTGCGAGCGAGTCGGTTGAGCATTAGTGCCAAACAAATGATTGATGAGGTTTTACCCGTTTTTTGTATGAAAAAAATGTATTTTGTCCACAGCTTTTGAGCCCATAGCCTTATCCGGCCAATTTTCAATAGGAAACAATGAGACAATATTCCGCATCGAATGCAACCTGTTGCGAGAAAATCGGTTGACAAAAAGTGATTGAAAAGACTTTTCCGTGTTTTGAATGGAGTGGCATCACTGTGCGGCGGCAGGGTAGCAGTGGGTTGTACCCACACACCTACAGTTGTGCACATGTGGTGCATGGGGAGAGTCCCTGCTTCGGCAGGGTAGCGTGTGGTCTGCTTCGGCAGTGGTGTGATTGATCTGCTCGTGCTGAGGTAGGAGTGTCGTAGCGTAATATCTGTAGGCCCAGGCAGTTACCGCTATTGACACCTCGAGGCATGGTAGCGGAGCGCCCGGGAGAGCATCCAAGTAAGACTCAAATGGAGCGAATGGTGTGCGAGCACCCAAGTCAGTCTCGCGTGGGACGAGTGCCTGTGTGAGCGATAATGAGCGAGTACGCTTAGTACTGCCGTCCCCTCAGAAGTAGTACTGCGAGGTAGTTCCTGGGGGAATCGATGGTGGAGCCCAAGGGAGTTTAGTCGGTATTACCGGTATGGTCGAGTCCGACACTCCAGTACACTTCCGTGTGGTAGTTTGGCAACTACAATGCACGTGTACTGGGTTAGTGTGTAAATGCATCTCCCTTGTAAAAAAAAAAAAAAAAAAAAACAGGGCCCACTGTCAAACCCCACCACATACTAGGCAGGCGCCACAACTCGCAGATGGCCTGGGGAGGGATCGTCAAGCCCTTGGACATAGTCCCTGCTGCCCGGTGGAAAAAGCCACCTCCAATACAGTGCCACGCAAAATAACTGTAACCTATGTACCGAAGCGGGCGCCATTTTTCTATTGAATAGACTACATTAGTGTGTAACACTATCATTCTAACAACGAAACAAGCTTCAAATCCATGAAAAAAGTAAACTAAATTACCGAAACCGTCGGATGCTGAAGTAAACTTGTTTTTGCTGCTTTACAAGACTGCAACGGCCGAAAACGACTTGATTTTCAATTAAGTTCTCCACAGTCGCCAAGAGTTATTTCGTTTATAAATTTGTTATGATGGAATAAAAAATAAAGCAATAAAGTTCTGAATACTTTATGTGTGTTTTGTAAAAATCTTGAAAATCCTCCTTGTAAGCCTGATCTTCGGCATATTACGCTGCCTTACGTGTATTTTGGACTTATTTGACTAATAAAGCTTTCACAAAGGCTCTAGGGACTTACATAGACATGCTGGATTCCTATAAGTTTGGCACCAGGCCTAGTTGACCTGGTGGATCAAATGATCTGAACTTCAGGACAACTTGAAGAACTTAGAACATCTACTTGGTCCCGATTTGAATTGCCAATCATTCCTAAGAGCTTCAGAGACTTGTATGGACATGTTGGGTTGCTTTCGGATTGGTACCAGGTGTGGTTGACGTGGATCTATAACATCTACTTTGGACTTATTTAAATAGCGAAACATTCGCTAGGATTCAATAGACTTACATGGGCAAGTTGGGTTGCTTTTTGTTTTTACCAGGTGTTGTTGACCTAGTAGACCAATTGACCTCAACTTCAGAACAACTTGGAGGACCTAGAACATCTGAATTGGACTTATTTGAATGATGAAGCATTCGCATGGGCTCTTAGGACTTACATGGACAGGACATGCCGGGTCGCTGCGGTTTGATATCAGGCGTAGTTGACCTGCTAGACCAATTGAACTCTACTTCCGGACATTTTGGAGAACCTAGAACATCTGAGTTGGACATAATTCAATGGTGAAACATTCGCACGGGCTCTAGGGACTTATATGGACTTGTTGGAACACTATAAGTTCATGCTTCAGGCACATGCAATTTTAATATATTCAGAGCAACTTCACCACAATCTGCCAGATGTATTAGAGGCCTTAAAAAAGTTTTTGTTACATTATTTGCACAAATCTCATACAATTGAATCATATTGAATAGCTCTGTGCATATTTATTTATTTATTTATTTTCCATTAACGGGCTGTTAAGCAGACTATTAAATCTCCAAATATGACCAGTTTCATATATCACTGCCTAAAATTACGCTTTTGGGCCGCCTAGTTTTCTCAACCATAAAAAGGGGGGAGGGTCCGGAGGAGAGAGTTTGCATGTGCCTAAAAGTACAACTATTCCCCTTGATTTTAGTGAAAATTCCGAATAAAAACCTCTAAAAACCTCAGAGATATATGGTTTTCAAAATTAAAAGTTCGTCCTGGGCATTTACGGGTTAAAAAACTCAACGCTGGGTACTTTTTTTCTTGAGTGTATTGAAAAATCATTGCTGTCTGTCAAAATATGCATAAAACATGGCCTGACAGCTAATACACATCTTGTTCTTATAAAGTCCCATAAGTAGGGAGAAGGACCACTTGTGCAGTACGTCTGCAACGTTAATAACCCGGCCGCATTCCAACCAAATGTCTTGATTTTTTGTCCCAAATGACTCGAAATCATTGCATGTGTGGTCAGTTCCGTGGGCAGCATGAAAAGTCTGATGAAGTAGTTCAATTGCCGGACCCTATACTATCTGCCGAATTAAACAATGTGACCCAACATTCGAATATTTATTTCAAGGTTCACACGGCGGTGGTGGTTTTGCGGAAGGGGCTATTCAAACGGTTATTCGATTTAATTCCGATGAAGCGGAAATCAACACAGGAGCTGAATACTGGTCGAGGATTTCCATCGGCATGTCAGCTCGTCGAATGTACAGCGACTGTACAGCAGCTATCTCAACCTACGTCGACAAACATGGGGACCGCTGAAATTCATCTCTCCATCTAATCAAGTCGAGCAAGGTCATATTATCCGATTTCTTCTCGATTTCGCCGAAGGATTTCGCTGAAGAAAATTGATGCAAAGAAATTTATGCCTGCACTACTACCCGAATTCATCTCGGAAGGTAGATCGTACCTCGCCTTCCTCGATTCTGACTTGCCTTCCACGGTTACTGTCGACGACTATCGAGCAGTTGCCATGCAATAGTATCGTATCGTTTCATATGCCGATGCACCAAGGATCCAGCTACACCTCTTTTCCAATGCTTCATAACTGGTAAGACCAGACGTTGTGCCGTTTTATCATCATTTCATCAAGAAGAACTTCTCCTCTGTTCGAAAGCAGATTTGGTGGCAGCTGACCATGCATTATCTCGGCACGCAAAGTAACAAAGCAGAAATTAAATCCATCGGGAAGATGCCCAATTGAAATGGCTGAAGACACCCTTGTCTCTCGGTGGACTCCTCTGTGATGGCGGGCACTTGAGGAATGCTAATGCACCTGAAGTTACAGCAACTCAAATATGCCTTGATTTGGTCGTGCATAAGCTTGTTTACAACAAGTATGTTGTTTTAGTAGCAAACATTCTATCCTGTTCATTCACTAAGCATCCTCTACGAAACTACTTTATGATTCTTCTTCATCCTAATCCCCAGTTGATGCTATCCACTTCACGCCAGAAATAATGAGGTGGGAGATACCTGAGCCGAACACCGACGCGTCAAAAAAATTTCAGCGCTAAGCCGCAAATCATCCAGCAGAGCACTGCAGATTTGCCGCGTGTCATGTCAGCATGGCCGCTATTAACTTCTGGTGTGGATCACTGTGTCCCGATATTTCTCAGGTCTTCAGTACGGAATATTTTGATCACCGACAAGGACTTACATAGCCATATTTGTGTGCTTCCCCACCAGCGCATTCCATATTAAACTCGCTGCAGGAATTTATGAGCTCCACTCTGATAATCGCCTTTAAGGGAGATGTAAAAGTCGTGCTCCGAATATACGAAATCCTAAAGTTCTACGAAAAATAGGCCAAACTTTCTCAGCTTAGAACACATAACAACGATCACTGACTCCGCTCCCAACAGATCATTTCCCACTTCTCATTTCCTACTTCTCACTTTTCACATTTTCAGCCATATGACCAAATGACTTTTTCTGTCAAACGACCATTTTTCTTCTTCTTCTTCTTTTTCTTCTATAACTCTACATTTCAACTGAAACTTCGCCTGCTCTTCAACTTAGTATTCTATTAGCATTTCCGCAGTTATTGCTTGAATGCTTTTCGTTGCCCAAGAAGTCGATAATGTTTCCCACCCGAAAACATCCTGGACCGGACCGAAAATCGAACTCGCTATCTCCGGATTGGAAATCCTACGCTTTTGCTCGCAAGGCTAACTGGAGACGACCATTTCGACCATACGATATTATCGGCCGTATTATCGCTCTCTTTCTGTAGAGCGTCCATTTCGAACCCAAAAAGTTTTTTCGCCCAAACGAGCTATTCGCCGAATGATTTTTTCGAACAAATGGCCTGTTTGGCCAAACGACATTTTCGTCCAAATGGCCCTTTCTGCCAAACTAAAATTCCGGCTAAATGGCCAAATCGATCGAACAACATTTTCGGCCGGTATGGCCCGTTCGGCCAAATGGCCCTTTTTGTATATTTTGGACATACGGCATTTTTGACCAATTGTCTCTTTCTGCTGAACGACTATTTCGACCAAACGATATTTTCGGCCAAATTGGGTTGTTTAGGGGTATATATGTTTTAACATATTCTGAATATGCATAAAAAACTGAGCCGAACTCCAATTTTTCAGAGTTTTTGGAGCCTCTATTTTTAATTTGCATTTTAAATAATTATGAAACTAAAAATTTGTTCTTATGCTGCATGGGCCAACTGTCATTCTATGAATGTTAGTGTCATTCTATCGATTAAAATGGCTTATTGTTTGCTGTATAAAAATGTAAATAAAAGGTTTACAAACAAAATAAAAATATGTCGGAGATCAGAAAAGCATGCTCTTTATATTAAACTGCAAAAAAACTCGATATTTTTCTGAGCTAAACAACCCAATTCCCAATTTGGCCAAACATCGTTTTCGACAATTGCGTTGTTTAGGGGTATATATGTTTTTACATATTCTGAATCTGCATAAAAAACTGAGCCTAACCAAAATTTTTCAGAATTTTTGGAGCCCCGGAACTATTTTTAATTTGCATTTTAAATTTGTATGGGACTAAAAATTCGTTATTGTGCTGCATGGGCCAAATGTCATTCTATGAATGTTATTGCTATCGATTGAAAGCACAAAAATGTAAATAAAAGGTTTACAAAAAAAAATATGAATATGTTGGAGATCAGGATAGCATGCTCTTTAGGTTAAACTATACAAAACCTCATATTTTTCTTTTCTAAACAACCCAATTCACTTGTTCGGCTAAACGACATTTTTGGCCGCATGACCGGCTAAATTGCTTTTTTAACCCTTATGCGGCCGACGGGGTACCCGTGTTCCTTTTTCAAATTCAAGTGGTGATATTTCAATGAATTTTTATAGCTGAAAGCTGAAACTCGGTGACATCTAAGAACTCCATAAAATGTAGCTTCTGTGAGAAAATCACGTTGATACAGTGAGGAGGGACGTGGGAAGGGGCATCTGATTTTTTACCACGTGGATGGCCAACAGGGTACCCGTGTTCCCATAAATTGATATTTTCATAACTTTAACAATTTTCAACCGATTTAGATAATTTTGACAGTTTTGGAAACAGAAACTCATATACTTTTTGCCAAGATTCACTGCTTTTGTCCATGGTTATACAAGAAATCTTTGAAGTAAGACTTAAGAGTCTACACACGTAACCGAAGGACTATCAACCAGTTTCGAATGTATTACATGCTCATTGCGCTTCTTAGAATAGTCGGTGTTCACAGTATACATTATGGGTCTCCAAAAACCCCTGGAGTAAGGCCTAAGTCACCCAAAAAATCCCTGGAATAAGATCTTATGGTCTGCTAACGTAACCAAAGGTCTATCGTGTAAATTTTAAAACGGTACATGCTCTTTATGGTGCTTAGCATATAATGCTTTCACAGGATATGTTCCTGGTCATCCAATGACCTTTTCTTAAAACATGTTTGCATTCCAAGTAGTTCTTGTTGCTGTCATTGATTCCAGGTAGTCTTCGAACTCCATACAGTCAAGGTCTTCGGATCAATCTCCGTAATGGAGGCAGTTAACGAAGAATAAACCAGTTGCGTGACCCCTTTTTGGTATATGTTTGTATTCAAAGTAGTTCTTGTTGTTGTCGTGGGCTCCAGGTAGTCTACGAACTCCATAGAGTCAAGATCTGTGGATCAACCTCAGTAACGGAGGCAGTTATTGAAGAATAAACAAGTTGTGTGACCCCTTCTTGGTATTTGTTTGTATTCCAAGTAATTCTTGTTGTTGTCATTGGTTACAGGTAGTCTACAAACTACAAAAATTCAAGGTCTGTGGTTCAACCTCCGTAATGGAGGCAGTTAATGAAGAATAAACAAGCTGTGTGACCCCTTCTTGGTATATGTGTATATTCCAAGTAGTTCTTGTTGTTGTCGAGGACTCCAGGTAGTCTACGAACTCCATAGAGTCAAGGTCTGGGGATCGACCTCGGTAACGAAGGCAGCGTTTGAAGAATAAAAAAGTTGTGTGACCCCTTCTTGATATATGTTTGTATTCCAAGTAGTTCTTGTTGTTGTCGTTGGCTCCAGGTAGTCTACGAACTCCATAGATTCAAGGTCGGTGGATCAACCTCCGTAATGGAGGCAGTTATTGAAGAAAAAACAAGTTGTGTGACCCCTTCTTGGTATATGTTTGTATTTCATGTAGTTCTTGTTGTTGTCGTGAGTGCCAGGTAGTCTACGAACTCCATACAGTCAATATCTTCGGATCTATCTCCATAATGGAGGCAGTTATCGAAGAATAAACAAGTTGCGTGACCCCTTCTTGGTATATGTGTGTATTCCAAGTAGTTCTTGTTGTTGTCGAGGACTCCAGGTAGTCTACGAACTCCATAGAGTCAAGGTATGGGGTTCGACATTGGTAACGGAGGCAGTTATTGAAGAATAAACAAGTTGTGTCACGCCTTCATGGTATTTGTTTGTATTCTAAGTAGTTCTTGTTGTCATTGGTTCCAGGTAGTCTACGAACTCCATAGAGTCAAGGTCTGTGGATCAATCTTCGTAATGGAGGCAGTTATTGAAGAATAAACATGTTTTGTGACCTCTTCTTGGTATATGTTTGTATTCCAAGTAGTTCTTGTTGACGTGGGCTCCAGGTAGTCTACGAACTCCATAGATTCAAGGTCTGTTGATCAACCTCCGTAATGGCGGCAGTTATTGAAGAATAAACAAGTTGCGTGACCCCTTCTTGGTATATGTTTGTATTTCATGTATTTCTTGTTGTTGTTGTGAGTTCCAGGTAGTCTACGAACTCCATACAGTCAAGATCTTCGGATCAATATCCGTAATGGAGGCAGTTATCGAAGAATAAACAAGTAGCGTGACCCTTTCTTGGTATATGTTTGTATTCCATGTAGCTCTTGTTGTTGTCGTGGGCTCCAGGTAGTCTACGAACTCCATAGGTTCAAGGTCGGTGGATCAACCTCCGTAATGGATGCAATTATTGAAGAACAACTGGGAGGGATGGAAGGTAGCGGTTTTCCTCCAATACCTTTTCCGAACTTAATCTATTACATGTTGTGCATATGTATAATCGAGTTTCAGACATAGTAATTAATTTCCACTCCGGGTGGCTCAATACCCGGAACATAGGCAATTAACTTTGAATGTACTGAACTCGAAAGGCGATCTCTCTTCGCTTATGTGGTCGAGTTGGGATCTGACTGGCCCAATCTCACACAACCCTACTTCATCGAACGCCGTTGGTGATGAAGCAAGTGTGTAGGAGCCAGATAACACTAAATACTCATCCTACTTGGTTGGCATTGTACAAAAACATATATGAGAGAGTTAGTTCTGAGAATGTATTGCGAGAGTTCGGCTACATGCCCGGTGCTGTGAATTTGGTTTCATCAGTACCCGCTAAGCTGCGGAGGACGACGGAGGTCCTTCATAGTTTAGTAGGGAAAACACCTGTCTAGCGTACTGGTTTCGTTGGATCAAACCCCACCGAAGTTCTCTAGATCAATCTCCGTAATGGAGGCAGTTGTCGAAGAATAAACAAGTTTTGTGACCCCATCTTGATATAGTTCGTAGTTCTTGTTGTTGTCTTGAGCTCCAGGTAGTCTATGAAATAGAGTCAAGGTCGATGGATCAACCTCCTTAATAGAGGCAGTTATTTGAAAATAAGCAAGTTGTGAGACTCCTTCTTGGTATATGTTTGTATTTTAAGTAGTTATTTTCATTGTCGTGGGCTCCGTAATGAAGGCAAGGCAGAATACGTGAATGGAATCCGTATTTTTTTTGTCGAAGAGACGTACAAACTTATCAACAGGTACTCATAAATGATTCATAATAAGCTACAGGCAGTGAAAGTTATTTCATGAAAATCTTTATTGTTTGCGGCAAATTGGGTCGAAAACGTGATAAAATCGGGTTAGGCAAAATCAGGGTAGACAAAATCTGGGAGTGACAAAATCAGGTCAACCTCATCTGAGTGAATATACGCAGTACTAGTACAGCAGCCGTTCGATAACTGCAAAATGTTTACTTTTCAGTTATCGAATGCCGTTCGATAACTGCAATGCCTTCTAGACGTCAAACGGTTGTCAATCGAACGTCAAATACAAGAAAAGTGCATCTAAATGTGCAGCGCAATGCAGCTGTCATTGAGTCTGTCATCGGTTTGAAGTTTAGCGGTTCGATAACTGTAAAACTGTTGCAACTATCGAATTGCAGTTAAATGACTTCCAGTTATCGAACGTACGATGTAGTTTTTGTTTTTGCCATGGTACTAGGTAGTCTATGAACTCCATATAGGAATGATCTGTAGATCAACCCACGAACGGAAGGCTATTGGTATATGTTTGCATTTCAAGTAGTTCAAGTTGTTGTCATTAGCTCTGGACAGTTATTGAAGAATAAACAAGATGTGAAACCTCATCTTGATATATTAGCATTCCAAATAGTTATTGTTGTCTTGATGTTGTTGGTTCCAGGTAGTATACAAACTTCATTGATATCACTAATATGAAGTCTATGCTTTGGAAATGCAAAATGTAAATAAATTGGAACGATACAACTTCACGCCGAGAACGTGAGGGAAAAAACGGGCTAATATCGCAAAGATCATGTACCATATTAAAATTAGATTAAGGCCACTCCTCACGGAATCCAAGTTTCAAAGTGCTCGCGTTTTCGGGGGCACACCAATCGATACGGAGGCGGCGCACAACTGTATTTTTTGTTGATTTAGCTTTGCTGCGTCGCAGCATGCGTGAAATAATAAAAATGACAGTTGTGCGTTGCTTCCGTATCGAGTGGTGTGCCCCCGAAAACGCGAGCACTTTGAAACTTGGATTCCGTAAGGAGTGACCTTAAAGACCCTCTAGATATTCGTGTAAGCCTAGAAGTCTAACTCCATAAATTTCTAGGATGACCATTAGCATATGCCATGAACGCATTTTATTCATGGGCCCCAAAGGCATGTACCAAATTTAAAACAGGAGGCTGATATATCTCTGGTGTAGATCCTAATGCCTTACTTCAGGGTTTTCTTGGATGATCATGAACATTTAAAATGGGTGCATTCTATTCTACGTACTATAAATGGCATGTATAACTATTCAACTAGGCCGAAGGAACTCTGGTTACGCGTGAAGTTCTTGCTGTTCTCTTGGAGACCCATGAACATATGCAATGAAAGCGGTATATTCTATGTACCAAAAAGGGCATATGCCACTTTTGAAACAATCCGAAAGGTTACGTGTGAAGATCCTGAGGCCTATTTTAGCATTTTCTTGGAAGACCATAAACATATGCAATGGAGTATTCTATTCTATGTACCACAAAGGGCATGTACCACTTTTGAAACAAGCCAAAAGATCTCTGGGTACCCATGCAGATTTAAAGTCCTATTCCAGGGTTTTCTTGGATGACCATGAACCTATGCAATGGACGCAATCTATTCTATGTACCACAAAGGGCATGTAACACTTTTGAAAAAATCTGAAAGATCTTTAGTTACGCGTGTAGATCTTAAGGCCTTTTCCAGGGTTTTCTTGGATGACCATGAACATATGCAATAAAGGCGTTCTATTCTATGTACCACAAAGGGCATGTACCAGTTTTGAAACAATCTAAAAGATCTCTGGATACGCGTGTAGACCTGAAGGCCTTTTCCAGGGTTTTCTTGGATGACCATGAACATATGCAATGAAGGCACCAGAGGACTTATCCGAGAGATTTCTTCGATTGCGCAGAACATATGTAGTGATCACATTTGATTTTAAGATGCGCAAAGAGCATGTACCACTTTTGAGACAAGTCCATAGACCCATGGTTACGAGTGTAGACCTTAAGGCCTTACTCCAGAGATTTCTTGGATGACTCGGAACATATACTGTGAACGCATTCTATGCTAAGTACCACAAAGAGCATGTACCGTGTTTGAATTTGCATAATAGGCCTTTGGTTACGCGAGTAGATCTTTAGGCTTTACTCCAGGGATTTCTCGGATGACTAAGACTTCATTTCAGGGATTTTTGCATTACCGAAGCATATACTGTAAACACCTTCAATTCTAAGAAGCGCAAAGAGCTTGTAGCATATTTGAAACTGGCTGAATGGCCTTTGGTTACGCGTGTAGACTCCTAAGCCTTACTTCAAATATTTCTTGTATAACCATGGGCATATGCTGTAAACTTTGACAATAGGCAAAAAGTATATGATCGAAATTAATTTATTGGCTTTTTTCGGTGATAATTATACTACTCAAAGCGAAAGGGAGTAGATGAAAGTAATGAAGATACAGATTCGATTGACACCGCAAGCGAGCGGCAAGTGTGAAATGAATAGAAGCTGAAGATTAGCAGAGGGCCATATGAGAGAACAAACATTGTTGAAATCGCTGTTATTCTGCCTAACGTCCACCCAGGAACGGCTTGGATAGTGACGTGGTGATCACTGTACCAAGACAGGCTAATTATAAAAAGTATATGAGTTTCTGTTTCCAAAACTGTCAAAATTATCCAAATCGGTTGAAAATTGTTGAAGTTATGAGAATATCAATTTAGTGGAACACGGGTACCCTGTCGGCCATCGACGTGTGTTTTTTTTGTTGGCCGCATAAGGGTTAATCGAACGGAGAAGTGACCCGTACCGCCAAACGACACTCTCGACCATATGACCTATTTGACCAAAAGACTATGTCGATCAAATGACCAGTTCGGTCGTATATTCCTTTGGACAAACGACGTGTGACGATCAAAGCTAATAACCGTTTCGGCCAAATGGAATTCGGCTAGATGACGCTTAACCTAATTGCAATTCGGCCAAATGGCTTACGGCTGAATGACTTTCACTCAGAAGACCCTTCCTGGTTCCAGGAGTGGCCACCTCGGTCGAAAACTGTTTCATGGAACATTCAATTCCGTTTCATGGCAATTTATGAAGAATTGGCCGCCAGATAACATATATGAAACAATCTTCATACTCACCATCAAGGCCCCGCGGAAGTCGCTCCCCGGTAGCCACTGTCTCTGGAACCAGCATATCACCAGCCACGAAAGTGATGAATTTATTTTCGAACCGGTTGAGTTAATGTTCATGCAGGAAAACTCAATCTACTTTAGGATGCTTCAACTTCATATGAAGATTTAGTAAGTTTAATTAGCTCGAAGTAGCTTAAGGTTTTGGAATTTGACGTCAAAAAGATGGAATAATTTGAACTGACGTGTTTTGTTGACAACCATTCCGAATTTGAGAAGTTCAGGTCCCTAAATTCAGTAGATCATGCATTATGTCAGCTCGAGCTACAAAACTTAGAACAGTATTCTCCTCCAAAAGTAAACAACTTAGATACAGTTTTGTTTAACTTTATTACCCGCGTCCCGACATTCATAACTGTACTGTTCGTTGATCATCTTGCGAATCCCGGGAAAAACGGTTTCACATCACCTTTCAATTAAGAGCTGCCCCCATCACCAGAGATAAGCTTCCGTTGCTTTTCGGGTTAACCTCTGGCAACACCCTCGTCATCATCCACATCCACACATTAACCATGGTAGTCGGTTGCCTCACATGTGCGGTAATTCTTCAACCGGACGAAGAAAATTAAGCGATCATATACAAAATGGCTAAGCGAAAACGTTTTGAAGCTTTCCGACGGCGACGACGACGAAGGTGCGTTTCAACGAAGAAATGCGGACGGGGAATCTCTTCTATAAGAAGAGACGATAATGGACTTTTAATGGCCTTAATCTTTACCACCATCGAGCAAATTTGTCGGTCGGGACAATGAATGGGAACCATGCGCGCATAAAGATCTATGTGAATTATGATGACAGAGGAGATCATAAGCGCATTTGGATGTTGAATTCACCAAAGTCATTTGATTAAATGGACACTTGTGGTCTTTACGGATCATAACTTCGAGGATGTTGACAGCCTAATTAAGTGTTAAAGAAAATTCACCATGTTTCTGATATTTTTAGTCCTCACTTTTGAAGTTTAATTCGAGTTATTTCCGGTTACATGAAAAAAGTTTTACATTTTTATAGTATTCCATATTAAGACATACAGAAAGCTTTGGAAACTATTTCAGCCTAAGGAAAACATCGGGAATTCTGCATATGAGATTTTAAAAACGCATATTATGAGATTTATAATGGCTTGGAGCAAATAATTATGTTTTGCGAATAAGAAATCCGTACAATCTACACGAAACCAAATATTATCGAATGTCTTCATGTATGTCAAATAATTCTCCAGTTTCCATAAATCATTTGCAATCAATCTTCGAACAGAATAAGTAATCAACAAATCCCCATTTCTCTTTCTCTCCCGCAGAAGAACCGACAGAATCGCCCCCCGTGGCATCGCCAGTCGTTGCAGCTGGAAATGCCGGCCCTGGCGCCAGCTGCAGCTTCCCCGGGGCACCCGCTCACAGCACGGTTCAGTTCACCGATGACAGCCTGGCGAACGGGGCCGTCGCGTCCTACTCCTGCGAGCGGGGCTTCGAACTGCTCGGACCGTCCCGGCGGGTCTGCGACAATGGCCAGTGGATCCCCGAGGGTATTCCCTTCTGCGGTAAGTGACTTCTCCCAGTATGATTAGGCTCACCCAGATGTTTCCAACGATAATAAATCAATTAGCATTGCATCATTCTCTGGAATCGCCCAATCGTAAACAATATCATCGTGAAACATTTGTCTATCAAACAAAAAGTGAAAGGGAAACCGGCGAGTACCGGTCCAATTTACATCACTTTACGATGTGACCGCCAGCAAACGTCAAACCAATGAAAATTCTTTCAACTACCGCGAGAAAACGAGTCATAAAAACAAAACGACGACGACGAAATAGAAAGTGCAGTGCCCGACGCGGTTTCGGCTTTGTTTTCGAGAAAGTCCGCGCTTCCGCGACTATTCTCAGAAGCAACTCCCGCCACATACAAACGAATTTCTTTCGTTCGTCACACAACAACAGCTCACGAGTTTCGTCATCGTCGTCGCCGTTGTTGTTATCGCGGAAAACTATTAGCATTTGTTTTGTAATGATTTATGATTCAACTGCCGTAGGCAGTTGACCACCTACTTTTTAGAAATTGGCTGATTTTCTCCCGTCCAGCAGAACACCATTTGTCAATCTAAACAAAATTTCAACCCTTCAATCGACTCAAACTGTTAAAAAAATTCCTTTCATAAAAAGACCCTATTCTTGAAAATGATTGATGAATTATTAGACAATCCAAGTCGTCGTTGCCACGAGGACCTCCATTCAAATCGCATGCCACCTGGTTACCACGATCGCGGTTTGTTTCCACAAAAACACCGAAATCCACGTTATGTTCTCCCTTGAAGATCCCCTTCACGACGCGGGAATCCCCTCGCTCGGCTCGTTAGAGCCGCAAACCGAACAAGCTCTCCGCGCATGGGAAAATAGGCCATCTGATACTGGTGCTGATGGTCTGTTTGTTTAATTACTTAAGTGTGTACCTAATTGGCCGCGAATCGGTGAGAACTTTTCTTCGATCACGACGTGGCACAATGGTCGGATTCGTTAAATTTCAGGACATAAATCGATAACTCGAAAACCATCAGTGCTAAAGTTTTGACGTCTTCAGAAGAAATGATCTACAAGAAGAGATCTATTTTCGGTGTAGGTGGTCATTAGGGTGGACCTTCGGTGAAATTTTTTTTGGAAATTTATTTTTTTACCCTTTTGAGTTAGGAGTTCATATAATTCTACAAAGTTGTTGAGAATGTAATACTAAGCATTTTTGCTTAATATACATTTATTTTGTTTCATATAGGTTATGACAAAAATGCTAAATTTAGATAGGGTGGTCCCGAAAAAAATAGTTTTAGCTTCCACTTTCATCAATTCAGAATATTTTCAAAAACTGTCTTAGCATCGCTTCACGGTCTTTGGATGGCGCATCTTTTGGTTACATAAGATGGTTGATAGCTTCATTTTCAAGCATATTATAAGCGTTTTTTCATGAAAAAGTGATATTTTTCTGAGCGTTCTACTGCAGCTAGTAGCAAATATTAGCAAAAATTTCAATCGTAATCTGAAAGTATACATGCAGGCCCATCAAATCCATGGTATTTCATTTGTCCATGTTTGTCCACTTTTGTTTGATAATCATATTAGTTTTTGTATGAAAAATCAGCTATTCCATGGGAAACACATATACCATATCTCTGATTTCGCAATATTTGGTAGAATCATTCGTTTTCGAAAATAAATAAACTCACTTTTTAATTTTGTCCGATTTCAATCCAGGGTGGTCGAAAAAATCAAGATTTTGGAAAACATATTTTTTGAAAACATAATTTTTGAACTACTGGACCAATTATCAATGTTCATGGAATCACATGTAGTATTGGCGACCCTCACTTAGAAACTGTGAAAATGAAATTATTCTGCGAATTAGCCATGAAAAACCAACTTGAATTTTATGATTTTGTATTTCGCCACAAAAGTAGCGCTTTTAAGCATTTATTTCATGAGAACACCTTAAAAACCGTTCCAGTAGTTAAAATGTCAAAATGATTTTTTCGACTTCTTTTCCACGCGAGTTGATTTAAATATTTTAGATAAAGAACGATTCTTTGTGGGCTTTGTGGCCTTGCGGTTAGCGCCGTCAATCGTCTAGAGGCATGGACTATGGAGCGTGGGCTCGATTCCTGCCTCGATAAGAAGGAAACTTTTCGTGATCGAAAAATTCTCCACCGGTCCACTGGGTGTTACGCGTCCTGTCAGTTGTCTAGGTGTTAAGTGTTCAGTCTGTACGACCTCTGGTCAAAGACGGTGTTCTTGTCTTTTATTCTACCAAATATTGTGAAAATCCAAAAGATGATATATGTGTTTCACCCTAATTTTTCGTACAAAAATAATACTATCGTCAAACAAAAGTGGACAAAGATGGACAAATGAAATACCATGGATTTGATGGGCCTGTATGTATACTTTCAGATTACGATTGAAATTTTTGCTAATATTTGCTACTAGCTGCAGTAGAATGCTCAGAAAAATATCACTTTTTCATGAAAAAACGCTTATAATATGCTTGAAAATGAAGCTATCAACCATCTTATGTAACCAAAAGATGCGCCATCCAAAGACCGTGAAGCGATGCTAAGACAGTTTTTGAAAATATTCTGAATTGATGAAAGTGGAAGCTAAAAACTATTTTTTCGGGACCACCCTATCTAAATTTAGCATTTTTGTCATAAAACATCACCTATATGAGATAAAATAAATGTATATTAAGCAAAATGCTTAGAATTAAATTCTCTACAACTTTGTAGAATTATATGAACTCCTAACTCAAAAGAGTAAAAAAATACATTTCCAAAAAAATGTCACCGAAGGGCCACCCTAATGACCACCTACACCAAAAATAGATCTCTTCTTGTAGATCATTTCTTCTGAAGACGTCAAAACTCTAGCACTGATGGTTTTCGAGTTATCGATTTATGTCGTGAAATTTGACGAATCCGACCATTGTGCGTGGGCTTGAGAACCCGAAAAACACGTGTTTTGTTTACATTCGTTCTCAAGTTCATCGACAATCGAGTGCAGTGGTGGTTGATCGGGGTATGATGCGAGCAAAACCGTTTGGATTCAAGCAATTATCTTCACTTATCACAACAACGTGCTTTGACGTAAATATTGATATCATACGGTTCCGAAGCAGCAAGAACAATCGAATTGAAGTATGTTTTTTTTCGGTTAGAGGAGATAATCGAGAAGAAGTTGCGGATCCGATCTAAGTTTGAACAAGACGAAATAAAGTAGCAAGTGAACGGAAATTGGGTCTAAGAAAGAGAAGATTGGGTATCCGATGCGATTTGTTCAGCGGAATTTGTTTATTGTTTTAGAACATCAATTAAATGCTGTTACTTGGAAACTGTTCCGCGCAATTTGGAAGCATGGAACTAACGTGAGAAGCGATCTGAGCTAGTAGAGAAATATACCTTCCCAATTATTCGCCTGAAGAGTAAACAATTTGTGCATTTATTTGATATGCGTTGCTTTAATTTTAAACTACGCATATAAATAAACGGTATATGAAAGACAAATAAACACAATAAATGTAGTTAAATACACTCAACCCCTTTTTTACGGAACTTTTTCATACGTCACTTCGTTTTGCAGCCCTCTTTTTTCGACACGTGACGAAAAAATAATTTTAGGCAATATTGTCATTCAAAAGTAAACCTATCAGAAGGCACCCAAAGAACTAAGTAGCAGTTTTGTATTTTCAACATTTCTTTTTAACAAGTGTTCCATTCCAAGTCATTCAAGAATTCCCTGGAGTCTACACGCGTAGCCAAGACTTTGAGATCTACATACATAACCAAAGGGCTGATATCTCTTTTAAAAACTGGTTTATGTCCTATTTGATTTGGATATGTCTTCAATAACTGTTCGGTTTCAGGATATCCAAGAATTTCTTGGTGTATATGCCATGAAGTCTACACGCGTAATCAAAGGGCCGTTATTACGTTTTAAACGGTTCATGTTGTTACCGACGGGTAACATTTGATTGTTGTTTTCACTAGAGTGCGGAAAATGAGGGACTAGGTCTATACAGTTAGACGCGTAAACCCAACGGTCATTTTGGATGCCTACGCGTGGGCAGTCGATAAAGGCGCGCAAATGAACTGCGCCAAGAGATAGGTGATTGGTGGGTGACTGAAGGCACTGAACTGAAGTGGAGGAAACAGCAAAAACGACTCGGAGAGTTACTGTCCACGTCGTCTGATCTGCACTCGTAGAAACGGTATAAATCCGGCAACCATGAACCAGAGGTTCCATCCGTTTGCGCCTGTGGAAATCCCTACGGCTTTACCCAAGTAACATATCAAGTTTTATTACTCTCTTGAAGTCTATAATTTACTCTTCAAGAGTGTTATAAAACCAGCATGAAACCGAAATGTTACGAGGGTAGGGCTTCCACTGGAAGTTTCTTTTACAGAACGGACAGTTTTCAGTGGTAAACCCTTTTAAGGCACACCTCCTACAAAACACCCTACGTGGGACGGGGCATTTTGCCAGCTCATGATCGTCCCCACAATTAAAGCACTCAAATTCACTAGGAGGAGTATATTCTGCAACCAATCTAGTTAAAAAGTTTGCCTTATTGCTACATGGCTTTGGCTTCTTCGGACGACTTGCCATTCCCACCCCCTTTTCAGGTGAATTTATTTTATATTGTGCTTTGTTTTCTGTTTTTGAGTTATTTGAAACAAACTTCGAGCTTTTCTGGGTATTTTGATTCCTTGTTGAATCATTCTGCAGTTGTCGATTAAAAAATGTTCTGGTAGTAGATGAATTTACCCCATTGGTGTTAATCGCGCAAGTTTCTCTTTTAGTCGAGCCAAACACTTTCGTGAATGCCGAGAAATCTGTCGCATCGAGATCTTTCCCGATGGACATTATGTCTTGAAGGGTGGAAACCCGCTTCCCCACTAAAGCTTTCCGCCCATCATAGCGAAGGTTGGTCTTCAAAACTTCCACCTTTTCGGGCTCGGTCAGTGGAGTACACATAGCTCGAAAAAGCTTACTCATTTGGAGAAAGTACTGTTGAAACGACTCCCCTTTCTGTTGGCGAGTCTGATAAATTTTCGTTCTAAGGACTGAATCCAAATCAGGATGTCTGAACTCCTTCCTTAGTTCCTCGCATAGATGCGGCCAATCTATTAGGGACTGCTGGTTCCTTCTTGAGGTGTACCACCCAAGTGCCGGTCCGTCAAGGAGGTGAATTGCCGAATCGAATAAATCGGATTCAGTGGCGTGTTCTGAAATGGCTAATTGTTCAACGTGTGTCAGAAACTCATTGAGCTCTAGACCATGGTCAGTCCCAGCATATTTTTTTAGTTTCCACTGGGAAACGGGCAACGTCTTGCGGTGCGGAAAAGTAAGCGGAATCGTAGAGGCAATCGTTACTGGAATGACCGGCGGAATCGCCGAAGTTCCTGGAAGTGACCCTACGGATCGTGTTGTCAACGTCTCGGCTGGCGGCAGTGGAATCGGTACACATGAGTTGAAGGTTTGCCGCGTTGACGCTAGTTTGTGGAATGTTATCTCCCTTCCACAGTGGACTGAACGAGAAGTCATCAATTTTCCGACAATAAGACTCATTTATATTTGCTGTAGGTGTGATCTGACGCGGGTATGGAATGCTACCATAGATCGTCGCAGTCGATAATACCGGTGCTCTAGGTTCCTTAATGAGGGACTAGGTTTATGCAGTTAGACCCGTAAGCCCAACGGTCATTTAGCATGCCTACGCGTGGGCAGTCGATAAAGGCGCGCAAATGAACTGCGCCAAGAGATGGGTGATTGGTGGGTGAAGTGGTGGTGAAGTGGGGGAAACAGCAAAAACGGTACTCGGAGAGTTACTGTCGTGTCGTCTGATAGGGAAGGCAATCTACGAGTGGGAGGCATAAGGCAGTAGAGCTTGATAAATCACGAAAGCTAGAGGTCCTACCTGTTTTATGGGTGATAAGATCATTTTCTTCGAGTGCGAGGGATCAAGTTTCCGATCCAGTGTTGGTCGTGCGGTTTTTTCGTGGATAATACCCGGAGTGTTAATCGGTACTCTACCATCGGTAGTGCAGAAAATAACCAGCAATCCACTGCTGCAAGTGACTGGTGTCTACAGCCGGCAGAGACCCCGTTCTAGGACGAGTATTTCCCTTCATGATTCATCGTTTCCCCGGGAAGATTCGGAAAACCCTAGCTGTGGGCGTTATCCACCCGTTCCGGTCAGAATTCGGCTCCGGAAAACCCGGCAAAGTATTACCGCAAAGCACCAAGCCACGTGTCGCAGATTCCCGCCGCCTGGAAGATCAGCAAGGCAAGCCGCGCCACCAAACCAAGCTGGCCATTCGCACCTTCCACGTGCCCGTTAAACTGAAAGGGTTGCCCGACGCCACCGATTCGCTTCGTCAGCACCGTGACGCTTTATCATCTAATCGGATCACCGCTCACCGCACCACCAGACCACCTCAAGCCACCTTCGAAGCCGTCGTCCGCTGCCACGTGCCAACGGCAAAACCTCCAAACCGTCAACGAAACCGCCCCCGGCGGCCACACGCCATCAACACGCTACACAGCCAGCATCGTCGAAAATCGCCACCGACCATTGAAGCCGCCTGCCACCGCCCTCCATCTCCACCTCCGTCTCCAACTCCGCCGTCGTCGCTGCCGCCATCCGGCCTTCTGAGCCGCAGTACAGTGAATTCTTTTTGCCACCACGGAAGTGTGACCGACTAGGACAAATAAAAGTATTGGGTTGACCGTAAGTAAAAACTTTAAAGATAGGTTTCCGCATTCCGAAAGCTTCCCCAGCGTTAATACCCCCTGAGACCCGGAGCCAAAAGAGGTCTTGCGTACCCTCCCCGGAGGCTGCCGTTGGCTCTAGACCAGCAGCCTGGGGTTTGATGCCGATTTCCCTCTGAAATCGAGCCCAGCGGTTCCGGGGTCGAAAAGAGGTCTTATAATGTCCTATTCCAGCGGTTCTCAAACTTTTTCTGAAGGCTTACCCCTTCGAACTTTTGCATTGGTTAAAATACCACCCCCCCCTATGTTTAAAATATGCGTAACTCATAAGATAAATAAAAATTGACCTGATGAATGGCTCTCCATGAAGTTAACTGAAATTTTCATAAATAAGTGAAACTTCTCATCTCAAATTAAGTTTATACATCGAGCTCCCTACAGGACATTTATGATTATTGAAGGCTTCCAAGCCTCTTGAAACGAACCTTCCGAGTCTCTTGAGGAAAAGCTTTCCAAGGTGGTGGCTTCTGATCCTTTTCAAAGTATGCTTTCTAGCCTTTTGAACGGAGAGTTCCTAGTCTCTTAAAAAGAGGTTTCATAGCCTCTTGAAAGGAGGCTTCCTAGCCTCTTGAAAAAAGGCTTCCTGGCCTCTTGAAACGAGGTTCCTAGCCTCTTGAAAAGAGGTTTCCTAGCCTCTTGAAAGGAGGCTTCCTAGCCTCTCGAAAGGAGGCTTCCGAGCCTCTCGAAAGGAGGCTTCCGAGCCTCTCGAAAGGAGGCTTCCGAGCCTCTTGAAAGGAGGCTTCCGAGCCTCTTGAAAGGAGGCTTCCAAGCCTCTTGAAAGGAGGCTTCCGAGCCTCTTGAAAGGAGGCTTCCAGGCCTCTTGAAAGGAGGCTTCCAGGCCTCTTGAAAGGAGGCTTCCGAGGCTCTTGAAAGGAGGCTTCCGAGGCTCTTGAAAGGAGGCTTCCGAGGCTCTTGAAAGGAGGCTTTCGCGCCTCTTGAAAGGAGGCTTCGAGCCTCTTGAAAGGAGGCTTCCAGGCCTCTTGAAAGGAGGCTTCCGAGCCTCTTGAAAGGAGGCTTCCAAACCTCTTAAAAGGAGGCTTCCGGGCCTCTTGAAAGGAGGCTTCCAGCCCTCTTGAATTGAGGCTTCCAGGCCTCTTGAAAGGAGGCTTCCAGGTCTCTTGAAAGGAGACTTCCAGGCCTCTTGAAAGGAGGATTCCAGGCCTCTTGAAAGGAGGATTCCAGGCCTCTTGGAAGGAGGCTTCCGAGCCTCTTGGAAGGAGGCTTCCGAGCCTCTTGGAAGGAGGCTTCCGAGCCTCTTGAAAGGAGGCTTGAAGCCTCTTGAAAGGAGTCTTCCAATCCTCTTGAAAGGAGGCTTCCGAGCCTCTTGAAAGGAGGCTTCCAGACCTCTTAAAAGGAGGCTTCCCGGCCTCTTTAAAGGAGGCTCCAGGCCTCTTGAAGGAGGCTTCCGGGCCTCTTGAAAGGAGGCTTCCAGGCCTCTTGAAAGGAGGCTTCCGAGCCTCTTTAAAGGAAGCTCCCAGGTCTCTTTAAAGGAAGCTCCAGGACCTCTTGAAAGGAGGCTTCCGGGCCTCTTGAAAGGAGGCTTCCGGGCCTCTTGAAAGGAGGCTTCCAGGCTTCATAGAAAGAGGTTTTCGGGCCTCTTGGAAGGAAGCTTCCAGGCTTCCTAGAAAGAGGCTTCCGGGCCTCTTGAAAGGAGGCTTCCGGGCCTCTTGAAAGGGGGGTTCGGAGCCTCTTGAAGGAGGCTTCCGAGCCTCTTGAAAGGAGGCTTCCGAGCCTCATAGAAGGAGGCTTCCAGGCCTCTTGAAGGAGGCTTCTGAGCCTCTTGAAGGAGGCTTCCGAGCCTCTTGAAAGGAGGCTTCCAGGCCTCTATAAGGGAGGCTTCCGGGCCTCTTGAAAGGATGCTTCCAGACCTCCTGAAATGAGGCTTTCGGGCCTCTTGAAAGGAGGCTTCCGGGCCTCTTGAAAGGAGGCTTCCGAGCCTCTTGAAAGGAGGCTTCCGGGCCTCTTGAAAGGAGGCTTCCAGGCCTCTTGAAAGGATGTTCCGGGCCTCTTGAAGGAGGCTTGAGCCTCTTGAAAGGAGGCTTCCAGGCCTCTTGAAAGGAGGCTTCCGAGCCTCTTGAAAGGAGGCTTCCAGGCCTCTTGAAGGAGGCTTCCGAGCCTCTTGAAAGGAGGCTTCCTGAGCCTCTTGAAAGGAGGCTTCCAAGCCTCTTGAAAGGAGGCTTCCGGGCCTCTTGAAAGGAGGCTTCCAGAGCCTCTTGAAGGAGGCTTCCAGAGCCTCTTGAAAGGAGGCTTCCAAAGCCTCTTAAAAGGAGGCTTCCAGGCCTCTTGAAAGGAGGCTTCCAGCCCTCTTGAATTGAGGCTTCCAGGCCTCTTGAAGGAGACTTCCAGGCCTCTTGAAAGGAGACTTCCAGGCCTCTTGAAAGGAGGCTTCCGAGGCCTCTTTAAGGGGGCTTCCGGGCCTCTTGAAAGGAGGCTTCCGAGCCTCTTGAAAGGAGGCTTCCAGGCCTCTTGAAAGGAGGCTTCCAGGCCTCTTGAAAGGAGGCTTCCAAGCCTCTTGAAAGGAGGCTTCCAAGCCTCTTGAAAGGAGGCTTCCAAGCCTCTTGAAAGGAGGCTTCCTATCTTCTTTGAAGAGCTTCCGAGATGCTTAAAAGAAGGTTTCTGATCCCCTTAAAGGTACGCTTCCAAGTCTCTTGAAAGAAGGTTTCCAATCCACTTAAAAGGAGGCTCTCAAGTCTCTTGAAAGAAGGCTTACGAACCTTTTGAATGACGGCTTTAAAGCCACTTAAAATGATGCATCTGAGTCTCTCGGAAGAAGAATTCAAAGCCTCTTCAAAATAGTCTTCCGAGCCTTTTGAAAAGAGCCCTTCAAGCCTTTCAAAAAAAGGAAGCCAATTTAAAGAAAAAAGCTTGAGAGAAGTGATCCGGACCTCTTGAAGCAAGCGAGCATCGTCATGCTCGGGATCCGGATCCTCGGTGCCTTCGTTGACAGCAACTTTGACTTCGTTGCCAAGTGGCATTAATACACCTATCGTGTGGCATTTGGATATTTCTATATAGCTTCCTAGGTAATTACCTTTTTCTTTTACATATCTGTTTTTTTCACAGGAGTTTTTCTTTTTCTTTTTTATGCGTCATGGCGTCACAATAGGCTATAAGAAATTCTAGTTTTACATTTTAGGTTAGGTTTTATACAATTCTAACTAACCGTACTATTCTTTTCTAGTTTTCACCGCACTATTTAACACCGTACTACTAGTTTTTAAGGACAAAACATTCACTTAGGATAAGATAAAAAGTTTTTCAATACAATTTTGAATACTTTTACTACACGACGCGCACTACAATTTCCTACGTGGTTGCGACAGAAAGAGGACTTTCTTCGTCTAGGCTGAGATATTTATATCAAAATTCATTGTTAAGATGGAGCGCAAACTTCGTCCAAAATACGAAGTTTGACCACAGAGAACAGACATGGAGGCTCATACAAGGTTTTGTTTAAAACGTGTGTAAAGCTCCTCAGCGCCGCCAACACAGACTGCCCGACATACAAACTCAATCTCACCAAGCGATGGCGTTGGCTTACACTACGTAAACAAGATGATTCCGCCATCTAGTGATAATTCGGTATGAACACTAGCGCTAAAAAGTAAAATACGGCAAATTTTCACCAACATTCTAAGCACACTAGCACCGCGCAACAGGGGCATAACGACATACATCAAAATGACCAGTACAAAGTTTTACACAACTTCGCGACATAAGATGAACGTCTGTTCTCTGTGGTTTGACGTTTCATATTTCTCCGACCTTTGCATTTTATGTTCTCATCAAAATCTAGTAGCGACCTCTGTTTGTCAATTCTTTTTAGACATTTTCATATGTTTCGCTATGGTCCAATGCACCGAATAAACACAATGACGTTTGACACGGGCGCTGTTTACTAAAAATGAACACTTGCATGAACTCGATGAATGAAAAAGTATTCATTCTTAGTAAACAGCGCCCGTCTCAAACGTCAATGATGAACTCGGTGCATTGGACCATTTGTGTCACCGTTCGCATGAATGTGCATTGATATGGAACGAATGGAAATGCTGAGTGAATGATCTACTTGTCAAAACAAGTGAGCGATAAGCCATTTTAAAGAAGGCTCAAATGACAGGAGACCTAACACTAAAGCCCCAAACGCAATTGGTGATTTGGCGTTGTAAGAAAAAGAAAATGCAGAAAGTCGCGCATTCGAAAAAATAGCACGGGAAAAGAAAGGAAGAAAATTTTAAAAGACTTCTCAAAAATTCTAGAAGTAATTTATTTAAAAACGGTCGCCAGTACGAGGGTTGAAATATGCTTAATACTGTTAATAAAATGAAACATCAAAAATAAAATTTTGAAATCTAAATTATACATCTATTATGCAGTGCAAAAGAATTCCAACCCCGCGCTGATACTCGTTTTTAATTAAATTACTTTTAGAATTTTTGAGAAGTGTTTTAAAATTTTCTTCCTATCCTTTCCCGTGCTAATTTTTCGAATGCGCGACATTCTGCTTTTTCTTTTTCTTGCAACGCCAAATTGCCAATACAACGGAGCGGCGACGGAAACAGCAAATTTGACAGAAAATATATCGGCCAACTGTCAAATTTTCCGTTTCCGTCGCCGTTCCGTTATATTGCGTTTGGGGCTTAAGGCTTTGGTCCGATTTGGTCGCGAATTAAACTTAAAAGTGACAGTACGGAAATTATGAAATCTCCCGGTCATAAAAATGGCTGGTGCTACCCAGCAAGACCAGCAAAACATCTATCAAAAATGATTCAATATCTGTCAAAAGTAATCTTGCTCTGCGAGCAGGATTATTTGAAAATTTTTGAACTGTCATTTTTAAGTTTAATTTGATTTTAATTCACGAATCGGACCAAAGCCTAATATTTACATTTTACAAGGAACATTTGCGAAAATGGAATGAAATGATGAAATGATGATGGTTTGCATACAAATTTACCAAAACAAAGACCGAGCCTATCACTCAAAACTTCGATCAGCTGATCGAATCTGTCTCATAAAATGACTTATTGCACTCTCATTGAATGCTGTCGGTTTGGATGGATAGGGTGGGACAAGCTAGGAAATCTTGCGATGGAGCCGCAAGTCAATCATTTGAAACCGAACGGTTACAAGTTTTTGATGTCGTTCAATGATATAAAGTTCGACACTTGTTCAAATCTGGTCAATTGTAAAAAGGTGAAATTGATGAAATCGCGAATTTGATTTTTTTTTTGTCTGAAATGTATTCAGATCGGTTTTAGAAAGCAAAATAGTAATTTTGAGCAAAAACAGAAATTTTGGTATTGGAAGGTTAAGTAAACTCTAAAGAATAGCGTCTTGATAAAATATAAGGCATAACTCGTAAGAACAATCAATGATTAATAGAATGAAACCTCCCATCTCTGTCTATTCGACTATTTGTTCTGTCGAACTTTTGCTTACTCGATCTTTCGTCCTTTCGACCTTTTGATCCAGTTATTTCTTCCAACCTTGTCATTTTTTCCACCTTCTTTTTCTTCGACCTCTTGTCATTTCGAACTTTTGCCTATTGGACCTATCCTTCAATTTAAACCTTTTTGACCTTCGACCTGTTGACGCAGATTCCAAAAAAATATGAATATTACAGGTGACGTATTTAAACAAAGTGACACAAAAGCACATCCCGACTAGAAGAACCTAACAAAAAAAATTTCCTAGCGAATTCTGGAAGAAAACCGCATGAAAGTCTCAAAAAAATCTCGAAGATATTTAGAGAATTTTTATTAAAAAAATGCAAAAAAAATCAAATTGATTTCAAAGAATTTTCCTAGAACATTTCGAAAAATTTCTCGAGAAAAATTGCAGATTTGAGAAATTTGGACACATTCCCAAAAAAAAAAATTGAAGAGTTTTCCAAGAAAATACGAAACAATTTTCCAAGAAAATTCCGAAGAAATTCTGAAAAATGTATGTGTGTATTTTGTAGACACACTTTTTGAAACGTAGCATTACCCGATTTACTCACAACAAGTTGCATTCCCATTGTTTGCCCATATAAAATTGCTAATAATAATCAGCTTATGACCGGCTTTCAACTATTTGCAGTTCCATTTATAATATTTGAACATGCATGAATCTATATATTGTGTGTGGTGAGCGCAATGATACTCTTTCTAGGAGAGTCGAGATCATTTCAACCCGAAAGATCCCCTCGACTGGACCGATTACACAGCTCAACAAGATTTTGTCCCTAACACCAAATAATGTGTCCCTAGTAGATTTTTGCTCGCTGAATCCGAATCTGACTTCAGATTTGCTCTAACACGTCGAGATTTTAAGATATACCTTAATAAATGTCGTAAAATCAGTGATTTTGAGCATTTTGGAACAGCCATCGTTGGTTATTTGGTTATTTTCTGTGAAGGGTTTTTAGAGTAAAGTAGCAAGAATTTAATATGATAGTTTGTCCAAGAAAAAAAATGATATGTTTTCATTGAAGTAACTTCTATTGAATTCTATTGGGCGGAAAACTATTAATTAGCAAAATCAATCAACGAATCGATAAGTTGGGTTCCGATCGTTCTTGTGTATGATTGCATACAAGCTGAAGCGACGTTGACGGCTACGCAACTGAAACCGGAAAACGTCAACAACCTATTCGTGCGTGGGGGACTTTTTATGCTTTTTATTCGATTCGCGATGAAAATACTGCGTGGATGTTGCAATAATCCCAATGCAATTTCTTTAAACATGATCAGCTTATAACATTGAACCGGGAGTTCACTTGTTTTATCAAGCTTTGTTATGTGCTAAGACGCAAAGTTATGCGCCTGAAAAAAAACTTGGGCTCCGCTCCACTTGTGTGCTGTTCAACATGTTACAGTTACCCGAGTATATGGTTGGATGATCCGCCAATTCTGCACTCTGATATTTCTATAATTTAACAAAACAACGGCATGAATGAGAAAATTTACGATGAAACTAGAAAATCGCTAAGTTTCAACTCATTTTCCGGGTGCTGAAATGTATTTTATTAGTCAATGTGGAATGAATGCGCTGGTAGGGGATCTAGTAGAGTATTTGAATTTGTTCAAATTGCAATCCGATCTGTTTCCTTGTTGATTAAAAGAAAGGAACTTTATGGATCATCATGTTCTCACTATATTCTAGCACAACACAATTGCAACATGTTAACAGATTACGTGTGGTTATTGGAAGTTGATCGATTGAAAAAAAACAAGAAATCGAGCAGAATAACATTTTTGGAGGAGGAGAAATGTTGAGCATAAAATGAAAAAACGTGGATATTTTATTAAAAGTCGAATGAAACTTATATTTACAAACTGACTAGTATCTCTATACTTCATTCAATATTTTCTTATCCCAGTTCCTCTGGCTTCATGTTGTGGAATTTTTGGTGGCTTCGAACTGGTGGTGATGGCGTTTGCATGCAAGTTTTTGAAAAAAACTTGCATGGAATATTTTTAAATTCAATTCACTGAACTTAAATTCAAGTAAAACCGAATAGAAAACAATTGTAACGTGCAAATCTGATGGAAATTCATTAGATCAGATGTGCTTATACCGTTTCGTGTATTGGTTGACCTAAAATTATGTTAATATACTTCATGAAAGTCCTTCGAAAAATGCCAATTTCTTCAAATTAGCGGTATTAATTTAGCTATATCTCAAAATTTGGACGTGTTAGAGCATATCTGAGGACAGATTCGGATTCAGCGAGCCAAAATCTACTGAAGACATATCAATTGGTTCTGAGGACCCGCAAAAGGTTAAATTTTGTTCCCCTATCGAGCATTATCCAAATTCTGACATTTCTGCACCATAAAATTTGAAAAAATAGTTCAATGATATCAAAGATTTCGACTATTTTCAAGTTCTATGGAGCCAAGCCAAGGGCTGAAAACCTCTTAAATAAAGACCATAAAAAGTTCTATGGAGGGAGAAATGCGATTATAGTCGATAAATTAAGGCAAGTACCCAAACACTCATGAGCCGTGTTCGAAATGTACAACAAAACCCTGGTCGCACAAGTGGAATCGGATCATATTCGATAGATGATTCATTTCAAAGCACATCTCTCCTCCCTGGAGTAGCTACAACATTCAGTTGTTAATCACAAGCCAATAACATTTCTATCTGTCAGCGTGGTTCGCTGAGAAAGTTGTCCCGCGACTTATGACATTTCCTTATGGCCACTCCAAAATAATGATCTTTGTTTATGACTAACATCTCAAATCACGCAACGACCGTTGGACCAATGACACAAGTATTTGATTGCATTGCATTACGGTTTGCTGAACGGTTTGGTCACGCACCGAAATTGCTGAACACCCGCCATGAATTCGAACAAAGACTTCTACGTGCATAATTAAATTAAGTCGCCATCGTCGTCGTCGTCATCGCCAACGCAATACCCCCATTACCATTTTGACGGAACAATCAAAACAACTCAATCCGTCTCGGAAAATGCAAACCCATCGCCCCGCCATATCAGTCTGCATGTTGGTATTGAAAAGAACCCGCGCATGAAGCTGCGCGCAAGAGTTCGTCGCTTTGTCGTTGGTTGCTGTCTTTCGTTTTCGCCTTCACCGAGAGCTGATTCACCTCCAACGACGACGAATAATAACGGAAAGTGAAAGTGCGCACTTCGCGGCACTTACACATACCGACTCTTCCAAGCAAGTGTGCCATGACTCGTCGCCGCGTGTTGTTTTCGATTGTTGACTCGCGGTAGCCCGCGAAGAAAAATGACGAAGAGAAAAAAAACAGCGAGATCGAAAACGGCAAGCGGCAGTCGTCCAGCACGCGATCTTCGCCGCTGATCGAATAACCCGAACAATGCCCTTCTGAATCAGATGCTTTTCTGCCTTCCACTTCAACTGTGTGCGGCGAAGACGACGACGACCAACGAGGATGATAATAATAGCAGCCTTCGTGATCATTCGACCTGCTCGGGTTACCACCACCGTCCTCGACCACCCCCTACCCCACCACACTTAGGCCAAGATGAATAAAGTCTAATGCACGAAAATGGTGTAAGCAAAGGAGAAAATGCAAACGCAAAGTGCTTCGCGTCAGCGCGATTGCTCGCGCCAGTTGCTGCGCGCGCACAAAATTATTCAATCCAAGTAGGTAACCAAGCTGGCTGGTTACCGCAGCAAACAACCGAAGCGCACCACGAAAACAGTGCGCGAAGAATTTGTTCTCATCCATCCACCCGCGCGCGTTCGCGCCCGCATGCGCGGCCTTTTGTCTAGCATTGGGGAAGACGTTGATGAAGATCGCAAGAAGAGCGGGGCCTTCGACTTTGGTCGGTACGGTGCGACGACGGTGATGGTCCGCTACACTACACACAGTTTCACTTTCCTTCGAGTGAACGCGCGCAATTAGGCGGATTAGGTTGGAAGGTGGGCGTGGGGTGAGAAGAAGAAGGGTCAAAACAATGAGAATCAGTTCGGAACATGGCAAAGGGAGGTCAAATGCGGAGGTTCAGTTTACTTCTGTTTGATCAGATTGTCGGTGGTGATCTTCGACGTTTATTGTTGATCGATCGTAGGCTTTTTAAGTGACCCAGCCTAACAGGCTTTCAGTGAAGATGCGATGCTTTCAATGCAGATTTTTCAATTGATTATCGACGAAATAAATAAAATAAAATCATGCATTGAGTATCTTAGCAAATATTGTCTTTTGCGATGATTTCCATTTGACGCGAGCAACTAAGTTTTTTTGAATCTTTATTATCACGCAGCCAAGTTATCAATGTCGATATTGAATCTCAAACCGTTTCTAAATAATAATCACAAATCATAGTCTTTGAAGTTACTTGGTTATTTTTAGAGAATTTCGTACTCGAAAACCACAATTTCTAAGTTAATTTCAAATATCTGCATTTCTCTCAATTTCAAACCGAAAGTGCTTCAAGTTTTATTTTGAAGCATGATAAATTTACTTTAAGCTCTACGATACACATACAATGATCGGATTTGCCGAATTTCACGACAAAATTCGATTACTCGAGTTTTGACGTCTTCAGAAAAAATGATCTTCAAAATAGAAAACACTTATTTTTGGCTTGATAATAAGGCTATCTTATGTAATTGAAAGATGCGCTATCCAAAGACCGTGACGCGATCCTACGACAGATTTTAAAAATAATTTGGGTTGAAGAAATGCTAAAAACTTTTTTTTTCGGGGCCACTTCATCTAAATTTAGTAATTTTGTCATTAAGTATTACCTATATGAGATAAAATAAATGTGCATTAAGCAAAAAAGCTTAGAATTAAATTCTTTACAACTTTGAAGGATTGTATGATTTCCTAACTTAAAAGGTTGAAAAAATAAATTTAAAAAAGTTGGTTACAAAAGGGCCACCCAAACGAGAATTTACAGAAAAAATAGTTCTCTTCTTTTCTTGTAAATTTTTTTTTTCTGAAGACATTAAAACTCTATCGCAGATGGTTTTCGAGTTATCGATTCATTCCGTGAAATTTGACAAATCCGGCCATTGTAAAATTGGTAAAAATGTTCATTATTTGTGATAAATGATATTAAGAATTAAGATTCATGCTTTTAATGGCGAATTACGGATCGGAAAGATCACATAACATTCAATCTATGAGATTTTTTTCTATTTTCCGAAAATTGTTCCGAATTGTTTTTGCCAGAGATTATTTCACTCCCCTCACTCCCTTTTGAACGGAATTATTTGGGTTTCTGAACTGAATCCGGCTTCTGAACAGAATTTGGTTGGGCCTCCAAACAGAATCCTTTTAGGCTGCCGACCGGAATTCTATTGGGTTGCCAAACTGAACTATTTTGGTCTTTCAAACGATATCATTTTGGGCTTCTTAACGGAATCATTTTGGACTTCCGAAAGGAATCTTTCTGGACTCTCGAGTGGGATCGATTCGAAATCGAAAGGACAAAAGGTCGAAAGGACAAAAGGTCGAAGGGTCAAAAGGTTGAAGGGAAAAAAAGGTCGAAACAAAAAATCTGAGCCAAAAGGTCCAAGGTCAAAAGGTCGAAGGTCAAAAGGTTGAAGGTCGTCAAAAGATCGAAGAGTCAAACCACAGACAAACAGACATAACACTGATCAAATTTCCGTCGTTCACTGATTTACTGGTCAACTCAAATAATCATTAGTTGGCCAATTGATCACTCGTGGCGCGCGCATCGTTTTTGCTCGAGTTTGTCGTTTGTGCACTACTGCCATCTGGTTCGTGATTTGCCCAACTAACTGAAAACAGCAGATGCCGTTAGTGTTTGAACGACGATGAATTTGATGAGTAAACGTTCGATGTGTTATGTCTGTTTGTCTGTGGTCAAACGGTCGAAACAAAAAAATCTGAGTCAAAAGGGCGAAAGTAAAACGCCGAAGGACAAAAGGTCGAAATTAAAAAGGTCAGAGGACACAAGGTCGAAAGACAGAAGGTGGAAAGAACAAAAGATAGAAATTGCGGTTGTTGGACAAAAGGTCGAAGGTGAAAAATTCGAAGTTAAAAAACTCGAAAGTCGAGAAAATTAGGCAAACGTCGAGTGTTAATCAATCATTCTTTTGCACATTTATGATTTAATTGATAATATCTCATTGTTGATTTTTTTCTTTTAGTCATAGGCCATTCTTTCGAGATTCACATACATATTTATTTGTGTTTCACCAAAATAGTTCTTCAGTCATTTTCATCAAAATGATAATTCAAAACATATAACTTTAGCTAACATACCATCTTCTAATGACAGTAATTTTATTTTTATGTGCTCAAAAGATGATACGTTTTTATTCACAAATTTAGTTTTTAAGAAACTATAAACGAATAAACACCAGGTTTTTTTATACCTTTTTATTTCTAGTCGTTTAATTCCTTCAGCGTCAATGAAACAATGAGTTGACCCCACGAAAAAATTCATAAAAAATCAAAGAAAATTCAGGTGGAGAAATTAATGAATTCCACTCGCGCAAAAAAAAACTGGGTGTAATACATTTATATTAATTATTAGAAACCGTTACGTTCCGCTTTAAAGTTGGGAAGGGTATGGAATTGCTTAAATTTGCGCTATCCTTCCGACATTTTATCCTTCCGACCTTTTGTTCTTTCGACCTTTTGTCCTTTCGACCTTTTACCCTTTCGACCATTTGTCTTTTCGATCTTTTATCCTTTCGACCTTTTGTCCTTTCGGCCTTTTGTCCTTTCGACCTTTTGTCCTTTCGACCTTTTGTCCTTTCGACCTTTTGACACAGATTCCCAAACGGAATTATTTTTGGCTTCTGAACGGAATTATTTTGGGCTTCAGGACGGAATTCCTTTTGTCTTTCGAACGAAATTCTTTTGGGCTTCGGAATTGATTCATGTTTGTCTTTCGAAGGGAATTCTTTTGGACTTTCGAACGAAATTCTATAGGGAATATTTTTGGGCTTCTGGACTGAATTCCTTTTGGACTTCCTAACGGGCTTTCGAACGAATATCTTTTGGTTCTACTTTGAGAAAGAATCGTTTTGGGCTTCCAAACAGATTCCTTCTGGGATCCCTCTTGGCTCCTAAATAGAATCCGTTTGAGCTTTCCATCGGATCTAATTCTAGATATTCAAATAGAATTCATTTTTGACTTTCAAACGAAATTCTGTTGGGCCTCCGAACGGAATCGTTTTGGGCTTTCGAACGGAACTCTTTTGGATTTTCCAACGAAATTGTTTCGGACTTCTGAATGGAATGCTTTTGGGCTTCTGAACTGAATCTTTTAGAACTTTCAAGCGGAATCCTTTTGGGCTTCCGAACGGAACCCTTTTGAGCTTTTGATTGCAATTCTTTTAGACGGAACGCTTTTAGGCTTTCGAACGGATTGAGTCTTGGACTTTCGAACGAGATTCTGTAGGGCTTTTGGGCTTTTGAACTCAATTCTGTTGGACCTCGAAAGACATTCCGTTCCAAAATAGTTATGGGCTTCAGAACTGAATTCATCTGCAATAAATAGTTCTCTTTGTGGACTTCCGAACGGACTTTGCGGCGACTTTTGAACAGAATCAGTTTGGGCTTTCAAACGGATCCCTGTCGGGCTTTCGAACGTAATATTTATATACTTTCAAACGGTTTTTTGTTCCGGACTTTTGAGCAGAATTCTTTTACTTTCAAGCTGAATTCAAGGAGGTTTCCAAATGAAACCCTTTGGAACTTTTGAACGGTTTTTTAGACTTTCAAACGGATTTTTGTTTTATACTTTCGAGCAGAATTATTTAACTTTCGAACTGAATATTTAGGGGCCTTCGAACGGAATTCTTTTGGGCTTTCAAACGGATTTTTAATGATTTTTGAACAAATTTTGTTAAGATTTTCGAACGAATTTCTTTTATGCTACTGAAAGAAATACTATCGGGTCCTTGGACAGAATCTAGTTGGGACCGCTTTGGGCTTCTGAAAAGAATCCTTTTTGGGCCTTTAAACTATTTTGAAAGGGTTTCCGAAACAAATCATTCTAGGCTTCTGAACTGATTCCTTCGGGTTAGAAGAATTCTTTCACTTTCCAAAGGAGTTCTTTTGGGCTTCGCACGGATGTTTTGGAACGAAATTTTGTAAGGCTTCTAAACGGAATTCTTTTGGGCTTCCGAACAGAATCAGTTTGGGCTGTCGAAGGGAACTCTTTTAGATTTTAAAACGAAGTTCTTTTGGACTACTGAACGGAATCTTTTTGAACTTCTTGGATTTCTGAACGGAATCCTTTTGGATGTTTGAATGCAATTCTTTTGGACTTCCAAACGGAATTCTTTTGCCCTCCCTAACCGATTGCTTTTGGGCTTCTTTTGGGTGTCCAAAAGAAATCCTTTCAGACTTCTGAACGTTAACCGTTTGGACTTTCGAACGGAATCCTTTTGAGCTTTTGAATGCAATTCTTTTGAACCTCCCAACGGAAATTTTTAGGGCATTCTGTTGGGTTTCCGAACAAAATCATTTTGGGCGTTGGAACTGAATTCTTCTGGACTTATGATTAGTTTTCTTTTAGACTTCTGTACGGGCTTCCGGGCAAAATTTTTGTTTGCTCTTCTAAACAGAATCCTTTTGGGATTGTTTTTCGCTTCTAAAAGGAATCATTTTCGTCTTCCGAACGAAGTCATTTTGAGCATTCCAACGGATTTTTTTCGAACTTTGAAACCAAATCTTTTGGGTTTCCGAACAAAGTCATTTTAGGCTTCTGAACTGAACTCTGCTGTCCTTCAGAACAGGTTCCTTTCAGGCGTTTCGGAAAGATTTTTTGATAAGAAAATTATTTTGAGCTTTTTAGTGGAATGTTTTCACATGTCATAAGACGAGTTAGAACAATCCCATTGAATTCCACCACTTAATTGTATCCTGACAGATACGTATTTCGACCTCAACAGTAAGGCCGTCTTCAGTGTCTCGTACTTGACTCGACTTGAAGTCGAGTCAAGTACGAGACACTGAAGACGGCCTTACTGTTGAGGTCGAAATACGTATCTGTCAGGATACAATTAAGTGGTGGAATTCAATGGGATTGTTCTAACTCGTCTTATGACATGTGAAGATTTTTTGGACTTTCAAATGGAATCACTTTAGGCTTCCGAGCGGAACAGTTTTTTCAACATTCAACAATTTTTTTTTTACTTTCGAGCGGAATTCTTTTACTTTTGAATTATTTTTTTTAAGGCTTCCGAACGGAATCAATTTATGCTACTGAGCCAAATCAATTTGGGCTGTACAAAAAGCATTTTTTCAATTTCGAACATTTTTTTAGATTTTAAAATGAAGTTCTGTTGTGCTTCTGGAAGAAATACTTTCAGGTTCTCAAACGGATTCTATTTGTGGTCGCTTTGGGCTTCTAAAAGAAATTTTCTATGGTTTTCGAACGGAACTCATTCAAATGAAATTCAGTTGGGCTTCCGAAAGAAATTATTTCGGACTTTTGAACTTATTTCTTCTGGTTTTCTAAACGAGGATTCCGAACAGAATCCTTTCGGGCTTCCGAACAGATTTCTTTTATGACGCTTTGGGTTTCTGAAAGAAATCGTTTTGGACTTTCGAACGATATTCCTCTATTTTCGAACGGAATCTTTCTAGGCTCCGAACGGAATTCTTTTGCTTTTGGACTTTCCAAGGACTTTCAAACAAAATCTTTTCAGAATTGCCATCGACATTTTTCTGGACGTTCGAATGAAATTTTTGGTGGCTTCTGAACGGAATCATTATGGGCAGCTTAACTGATCTGATCTTCTAAACAGATTCCTTCTGGACTTCCGAACGAAATTCTATTAGTTTTCTGCAGACAATACTTTGGGGCTTCCGAGTAGATTCCTTTTACGTCTCAAAAAGGAATCCTTTTGGGATTCCCCGGTGATCCATTTTAAGTTTCTACCCGGTGATCCTTCAACAATGCGGATCAGTTCGAAAACAGTCGCCCACCAGGCCTCCGAAGTGGGCCCCTTCTGAAATTCCTGTGCTTTTCGCTCCATACCAATGGACTATAGTGCAGAATTCGATCTCCTTTAACAAGCAAAAAGATCCTATGATCAGCGGAGTTCAAAGAGGCAGGAAGAGGGTGTGAAGCTGGATGTTGAGCCAAATGGGGTCCGTCTTACTGTCATCGGTGATAGGTGTAGACGAAGTTTTCTTTGAGTCCTTTTTTCACGTCTTATATGATTGAATCACGCTTAATGATTCCGTTTTAGTGACGTATTGTTTCTGGTTGGATCAGAAAGCTTTCTCCATCCACAAGTAGATGGGCCACTCCAAGAATTGCTTCTGTGAGAAATAAGAGAACTAAGTGTACGGGGGCTGAGAGAAGATGAAGACATCCAAGGGAATGTATTGAATAACATTCTACCGACCTTAGTAATACACTCCTTCACTCCAGCTCCAGTTCGGAAAATTTGTGGAAGTGGAACTACTTGACCCTGTTTGGGTGGTGACCGGAAGAACCCTAGCGAATAGAAACATGCTTAGCTTTCTTTGTTTTCGTTTCCATTAGCAGCAAATACTTCTCGGCATGTCCCATGCTTGAAGCAAATTCAGTTCCCTCTCAACACAGCTAATCTGCCCGTTTTAAACAAATGCGCGTTTCAAACAAGTGGAAGGCCTGTCAAATTCCATACCCTTCTTATAGAACTCTTACAACGGTAATCACCAATGAGGAAGTTTTATCAGGATGTTAAGAAGGAGGGGTCTCGGACCATGTTGAAGTCCTGAACAATGGACCTAGAGCATGCTCGAAAACTTGGATTTTTTTTTAAAGAAAAGCATTGAAACCATCTATGGCGAGATGTAGATGAAAGACGGCAAATGGAGGAAGCGAATGAAAGACGAGTTGCATCAGAATCATCCGTTGTTCACACCTCAAAAAATCGTAAGAATGCTGAGAACCGGCCACTTAGCCTGAATGTCAGACAATAACCCAGTGGAAATGGTTCCCGAAATGGATCTGATGAGCACAAGAAGGCGAGATGTGCAATATGCAAGGTGGTTCGATGAGGTGGAAGACGATTTGCGGACCCTTCGTAGACTGCGTGAATGGTAAAGTGCAGTCATGGCCGGAGCTGAATGGGAACGAATTTTTTCGTGCTGCAGAGGCCACTCCGGACTTCTGAATCATAATAATAATAAAGAGCTTGTCCAGCGGAATGCCTTTCCTTCTCATAAGATATGTCAATACTATTCTATTTAGTTCCACAACTTGAGAAGAATTTTGACATCAACAGTAAGTTTGCCTTCAGTATCTCGTAAGTTAAATACGAGCATTTTTACGAACTGGTGGTTTCTAAATAAAATCGATCAGACGATTCCTGAAGACATAATCGACGAATTCTTCGAATAGATCTTTAATTGGAATTAGCACTCTCCAGCCACACATAAAAGGAAAACATAAACACTAATCCTCCAGTTCCATATCATTTCCACAGCTGGCTATTCGCGGAATGCATGTTTTTAATCCATTTCAAGCCGCTCCGACTTGTTGTTCAAATGACGGCTGCATAAATTATGTGCCCCATACCACGCATGCGTGGTGCGTGCCCCTCCGTGGTGTTGGAAATGGTCAATTAATTGCGGACCGCACGTTCGCGATCGTCATTAGCGATTAGCCGGGGGCAGTAGTAGCTGTAACTAGAAAACAAACCACAGAAAAAAAAACAGGTCACCACGGAGCCCCAGCTGGAACTGATGGCCCGAAAGAGGGGTAATCAATCCGAATACATCAACCGAAATCGATCCGCTTGTTCGGAACTCGCGAGCGCGGAACAAATTTCACTTTTCAAAACATTGATCTTGTCGTTGTTTTTTTTTTGTACGAGGGAAGTTGTTTACTGGATGTTGTTGTTTTAGTTGTTGGCTAACTGCGTGAAGTGTTGTGTTCGACAGGCAGCTCGCAGGTTGATGATCGAATCGGGTGTGATCTTGTTTTGAAAACTTCAGGGAAGTATTGCATTTGTTTTGATCGCTGTTGCACGATACATGGATTTTAGAAAACAACTTTACGTGACCTGTGGCCTATTCAAAGTGTATCAACAGATCAAAACAATGATAGTTGTTCGTGGTTAGATGTGCACATGAAACTGATATTTTCTGGAATGTCAGGGTTTTGATCTCTAGCTTGAAGTTAGAATCATTTGCCGTTACATCAAGCTGCAAGGTTACGCTTTCTGGAGGCACTAAAGATCAAGAGACCGTCAGTTGTATTTATTTCTAATCGATTAATAGGGGAACTGTTCCGATCTCCATCTCACTGTACACATATCCATCTCATCGCTAAACAAAGAAATACGGGACCAAATTCGTCGCTTCTTTTTGTCAACATGCGTGCTCACTGCTGAAAAAAATCACGAAAATAATAAGCAAACCAAATTCCTTTCCATTGCTTTGTTTTTTATGGGATGGTAATAGGAGCTATGAGATGAAGTGGCAAACCGTTCCCCTAAAATCGTGATTAAAAAATGGCTACAACATCTGTTCGAATCCTGATCAGGATTCTGTTCGAAACATAAACAGGAATCTGTTCGAACCCTGAGCAGGATTCTGTTCGAATCCTGAACTGGATTCCGTTCGAACTCTAAACTAGACTCTGTTCGAAACCTGAACAGGATTCCGTTTAAATATTGAACAGGATTCTGCTCGTATCCTAAACAGGATTCCGTTCAGATCCTGATCAGGATTCTTTCGAATCATGAACAGGATTTTGTTCGAATCCTGAACAGGATTCTGTTCGAATCCTGAATAGGATTCTGTTCGAATTCTGAACAGAATTCTGTTCGAATCCAGAGCAGGATTCTATACGAATCCTGGATTCTGTTCGAATCCTGAACAGGATTCTATTCGCATGCTGAATAGGATTCTGCTCGAATCCTGAACAGGATTCTGCTCAAATCCTGAACAGGATTCTGCTCGAATCCTGAACAGGATTCTGTTCGAATCCTTAACAGGATTCTGCACGAATCCTTAACAGGATTCTGTTCGAATCCTGAACAGGATTCTGTTCGAATCCTGAACAGGATTCTGTTCGAATCCTGAACAGGATTCTGCTCGAATCCTGAACAGGATTCTGCTCGAATCCTGAACAGGATTCTGTTCGAACCCTGAACAGGATTCTGTTCGAATCCTGAACAGGATTCTGTTCGAATCCTGAACAGGATTCTGTTCGAACCCTGAACAGGATTCTGTTCGAATCCTGAACAGGATTCTGTTCGAATCCTGAACAGGATTCTGTTCGAATCCTGAACAGGATTCTGTTCGAATCCTGAACAGGATTCTGTTCGAATCCTTAACCGGTTTCTACTCGTATCCTGAACAGGATTCTGTTCGAATCTTTAACAGGATTCTGTTCGAATCCTGAACTGGATTCCGTTCGAATCCTGAACTGGGTTCCGAAAGAAACCTGAACAGGATTCTGCTCGAATCCTGAACAGGATTCCGTTCGAATCCTGAACAGGATTCTGTTCGAATCCTGAAAAGGATTCTGTTCGAATCCTGAACTGGATTCCGAAAGAATCCTGAACAGGATTCTGTTCTAATCCTGAACAGGATTCTGTTCGAATCCTGAACAGGATTCTGTTCGAATCCTGAACAGGATTCTTCTTCGAATCCTGAACAGGATTCTGCTTCGAATCCTGAACAGGATTCTGCTTCGAATCCTGAACAGGATTCTGCTTCGAATCCTGAACAGGATTCTGCTCTAATCCTGAACAGGATTCTGCTCTAATCCTGAACAGTATTTTGCTCGAATCCTGAACAGGATTCTGCTCGAATCCTGAATAGGATTCTGTTGGAATCCTGAACAGGATTCTGTTCGAATCCTGAACAGGATTCTGTTCGAACCCTGAACAGGATTCTGTTCGAACCCTGAACAGGATTCTGTTCGAACCCTGAACAGGATTCTGTTCGAATCCTGAACAGGATTCTGTTCGAATCCTGAACAGGATTCTGTTCGAATCCTGAACAGGATTCTGTTCGAATCCTGAACAGGATTCTGTTCGAATCCTGAACAGGATTTTGTTCGAATCCTGAACTTCGTCTGTTCGAATCCTGAACAGGATTCTGCTCGAATCCTGAACAGGATTCTGTTCGAATGCTGAACAGGATTCTGTTCGAATGCTGAACAGGATTCTGTTCGAATGCTGAACAGGATTCTGTTCGAATGCTGAACAGGATTCTGTTCGAATGCTGAACAGGATTCTGCTCGAATTCTGAACAGGGTTCTGCTCGAATCCTGAACAGGATTCTGTTCGAATCCTGAACAGGATTCTGTTCGAACCCTGAACAGGATTCTGTTCGAACCCTGAACAGGATTCTGTTCGAATGCTGAACAGGATTCTGCTCGAATCCTGAACAGGATTCTGTTCGAATCCTGAACAGGATTCTGCTCGAATCCTGAACAGGATTCTGCTCGAATCCTGAACAGGATTCTGCTCGAATCCTGAACAGGATTCTGCTCGAATCCTTAACAGGATTCTGCTCGAATCCTGAACAGGATTCTGCTCGAATCCTGAACAGGATTCTGCTCGAATCCTGAACAGGATTCTGCTCGAATCCTGAAAAGGATTCTGCTCGAATCCTGAACAGGATTCTGCTCGAATCCTAAACAGGATTCTTCTCGATAACTGAACAGGATTCTGCTCGAATCCTGGATAGGATTCTGCTCAAATCCAGAACAGGATTCTATTCGAATCCTGAACAAGATTCTGCTCGAATCCTAAACAGGATTCTATTCGAATCCTGAACAGGATTCTGCTCGAATCCTGAACAGGACTCTGCTCGAATCCTGAACAGGACTCTGCTCGAATCCTGAACAGGACTCTGCTCGAATCCTAAACAGGATTCTGGTCGAATCCTGGATAGGATTCTGCTCGAATCCTGGATAGGATTCTGCTCAAATCCAGAACAGGATTCTGTTCGACTCCTGAAAAGGCTTCTGTTCGAATCCTGAACAGGATTCTGTTTGAATCCTGCACAAGATTCTGCTCGAATCCTAAACAGGATTCTGTTCGAATCTTGAACATGATTCCGTTCGAATCCTGAACAGGATTCTGTTCGAATCCTGAACAGGATTCAGTTCGAATCCTTAACAGGATTCTGCTCGAATCCTGGATAGGATTCTGCTCGAATCCTGGATAGGATTCTGCTCAAATCCAGAACAGGATTCTGTTCGACTCCTGAAAAGGATTCTGTTCGAATCCTGAACAGCAATCAGTTCGAATCCTAAACAGGATTCTGTTCGAATCCTGAACATGATTCCGTTCGAATCCTGAACAGGATTCTGTTCGAATTCTGAACAGCATTCACTTCGAATCCTTAACAGGATTCTGTTCGAATCCTGAACAGGATTCTGCTCGAATCCTGAACAGAATTCTTCTCAAATCCTGAACAGGATTCTGCTCGAATCCTGAACAGGATTCTGCTCAGATCCTGAACAGGATTCTGTTCGACTCCTGAAAAGGATCCTGTACGAATCCTGAACAGGATTCTGTTCGAATCCTGAACAGGATCCTGTTCGAATCCTGAACAGGATCCTGTTCGAATCCTGAACAGGATTCTGTTCTAATCCTGAACAGGATTCTGCTCAAATCCTGAACAGAATTCTTCTCAAATCCTGAACAGGATTCTGCTCGAATCCTGAACAGGATTCTGCTCGAATTTTGAACAGAATTCTGCTCAAATCCTGAAAAGGATTCTGCTCGAATCCTGAACAGGATTCTGCTCGAATCCTGAACAGGATTCTGCTCGAATCCTGAACAGGATTCTGCTCGAATCCTGAAAAGGGTTCTGCTCGTATCCTGAACAGGATTCTGCTCGTATCCTGAACAGGATTCTATTCGAATCGTCAACAGGATTCTGTTCGAATCCTGAACTGGATTCCGTTCGAATGCTGTACTGGATTCCGTTCGAATCCTGAACAGGATTCTGTTCGAATGCTAAACAGGATTCTGTTCGAATCCTGAACAGGACTTTGTTCGAATCCTGAACAGGATTCCGTTCGAATCCTGAACAAGATTTCGTTCGAATCCTTAACATGATTTCGTTCGAATCCTTAACATGATTTCGTTCGAATCCTGAACAGGATTCCGTTCGAATCCTGAACAGGATTCCGTTCGAATCCTGAACAGGATTCCGTTCGAATCCTTAACATGATTTCGTTCGAATCCTGAACATGATTCCGTTCGAATCCTGAACAAGATTCTGTTCGAATCCTGAACAGGATTCTGTTCGAATCCTGAACAGGATTCCGTTCGAATCCTGAACAGGATTCCGTTCGAATCCTGAACAAGATTTCGTTCGAATCCTTAACAAGATTTCGTTCGAATCCTGAACAGGATTCCGTTCGAATCCTGAACAGGATTCCGTTCGAATCCTGAACAGGATTCCGTTCGATTCCTGAATAGGATTTCGTTCGAATGCTGAACAGGATTCCGTTCGAATCCTGAACAGGATTCCGTTCGAATCCTGAACAGGATTCCGTTCGAATCCTGAACAGGATTCCGTTCGATTCCTGAACAGGATTTCGATCGAATCCTAATACTATTGCTGGTAACTGATACCTTATCAATGATCATTGAGCAACGGCTGGCAGTAATCTTCTTATTTATGATTTCTTTACTTTATTCCTTTAACTTCGATAATTTCTATTGATTCTAATTATTTATTTTCCTTTTTCATTGCAGGTATGTAAAAATGAACATTGAAACAGAATACAATACTTCAACATGAAAGGTTTGAACAAGTGATAACAATTTCGTTTTATACATCTCTCTTATATATGCGATCATAATTAACGGTATTCATACGCCAAGAATTTCAAACAAAATTTTTATCCAGACAACTCGGCATAACTAGCACAAAAGAAAACACTTGCTTCGAACATTACCTTTTATCCCTAAATATGGTTAGATAATTATGCACAGCAAATAAAGTAACTCCGCGTTTATGGAGACCATACGACATGAGTAAGCAGTTTTACCTTTTGCTCCCAGCGCTATCTAAAACGTAAAAATATTTTAATTTGTTCGTTTCTCCCAACTGAGCTTTTTTCGATACATGAATCTGCGGCAGTGGAGATATTTAACAGCAGTCAAATGTCTACTTTTGGCTCCCCACTGTGATCAATCACTCGAAATCGAATTTTCGTTTGCGATGATAATGAATAAATTGCAAACGTGAGGCATCCATATATGGAAATTGCTTATTCAATCACGCTGATATAAACGCGAAAAATGAAACGGGGGTCACGTACTGGAGAGAGTTTGTTTTCGATCCACGATCAGCGAGATTTTGCACTACCTGCTATCCAACGAGATAATTTCCAATGTATTCACTTAACGTAGAGTATAATAAGAAGTTCTACAGCTCCTCATCATACGTTACACACATACAACCCTCAAGTGCACAACGTTTTGAAGATGAAGATGAAGATCAACATTTGAAAAACTGACTAAATTTTTCCAAAAATTTACTCGCGAATTCTTCCAAATTTCATCGGGAGATTCTTCCGAATATCCGCGGGAAATTATCTCTCGGGAAGTACTTTAAGTTTTTTTAATACTTCTTCCAAATCCATTAGAAATTCTTTCGATTTTCATCGGAATTTTCAAATTTCCTCAAAATTTTGTCGGGAAACTTTTCTTTTCGGAGTTTTGCCAATAAACATTTCCTAATGTTATTTTTTCGAATTGTCTTTGGACCTTTTTTTCCTGACCATAATGAACAGTATGCTGAAACTGTAATTTCCACATGATATCATGTCAACCTTATTACAATTTCTATTGTTTTTCTACTTTTTCAAACATGCCATGTCTTATCAACTTTACGGTTGAAAAACATTTCGAAAAACTCTGTTTTCCGGCCATTTCTTCGCAAATAAATTGATAGGGAAACGCAACCGAAAAGCAGCAAAACATACGACCCACGAATGCAAATTGATTCCAGTGAGCTTTTTAATTACTGAACACGGACTGCGAGTGCGATTTAATTGCAGGTTGTTGTAGATTTTTAATGCCTCCTCCGGGCAAACCGAACAAATTGCTGATTCCGAGAAATCGAACACGACCATTTTATGTAACCCGCTTCTTTTTTTCTTCAATTTGCGCCCGTCTGCATCCGCACAACACAACAATCGAATCGATTGATTTTTTGTTTTGATTTTTGTTCCGCACACTTCCTTCAGTGCCAAATCGGGACGGACGGGTCCATAAACTCTTTTTCCAAAAGTAATCAAACAATTGCTAATGGGCAGCCTATTCGAACGAAGTGGTTGTTCGCTTGCTCACGATCATTTGATTGGAACGGACGTGTTGGAGGCGATCTTCGATCGCGATCCGCATAGGAAACGGGGACTTCCGGGAAATTAGTCATTGCGGTCGACATCAATCGAGGCAGGCGTTGGATAATCAATTGACCCATCAAATCGACGACTGCTGGGATGATTTGCACTATCAGGCATATTTAATAAAATTAAATTTTACAAATTCCTAAGAAAGTGGTCGAAGATTTGCATATCCCAACCATTTTTATACAGAGTTTATAGATTGAATGATTAATTTATACAAATTATAGATTACACAAGTATTTTGCTCCAGAAGCTTGAAACGGCAACATATTATCTGAACAGTTTGCTCACAACGCAATTTAGAAATACATTTGACGCAGATTAACCGAAAAAATAAGTCAAAATTGAAGTGCAGTCAACAGCCTGAGATTAATTTGTTTTTATCGCTTCTTGGAAAGAAAGTAAACTAATGCAACTTACCCGAGCAGTAAGTACATTTGCACCAGATGATTGATGTTCAGTTCATCAACGATGTACGCTGATTTGTGTGAAACGACTGGCTTCGACTTGGTAAAATCTTTGTACCAAAACGGTACACCGGCGCCATATGCTTAAACGTGAAACTGGCAAAAACAATTACGATTGCGAGACACGTTCACGGTCTGTACCGTCAGCGTCAGGCATCATCAGGATTCAGGTGCTGAAACAGAAGCGAAAAGTGGCAATTCGGGGAGTGGTACGCCGCAGTGCTGCTAACCTTTGCCGGTTAAAATGTTCAACGACTTAATAACTTATTTACCTATCTAGGTACGTTCCAAGGAGGACAGCTGCGATGAAGAATTCAAACCCACGATAAACGAACGCACGGAGAAGCAGGTCAAGTTAATTTCATTGTTGGGATCCTCCGGTGATCGATGATCATCGATGGCACGTTCCAGATAAAGAATGCTTTGTACAGGGCATTTGTATAGCCTCAAAACTGTTGCACCAAGGTCTTCGACAGGCCTTTTGCGTCTTATGATGGATTATCATAACAACAACTCAGGTATTGTGTGAAGTTGAAACTATTTCCAATCATACCATCACGAAGTAAATGATCTACAAACTCATTATCACATGCCGAATCTCCACTGAAATCTGAGCAGATAATTAGTGATGTCAAATTCGCATTATTTAGGGTAAAGTGCCCTATAGTGGACCCCCAACCAATAGTGGACCCTCCAGCAATGTTTGCATTATTACTGCACAATGCCAACATTTTGCTATGAAATTCTATCGGGAGAACCTACCTTACAGTCCTATGATTTGATTACATGCATTGGAAATGCTATGGAAAGTAAAATTAGATGATTTTTTACAATTCTATAAAAAATAAACACGAGAGTGTCCATTATAGGAATATTTTGGGGGGTCCATAATAGGGAAGAAGAACGTCCCGAAACGGGACATGAAAATCAAATGAAGTGTCGACTATAGGGAAGCAATTTCCTATTATGGACCCCCAGGGGGTCTACTATAGGGCAAATTCAGTTAGACTTTAAAATGTTAATTTTAACGAATTGCGTCGGGTATTTGGGTGTTTTATGTATGTATCGTGAAGAGGGGATGCAGAGCTTGTTGTTAGATATCAAGCAGAGTTAATATGTTGAAATTTTTTAAGCCTTATGACAGGAAGAGCAAAATTCCGCTACTAGGGGGTCCACTATTGGGCATTTTACCCTACTAAATGAACTTCGAATAAACACGGACCTTATTTTGTGTGGTATCCTGTTTTAAGATGACTGGGCCCTATTTGAGAGGAAAGGAAACAGATTGATCTGCCCAACAGTGATGATGTCTCACCAGTGATGCCAGTTCGACGGAAATTTCCGTAGATTTACGGAATTGAATGCTTTCTACATCAATATACAATATTAAATATTGACTGCTTCCGTATAGGAATCTATGACAAACTTGAAACTCTGGAAAGATAAAATAAGGTTAATATCCAACTAATAACAACAATAATTGGAAACGTAACTTACCAACGAATTTACATCAACGACAATAACAATTCTTAATATTAACAATATTCTAATGATCTTTGTCATGCAATCATAGAGAGAGCTTCTCAGGCTTTAGAATATCAATACTTCATAAACATTAAAAAATATCAATAAATATCTCTTATGTTGGAATGTTCTAATTATATACATGAAACATTCTTTGATCATTGTCATGCAATCATAGATAGAGCTTACCAGGCTCTAGAATCAATCCTGCATAAAAATTAGAAAAATATCAGCAAATATCTCCGTATCCCTAGTTTACATTTTCTCTCTTCCTGCAGTCATGGATAGAGCTTACCAGGTTTTTGAATGTCAGCCTTGCAACAAAATCAGAAAAATGTCATCCAGCTTCTTTTCACATCGTCTTATACTTTTTCTAACTCTACTCGCTACTCAAAAACTGATCTTGTTCATGCAATCATAGATAGAGCTTCCAGGCTCTTGAATGTCAGTCTTGCATCAAAATCAGGATAATAGTATCAAACTTCTTCTCGCATCGTTTTTCACATTTTCTAACTCTACACACTGCTCAAACACTGATCTTCTTCCTGCAGTCATGAATAGAGCTTACCAGGCTCTTGAATGTCAGTCTTGCATCAAAATCAGAAAAATGTTATCCAACTTTTTTTCACATCGTCTTATACTCATTCTAATTCTACTCGCTACTCAAACACTGATCTTGTTCATGCAATCATGGATAGAGCTTACCAGGCTCTTGAATGTCAGTTTTGCATCAAAATCAGGAAAATATTATTCAACTTCATCTCACATCGTCTTATACTTTTTCTAACTCTACTCGCTACTCAAACACTGATCTTCTAACTGCAGCCATGTATAGAGCTTACCAGGCAATTGAATAGCAGTCTTGCTTCAGAATTAGGACAATATCATCAAACTTCTTCACACATCGTTTTTTACATTTTCTAACTCTACTCTCTACTCTAACACTCACTCATGCAGTCATGTATAGAGCTTACCAGGCCCTTGAAAGTCAGTCTTGCGTCAAAATCAGTAAAGTATCATCCAACTTCTTTAAACATCGTCTTTTACATTCTCTAACTCTACTCGCTACTAAAATACTGATCTTCTTCATGCAGTCATTGATGGAGGTTACCAGGCTTTTGAATAACAGTCTTGCGTCAAAATCAGGAAAATGTCGTCCTACTTCTTCACACATCGTCTTTCACATTTTCTTCAATATAGTCATTTTTATCTTCTCATTCGCCTGGACGTACCAGCATGTCAACTGGCTTTTTAGTCAACTCGACCATCTCGAGTACGACGCGCACTCGCCTGGACGTATCAGCATTTTAGCTGGGTCTGGGTCATTTGGCATAAAGTCATTTGGCATAACGCCATTTGGCATAAGGTCATTTGGCATAAAGGCCATTTGGCATAATGGTCATTTGGCATAACGGACATTTGGCATAATTTTGAACTGTAAGAAAAGAGTGGGTCATTTGGCATAACGGACATTTGGCATAATTTCGAGCTGTGAAAGCGAAAGGGATATTTCATGTAATGTTTAGCGTAGATAAAGTAGGTCGAGGCTGTTTTCTGATAAATTTAGATTGATGGTAGACATTTTCCGGAAGAACGAAATAACAAAACGGCAGAATTACTTCCGAGAGAGGGATCACATCCATCAATGACTTATTCCGGCCACATGCCTACTTTTAAAGTAGGGATTCGCCCACCATTGCTTCAATCCGAGCATGCGCCGTAAGACCAGATCAAATCCACCATTGCCTTAATCCGGGTAAGCGCCTAACTTTAAAAACTCAAGCAACACACTTGTCGTAGACGAGTTACTAAAACCAATCAAGTCACATATGAGTTATTGCAACCAAATCAATCTGAATTGTGCTTTTCGGGGAAGAGATCACATCTACCATTGATTTATTCCCGACAAGCGCCTACTTATAAAGAAGGAGTCACATCTACCATTGCCATAATCCGGGCAGGGCCTACTTTTAAAGAAGGGATCACATCCACCATTGCATTGCCACAATTCAGGCCACACACCTACTTTTAAAGAAGGGATTACATCCATCATTGCTTCAATCCGGACAAGCGCCTATTTTTAAAGAACAAATCAAATCCTCCATTGCCATAATCCGTGCAAGCGCCTATTTTTAAAGAAGGGATCACATCCACCATTGCCTCAATCCGGGCAAGCAACTTCTTTTAAAGAAGGAATCCACCATTGCCTCAATCCGGGCAAGCGCCTTCTTTTAAAGAAGGAATCACATCCACCATTGTCATAATCCGGGCAAGCGCTTTCTTTTAAAGAAGGAATCACATCCACCATTGTCATAATCCGGGCAAGCGCCTTCTTTTAAAGAAGGGATCACATCCACCATTTCCTCAATCCGGGCAAGCACCTTCTTTTAAAGAAGGAATCACATCCACCATTGCCTCAATCCGGGCAAACGCCTTCTTTTAAAGAAGGAATCACATCCACCATTGTCATAATCCGGGCAAGCGCCTTCTTTTAAAGAAGGAATCACATCAACCATTGTCATAATCCGGGCAAGTGCCTACTTTTAAAGAAGGGATCACATCCATCATTGCCTCAATCCGGGCAAGCGCCTTTTTTTAAATAAGGAATCACATCCACCATTGTCATAATCTGGGAAAGTGCCTACTTTTAAAGAAGGGATCACATCCTCCATTGCCATAGTCCATGCAAGCGCCTACTTTTAAAGAAGGGATCGCATCCACCATGGCCTTAATCCGGGCATGCGCCTACTTTTAAAGAAAGGATCACTTCCACCATTACCTCAATCCGGGCAAGCGCCTTCTTTTAAAGAAGGAATCACATCTTCCTTTGTCATAATCGGGACAAGCGCCTAATTTTAAAGAAGGGATCACATCATCCATTGCCATAATCCATGCAAGCGCCTACCTTTAAAGAATGGATTGGACCTACCATGACCTTAATCCGGGTAAGCACCTACTTTTAAAGAAGGGATCTCATCCTTTATTGCCATAATCCGGCAACACGCCTTCTTTTAAATAAGGGATTATATCCGCCACTGCTCTAGTCCGGGCATGCGCCTACTTTTGCATTGCATTGCAAATGCATTCTTTCCACGAGAGGACAATGTCTTTTTAATATTGTTATTGACGGGTGTTATATTTACTCTTCCGGGGTGTTTCCCGCACCACTTAGTCACCATTTAGTGAACGCAAAGAAAAATTATGCCAAATGTCCAGGATGCCAAAAGATCCTCACTTTTGACGTTGGTTACAATTATGCCAAATGTCCTTTATGCCAAATGACCGTTATGCCAAATGGTCTTTATGCCAAATGACCGTTATGCCAAATTGCCTTTATGCCAAATGACCTTATGCCAAATGGCCCGCTCCCATTTCAGCTGGATTTTTCAGTCAACTCGACCATCTCGAGTTCGACGCCCACTCGCCTGGATGTACCAGCATTTCAGCTGGATTTTTAGCCAACTCGACCATCTCGAGTTCGATGTCCACTCGCCTGGACGTACCAGCATGTCAGCTGGATTTTAAGTCAACTCGCGGTACAACCTGTACAACGTGAAATATTTTAAGCTGCAAAAGGTTCTATATAATTTTCAATTTCTAGTTCAATTTATTAACCATACACCGTGTTGTTTGACGAAAATAAGTGTAGGGATAAATTCTCAGAATTCGCATTGCTACGGTACTTATTACCTTAGGGTATCTGTTCCCATATTAATAACAGCGCGTATATTAATCCTAACCGTCGATAAACCAAATAAAAAATCATTTTATTTACACTTTCTCACATCGTATGTACGCAATAATGGATGGAACACATTCTTGAATGTTTGGAATATTATTCAAGATTTTGTTTAAGTAATGTTTTAATTAACAAGAATCAAATTATTAAAAGATAAAATCATAAAGCACTTTTATTTTCATTTTCCTACCTCTGAACTGATGGTTTGATGCACTGCTCCATTGCTACTAGCAGATTCATCTGTTTTCACGCCGTTGTTTTCCACTCAATTTCAAGCTAAAACAATTCTATCTTTTCAAAATTCACTTCACAGCACATAAAGCACATCACATTTTCACTATGAATATAATTATATTTTAAAAACCAACGCGATTTCCTATAGTTTGATATAGGTTTATTTCGAACAACGTCTAAATTATCCTGGTCCGTATTCCAAGCTGTTTACATGGCTTGCAATACTGTCAAGGGCTGCCGACCTAGATTATTATTTCAAAGCGCTTGAATGAACTTTCACTGTGAAATTCAACTTTTATGTTTGTAAAATAAATGATATCGAAAAGATAAATTATGACAAACACAAAATTGAACTGATAAGATGGAAAACTGCAACAAAAACAGCAATTTTGTAAATATAGTTCAACTCAAATGCAAAACATTGAAGAATTCGGCATCACTGCAATCATATCGTTACGTTTACACACAAGTAATAGTGTGCGAATTTTATGTTGGAAACAGTATTATTGATATAGGTACAGGCATAGGATTAACTGTTTTTGAATGTTATTGAAATAGGTGCATGGCGGTAATGATGTTTTTTAGCTAAATACTTCTATAATGCGATGAAAATTTCATTTTTGAAGTTACCAAATTGTTTTCAATTAAAAATTACGTTAGCCGAGCATAATTATTCTCATGTTTCATGATTATTGGGTGAGAAATCAATGCATTTCATATGCGCATTGCCTTATTGTTATTAATATAGGAACCTATACCCTATATCATATTACGGAAAGTTCATCTAAAATTTAGTGTATAACTCATAACAATACTTTCTAGTGTACTCAATAAATTCTAAGAAATGTTTAGTTTCAAACTGGAGTGTAATACTGAATTCTAAAATTTTTATTCGGTATCTCGAGCATGGCTATCAAAGGCCAATAAAAAACACGGAATTCCTAATTATCATAGGGAAGTGCATTCAAGGAATAAATATGAGCAATCCGTTTTAAAATTCTCGCTTGTGTATTTTACTAGTTGACCCGGCGGACTTTGTCTATACCAAGTTTTCGGCCTTTCGATCATTTCCGAACAAATTCCACATGGTAATAGTGAACAACATTTCGGAACCTCTCAAATTTTTAAGTCGATACTGGCTTTTTCCGAAAAAAAAACTTTGTCATAGATGTTAACCTTCAAAATCTCACCAATTCCTAGATATCTTATCCAAATAGCATTTACATACACACTAGCGCCACCAAATGGCTGAATTTAAAACCGAACTTAATTTTAATACAAAGTTTCTGGCCTTTGCATTTCACAAAAATTTCAATAATTCCGAGCTGAATTCGTAGCTGAATTCAAAATCAATCTAATCTCCAATGCAACCTTTTTGCCCTTCCGAGTGACTTTGTCATAGATATCAATCTTCAAAATCCCCTAAGTTCTAAAATATATTATTCAAATAGCATTTACATAAACACTAGCGGCACCACATTCCGAACAACTTTGCCATAGGTGTCAACCTTCAAAGTCTACAAATTTCCGAGGTATCAATCAAACTAAACCCCAATATAAAGTTTTCGACCTTCCAAACAACTTTGCCATAGGTGTCATTCTTCAAAATATCCTAAATAGTGTTCCCATACGCGCTAGCGTCAACAAGTGGTTGAATTCAAGGTTAAAATAATCTCCAATACAACATTTTCGTCTTTCAAACAACTTTCCCATAGATGTTCTTATAATTTCCAAGATATCTCTCCCAAAAGTGTTCCCATAAACACTAGCACCTCCAAGTGATTGAATTTAAAACAAAACTAATCTCCAATACAATCGTTTTTATATTAATAATTTTACGTGAGAATAACATTCTTCAACAGCCCTGTGCTGTAATCATAATTCTTCAACAAATCTGTAGGCATCTTAAGCCCCGACACCATCTCAATGCAATCAATTGGCTCATCACAAACACAATCCGGTTAGAAGAAAAAAAGAAACTTACATGAATGATGCGACTGTGGTTTTGCTGTTGCTGAAGCGACAATCGAAAAAAACAAAAATGGTCCTCCGACACAATCACCATTTCACTAAATAATACACCACAGTTTGGGAGCGTTAATTCACTGTACCGACTTTGCCATTGTCGGGTTTTCTTCCACTACAAATAAGAAACACAAATTATTACATTTTTAAATAATTATTTTTTGTATTTTTTTTTCAAATTCTTCTTTTCACACTTTCCACATCCGATATCAACAACATCCGTCACAAAACTGAATACCTTGTTCTACTCTTCTCTCAGCTACTCTACTCTTCTCTACTCTTTTCTCAGCTCTTCTCTCCAATAATGTTTTTTTACTCATAGGAGGTCTCTCTAAGTTTAACACGCTCAGGAATTGCCAAACACTCTTGATATATGAATATAATACTATTCGAATCGCACATGCGATGAGTTTCCTATAATATTTTTCTCGATGTATTAACACCAATAGCCTTACTTTTTTTTTTACTATTATACTGTATCCTACACCGGTGAGGAAATATTTTCTAAAATATTTGTTTCGACTTAATTTAAATCTAACTATGAATATAATATAGCACGGCAAATACTAGGTAAAGCGTACTATTGGTACTTCGCGTACCCGAAGGAATAAAATAGACCTCATTTTGCGGTCCACAGCCTCTTACCCAGCAACTTCTACCTCTTTGTGGCGCTGGCCGGGATACGAGCAACTTTAGGGAAGATCGGGGATGATCAGCATCTACGCCCCAACGAACGATAAGCCTGATGACGTGAAGGATGAATTCTATGAGAGCCTTGATAAGGCCTATGGAGAGTCCCCAACTCACGATGTAAAGATTGTCATCTGGAATGCAAATGCGCAGATCGGAAGAGAAAGTTTCTTTCGCTCTGTCATTGGTACGGAAAGCCTTCATTCCGCTACCAATGATAATGGTCTGCGACTTATAACCTTTGCTGCTGCTAGAGGGATGGCAATCAGCAGTACCTACTTCGCACGTAAGAATATCCGCAAACACCAAGGATGTTATCGATCATTTAGTAATCTGCCTTCGATCATTTAATAGTGTGTCAATAGCTCATTTCAGAGGCCTAATTTCAAAATGTATTGTATGGTGGACTCTTAGTGCGAAGGTTTCTCTACAACTCTCTTTAACAAGTCTATGTTCAAATTCCACTATTAAAGGAGTTACGGTGCTGGTTGCAATACTTATACTAAATGATAAACAAATATGCAATCATTTAGTCTAAGTTACTGCTACTAGCGCTATAGCTCCGTTATTAGTGAAATTCAAATAACGAACTGTTAGGCAGACTTGTAGATAAACATTTGCATTAGAAGTTCAGCATTATTTATTATTTATTCAGACTAAGGCCGAAGTGGCCTGTGCGGTATATGAGAGTCTTCTCCATTCGGCTCGGTCCATGGCTACACGTCGCCAACCACGCAGTCTACGGAGGGTCCGCAAGTCATCTTACGCCTGATCGATCCATCTTACCCGCTGCGCACCTCGCCTTCTTGTGCCCGTCGGATCGTTGTCGAGAACCATTTTCACCGGGTTACTGTCCGACATTTTGGCTACCTGCCCGGCCCACCGCAGTCGTCCGATTTTCGCGGTGTGAATGATGGATGGTTCTCCCAACAGCTGGTGCAACTCGAGGTTCATTTGCCTCCTCCACGTACCGTCCGCCATCTGCACCCCACCACAGATGGTACGCAGCACTTTCCTTTCGAAAACTCCAAGTGCACGTTGGTTCTGCACGAGCATCGTCGAGGTCTCGTGTCCGTAGATGACTTCCGGTCTAATGAGTGTTTTGTAGATTGTCAGTTTATTACGGCGGCGAACTCTATTCGATCGGAGCGTCTTACGGAGTCCAAAGTACGTACGATTTCCAGCCTGCGTCTCCGAATTTCTCTGTATCATTTTCGGCAGTCACCAGTGAGCCCAAGTACACAAATTCTTCTACCACCTCGATTTCGTCACCACTGATGCAAACTCGCGGTGGGTGGCTCACGTTGTCTTCTCTTGAACCTCTTCCTATCATGTACTTCGTCTTCGACGTGTTGATGACTAGTCCGATCCGCTTGGCTTCCCTCTTCAGTCTGGCTTTTTCCTCCGGAAATCGAGTTTTGTCTGTTCCACGCCCGTTTATATCGTGCCTCGTTCGCCCTCGTGCGGTATTGCAGCAATCTCGCCCATGCTGCATTCTTCTCTTACACTAACTGCTCGCATTCGCCGTCATACCAGTCGTTTTTCTGATCCGGGGGCACCGTGCCAAGTGCAGCGGTTGCGGTGCAACCAATGGCGGATCGAATCTGCTCTTCCGTTGGGAGTGCCACTTCCAACTGCTGCACGTATTCTTGGACTACTCTACCATCTTGTAGCCGCCCAATGGTCAGCCGCGGCGGACGACTCCGACGCGTGTTGTATACCGTCGAGAGTTTTGAGCGCAGGCATGCTGCAACGAGGTAGTGGTCGGATTCAATATTCGCACTGCGGTAAGTGCGGACGTTCGTGATGTCGGAGAAGAATTTACCGTCGATTAGAACGTGGTCGATATGGTTTTCCGTTTCTTGGTTAGGTGATCTCCATGTGGCCTTGTGGATATTTTTGCGGGGAAAGAAGGTGCCTCGGACTATCATTCCGCGGGAGGCTGCGAAGTTTATTCATCGTTGGCCGTTGTAATTCGATACGGTGTGACCGGTCTATACATTTTCTCCCTTCCTACCTGCGCGTTCATGTCACCGATGACGATTTTGACGTCCCGCAGTGGGCATCCATCGTATGTCTGCTCCAGCTGTGCGTAGAACGCTTCTTTCTTGTCGTCGGGTCTCCCTTCGTGTGGGCAGTGCACGTTGATGATGCTATATTTGAAGAAACGGCCTTTAATCCTCAGCTTGCACATCCTTGCGTTGATTGACTGCCACCCAATCACACGATGGCGCATCTTACCCAGCACTATGAAGCCGGTTCCCAGCTCGTTGGTGGTGCCACAGCTTTGGTAGAAGGTAGGCGCTCAATGCCCGCTTTTCCACACTTTCTGTCCTGTACAGCAAATCTCCTGCAGCGCCACGACGTCGAAGTTGCGGAGATGTAATTCATCGTAGATCATCCTGTCGCAACCTGCGAAATCTAGCGACTTGCAGTTCCATGTTCCAAGCTTCCAATCGTGATCCTGTATTCGTCGCCTAGGTCTTTGCCGATTATATCTAGTCGCATTATCTCTTATATTGTTCGTAATTATTGATTTTCTAGGCGGCTTATTGGACCTGCACAAACCTCCTGTCTCGTCGGAGGGCCGTCGTGTTGGGGCTGTTTAGCGTCCCACCTAACTTATAATCCAGATAAATTCCTAACATTTTTTTAATGAATATCTAAAGCGCATTCCAATCCCTGTTATGAAGCTTATAAATGAGGTAACGTGTAATTTTCTTATTCACGAATATGATTTTTATTACAATTGGAGTCGCAATTTTATTTACCTTCATTGGAATTAAAGGGGTATCTTGCAAAACTGCTTCACTCGTAGAAAGTAAAAAGTGAAAAGTGACGCAATCACGCTCTGATTAACGCCTCCACAGAAACTGAAAACTATCATCATCGTTGTTAAAAACGCTTGATCGTCGCACAAAAAACGACACAATCTCACTAAATACAGTAGCTATGAACTGAAATTGGATAATCATGTCTCATAGAAGAGTCGACGAAAAGAGACTTCGTAATTTTAGTCCACACGTTCGCTGTCAGATGACATCAAACAACCCGCAGCGTCGTGTAGCAGGCGTGTACGGTGAGAAGTCATTCTCAAACTCGAACCTCGGCAAATTGCGTTACCGATAATCGTTGCGTACTGATGACACTAATGACAGCTCATAAACTTTGCAGCGCCTACTATTTCGCGCGAGCTCCCCCCGGGCAACAATTTGGTTTTTCTCATTCCCATCCTCTGTCCGCGCGGTACCTACCTTACTGTTACTGCCAATCTTGCGAGCTCGCTGTATCTCGGTGGGGAGAAAGTGTGAAATATGGGTTAATGCGCTCCGGTGACAACGATCGCAGATTTGATTCGATTCGATTGGATGGCGCTCCCGCCCGTCGCGTCGCTGATTGAATATCGTGGATTGCAACAAGCGAAAAATAAAACCCCTCAACAAGTGGATCATTAGGGCGGGAGAGCGAACGATCGCACACATAGATATTAGCTTACTGACCTGGAATCGAATTCCAAGAAAGATAATATTACGAACCAATTACCCCAACTAGCAGAATTATGACTTATCGTCGATACACAGCTTGCGCTGTGAGTTATAATAAAAAAGAAAATAGGTCTAAATTCCAAGGAAGAACGGTGCCTACCACATGTGACCCATGGACCGACATCGGTTGGCTTAGACACCGTTAGACCCTAGCAAGAGGCGAGGTAAAAGGGAAATAAACAAACCGTGTTCGAGTGTATCCAATCCCGACTTGTTGATTGCATCACCAATCAGTCACGGTCCATTATCGGCTAATTCATGGCACTTATTGACAGGAGCCGTCACGATTGAGGAGAATCGGTTCAGTCGATCAAAAATATAGGCTGTGGAACTACTAAACAAAGTTTGCATTCGATCGAATGCAACGGGGACGTTGCACAACCTGCGAAATTCGACTGTCATCACATACTGCAATGAGGAGGAGCACGCGCGCATGCATAATTGGTGCCCTAATGCCGCGCTGCGCAATCAGACCGTCAAAATTGCACACGGGCATGCAGCCGGGTGCAGTTTGTGTGCATGCACGTTGCGCAACTTGCGGGATCTAATTTTATGCAATCAACGTCCAATTCACCAACAGGTAATTTCCCTCCGAATCAGACTCAAAAGTGAGTCGAAAGTGAGTCAATCGGAGCAACGCCATCTTTAGCCACGGAACGGGATCAAAACGTTCCCAATTCAACAATCTATCAATTTGTTGCGATTGTGTGGCGCTTCGGATGCAGCCCGGATGGACAGCGGTGCACAACTGGTGCAATTGCATAGCAATTGAGGTTTATGTTCTTTCATTCATCCTTTTCGATTCCTCTCCCTTACTATGTTATGCTTTCGAAGAGTTTATGAGCCGGGAAAAGAATCACCATCGGTGGAACGAATTGATTTCGGTTCGGAATCTCGGTTGCCAAATACACCTGCCTGGTGAATACACAGTTTGAATGTGAAGACCTAATTGATTGTATATATGGCGAGTAGGGCAAATGTAATGAAAATAAATATATAGGTCTAATACAGTGAGTAGAAATAGTTTCTAACGAAATTATTACCCGCTTGCGACAATCTCCAATGAATGGAGTTCATAAACGGAACAGTATGATAGTAGGGCAACGTTGCTTTGGTACAAAATATGGGAAGAGAACATCTCAGTAACATTTATTTCTTCAACTGACGTTCATCTCACTCCCACTATTGAAAATTCGATTTGCGTGGTGAAATACAAAATGACTTTAGCTGATGCCGAACATTCTTACAACTTTTTAATCTAATCAAGTAGGTAACCATTTTTCGTTATTTTTTAAACCAGAAATCAACATGCAGTCCATCCATTTGCGTTTCGTTTCAGAGTCCTTAACGAATAACGTAACGCTTTATGGGACGGAACGGGGTCTATCCGGGGGTCTGATGTTTTGGTTGGGTTTTCGTAGTACAGATGCAGTCTCTTTTCATCTGCTTTTCGTTTATGGAACTGTCAGTGTGGATCGCACCTATCTCTTTTCTTCCCGTGATTATCCTTATGGCTGTCAGTGCGGAATTTTCAATGTTGACTACGAAACAAACTGTGGTGGAGGTATACAAGTGTCAGTCCCATGGGTCTATCGAAATGCTATGGTGCTTACCAGTACTGTAATTTTTTAACTTCAATTATAAATGTCACGCGACGTTTACATATCTGCTCCTCCCATTATCTATAGAAGCACGTAGGCATGCTACGAACAGCTCACCAATCTTTATTCCGTGACACGGCATGAAAGTGTGCAATATAATTGATTTATTACCGTTTTCAACTAGTAGGATTAAAGGATAATGAACAATTTATCTACTGGTCAATGTTCTTTGCATATATCTATTAAAATAATTAAGACATTTTTTATTTTAAAACAAAGCAGAACATACTTTCATGACTGCTTTTCGCGAAATTGATCAAAGCACCCACGTAGGGTAATTACGGAGATCCTGAAAGATTTTCCGCGTCAAATCTGCACGGCTTAGAACTAAATTCTAAGTAGATCTGTGCGCCGCGTGTTCAAATCGGCTAGTGAAAAGATTGCTCGCATCCTGATGCGTTCCACCAGAAAACTTGTCAAGGAAGTCAAAATTTCTGAGAAATCCATGCGAAAACCATCAAAAAAAGCTTGCATGTACCTTCCAAAGCTTGAGTGAAACGCCACTTGATTACGGACCGGGTACACTCAACCCTCTTTTTACGTCACTTATTGGGGGACGTAAATCGAATGTGACGTAAAAAGAATTTTTGCTAAAATTTCTAGTATTTCACTTAATTTATTGATAGTGAGGATACTTTCAAATACATTCACTTGTGTCTTACATGAGGTATTGTAAGATCTCTCCGAATCCAGCAGATGTTATAAGATCTCCAAATTGTCCTGGAGTTTGAATCAAATGGTCTACCGAATCAACCAAAGCCTTCATGATGTCCCAAGTCGTGGTATCAACTCAATTATGTCCTCCGAGGATTTGTCTTTTACTTGCGTCTCAAAACAAGACATATGAGGTGTTGTAAGATCTCCAAATTGTCCTGAAGTTTGAATCAAATGGTCCACCGAATCAACCAAGGCTTCCATGATGTCCCCAGTCTCCGTGTCAACCCAATTTTGTCCTCCGATTATTTGTCTTTCACATCCGTCTTCAATTCTTGCATGTATGAAGTTGTAAGATCTCCAAATCGTCCTGGAGTTTGAATCAAATGGTCTACCGAATCTACTGAGACTTGCATGATGTCCTCAGCCGCGGTATCATCCCAATCATGCCTTCCGAGTATTTGTCTTTCACCTGCGTCTCAAGTCAAGGTATATGAGATGTTTTAAGATCTGCAAATTATCCTGGAGTTTGAATCAAATGGTCTGAAGAATCGACCAAGGCTTCCACGATGTCCCCAGCCTCGGTGTCAACCCAATATTGTCTTCTGAGTATTGGTCTTTTACTAACGTCTCAAATACAGGCATATTCGATATTGTAAGATCTCCAAATTGTCCTGGAGTTCAAATCAAATGGTGAAATAAATCAACCAAGGCTTCCATGGCGCCCCCAGCCACGTTATCATCCCAATCATGCCCTCCGAGTATTAGACTTTTACTTGCGTTTCAAGTCCAGATATATGAGATGTTTTAAGATCTCCAAATTGTTCTGGAGTTAGAATCGAGTGGTCTACCACGTCTACTGAGGTTTGCACGATGTCCTCAGCTGCGGTATCATCCCACTCATGCCCTACGAGTATTTGTCTTTCACTTGCGTCTCAAGTCCATGTATATGAGCTGTTTTAAGATCTGCAAATTGTCCTGGAGTTTGAATCGGATGGTCTACAGAATTAAACAAGGCTTCCACGATGTCCCCAGCCTCGATGTCAACCCAATTGTGTCTTCTGAGTGTGGGTCTTTTACTAACGTCTCAAATACAGGCATATTCGATATTGTAAGATCTCCAAATTGTCCTGGAGCTTAAATCAAATGATCTATCAAATCAACCAAAGATTTCACGATGTCCTTAGCCGTGGTATCAACTCCAATATGTTCTTTAAATATTTTTCTTTCACTTGCATCTCAAAACAAGACATATGAGGTGTTGTAAGATTTCCAAATTGTCCTGGAGTTTGAATCGAATAGTCTAATGAATCAACCAAGGCTTCCATGGTTCCCCCAACCGCGGTGTCAACCCAATTTTGTCTTCTGAGTATTAGTCTTTCACTTGAGTCACACATTTTAGCATGTAAGATGTTGTAAGATCTTCAAATTGTCCTGGAGTTTGAATGGTCTACCAAGGCTTTTATGATTTCTTCACTCGCGGTATCAACTCAATTATATTCCCCGAGTGTTTGTCTTTCACTCGTCTTAAATCAAGGCATATGAGGTGTTGTAAGATCTCAAAGTTTTGCTGGAATTTGGATAGTTTGCGAATTGCGTCTCAAATTCTGACATGTAACATGTTGTAAGATCTTCCAATTGTTCTAGAGATTGAATCAAATGGTCTACCGAATCAATCAAGGCTTCCATTATGTCCCCGGCCACGAAGTCTAGACTTCAGATATTTCTTCGATGACCTGGAGTGGAATAATTATTAAATGCGTATCTAATATGGATCAAAATGGGATGAAACATTTAAAAATAATAATCCTGTAGACCTAAAGACCAGTACTCCATGACTTTCTAAAATTACCTGGAATGGAACAATAGTTGAAGAGGTATCCAATTTAGTCCTATGGATCAAAACGGGTATGAGCAAATTTTTTTAAAGTGATAACAGCCTTTTGGTTACGCGTGTTGACCGTAAAGCTTATATTTCAGGGATGGATGATATTCATGGATGATCTGCAATGGAACAATAGTTGAAGCCGTATTCACTTTAGTTCTATGGATCAAAAAGGGCATGGTCTATATGAATTGCCGAATTTAGTCACAATCAAATTGCTAGAACCATCCCAACAAACATTTTAGTTTAATGCTGATTTCACCGAAGTCATGTAGAGCAAATAATGGTTTTCATGACCGTTATAGGACTAAAAATGTTCCTTGGGATGATTGTCTGACTTGTGCTGCGCAGGTTGTTACTGAGGTTGCTGGGGACATCATGAAGGCCTTGGTTGATTCGGCAAACCATTTGATTCAAGCTCCAGGACAATTTGGAGATCTTACAACAACTCATATGCCTGGAATTGAAACGCAAGTGAAAGACAAATAGGGTAATAGTTCCGATAGTCGTGGGTGTTCCTAAAGTTGCGGTAGTGCTGTTTTTACCCCATCTATGTATTAAACGCAGCAAACCATGCATTCTATCAATTTGTTGATCTGTCATTATACGAAGTAGAAGAAAACAATTTGAGAATTGCATCAATATCGGTAAAGTATCATTAAAATACCTTATCTTTATCTCTACTTTGCACCAATAGTTGCGGTAGTGCTCCTATAGTTGCGAGTCCTATAGGAGAACAATGGGATTCGCAACTATAGGAACACGAATCAAAAAATACCGCAACTATTGGAACACTGCACCAATAATTGGAGGTATCATTTTAGGTAAGAAAGATAAATTATGCAGCGATCGGATAACTCTTCGTTTAAAATATATTTGATGAGCTTCCTAATGCGTACTTAAGGTAAGCGAAATAAAGTATAGGCGTGGTGTAAGCGAACGAATAGTGGTGGATCGTGCTTAGTTCCTCCACTATTGGGTCTTTTACCCTACCCTGGAAACATGATTGTGCTGATACCACGGCATGGGGCATCATGGAAGCCTTGGTTGATCCGGCAGACCATTTAATTCAAACTCCTGGACAATTTCTTCTTCTTCTTCTTCTTCTTCTTCTTATTGGAATTACATCCCCACACTGGGACAGAGCCGCCTCGCAGCTTAGTGTTCATTAAGCACTTCCACAGTTATTAACTGCGAGGTTTCTTAGCCAGGTTACCATTTTTGTATTCGTATATCATGAGGCTAACACGATGATACTTTTATGCCCAGGGATGTCGATTCAATTTCCAATCCGAAAATTGCCTAGACCGGCACCGGGAATCGAACCCAGCCACCCTCAGCATGGTCTTGCTTTGTAGCCGCGCGTCTTACCGCACGGCTAAGGAGGACCCCTCCTGGACAATTTGGAGACCTTAAAACATCTCATATGTCTGGATTTGAGACGCAAGTGAAAGAAAAATACTCGGAGGACATAATTGGGTTGATACCGCAGCTATGAACATCATGGAAGCCTTGGTTGATTCGGCAGACCATTTGATTCAAACTCCAGAACGATTTGGAGATCTTACTACATCTCATATGTCTGGATTTGAGACGCAAGTGAAAGAAAATTATTCGGAGGACATAATTGGGTTGATACCGCAGCTATGGACATCATGGAAGCCTCGGTTGATTCGGAAGACCATTTGATTCAAACTCCAGGACGATTTGGAGATCTTACCACATCTCATATGTCTGGATTTGAGACGCAAGTGAAAGAAAATTACTAGGAGGACATAACTGGGTTGATACCGCAGCTATGGACATCATGGAAGCCTTGGTGGATTCGGCAGACCATTTGATTCAAACTCCTGGACGATTTGGATATCTTACTACATCTTATATGTCTGGATTTGAGACGCAAGTGAAAGACAAATACTCGGAGGACATTATTGGCTTGATCCGCGGCTGGGGACATCATGGAAGCCTCGGTTGATTCGGCACACAATTTGATTCAAACTGCAGGACGATTTGTAGATCTTACCACATCTCATATGTCTGGATTTGAGACGCAAGTGAATGAAAATTACTCGGAGGACATAATTGGGTTGATACCGCAGCTATGGACATCACGGAAGCCTTGATGGATTCGGCAGACCATTTGATTAAAATTCCAGGACGATTTGGAGATCTCACTACATCTTATATGTCTGGATTTGAGACCCAAGTGAAAGACAAATACTCGGAGGACATAATTGGGTTGATACCGCGGCTGGGGACATCATAGAAGCCTCGGTTGATTCAGCAGACCATTTGATTCAAACTCCAGGACGATTTGGAGATCTTACTACATCTCATATGTCTGGATTTGAGACGCAAGTGGAAGAAAATTACTCGGAGGACATAATTGGGTTGATACCGCAGCTATGGACATCATGGAAGCCTCGGTTGATTCGGGAGACCATTTGATTCAAACTCCAGGACGATTTGGAGATCCTACCACATCTCATATGTCTGGATTTGAGACGCAAGTGAAAGAAAATTACTCGGAGGACATAATTGGGTTGATACCGCAGCTATGGACATCACGGAAGCCTTGGTGGATTCGGCGGACCATTTGATTCAAACTCCAGGACGATTTGGAGATCTTACTACATCTTGTATGTCTGGATTTTAAACCCAAGTGAAAGTAAAATACTCGGAGGACATAATTGGGTCATTGCCGGAGCTATGGACATCATGGAAGCCTTGGTTGATTCTTCAGACCATTTGATTCAAACTCCAGGAGGATTTGGAGATCTTAAAGCATCTCATATGTCTGGATTTGAGACCCATGCGAAAGACAAATACTCGGAGGACATAATTGGGTTGATACCGCGGCTGGGGACATCATGAAAGCCTTGGTTGATTCGGCAGACCATTTGATTCAAACTCAAGGGCAATTAGGAGATCTTAGAACAACTCATATGCCTACATTTGAGACGCAAGTGAAAGACAAATACTCGGAGGACATATTTGGGATGAATCCGCGGCTGAGGAGTCCGAGGAATTTTTGGATGACCTGGAAAGGAACGGCTGCTTAAGGCATACTGAGTTTGGTTTAATAGATCATATAGAGCATGAACCATTTAATAAAAGAGATAACAGCCCTTTGGTATCGCGGGTAGACCTCAAGACCTATAATCCAGGGAATTCTTGTATGACCTGGAACGGAATTTGGTTCAATATATCAAATTGGGCATAAACCATTTGTTACTATAGATAACAGCTCTTTCGCCACGCTTGTAGACCTTAGGTCCTCGGTTACGCGTGTAGACTCCAGGAAATTCTTGGATGACCTGGAACGGAACAATTGTTGAAGGCAAATGATGTGTATACAAAGCATCTACTTTGTTCTTTGGGTTTCTAAGAGTGCCTTCTTATAGGTTTACTTTTGGATGTCAATAATGTTTCAAATTCTTTTTACGTCACGTGCCGTAAAAAGGAGGCCGTAAAACGAAGTGACGTAAAAAAAACTGCCGTAAAAAGAGGGTTGAGTGTATATGAACTACGAGTGACACGTTCAAAAAGATTGCCTCAATCCTGTTTTTCGACGCGAGAGCTTTTCAGCATCGATGCTGACGCCAACGGTCGCACGGACCGGTTCATTTCACCGAAGAAAATTACGGATGTTCTGGAGAAAGTGAAGTTCAAATTCCAAAACAATCCGGCTGGTGTCATGATGTTTGGCTTGGGGGCGTCCAACAGTTTGAAACTGCCGCCTGTTTTCATTGATGTTGGGGTAGAAATCAATATCGAATTGTTTATCGGTATTTTAAAGAGCAAGTGCTACCCTGAGAGAAGGCCGAATTCTCCGATGATCAAAACGTTGTCCTACAGCATGATGGAGCGCCAACAATGGCTGAAGAACGACATAATATTTTGGTCGAAAGATTTGCGGCCCTCTAGCAGTCCGGTTCTTGATTCATTAGGTTATACGATCGGGGCGTATGTTAAAACACGAGTCTTCAAATCATTTGACCGTTGTATGAAGACCCTAACGTTAACCATAACATGCACATGGCAGTCGATGTCGGAGAACTAGGTTCGAAAGGTGTGTTCTAGCTCCGGCGTCGTCTTGAGGATATTATGAATAAAAATAAAGCACACATTCAGTAGATTTGTTGGAAGGGACCTTATAATGATAACTGAATTTAAAATGATGAAAATATTGCTTGGAGCAGTTCAAATGGGATTTAAAAGAAATAGAACCAATTTTCGCATTATTTTCTGCCGCACTCTGTACGTTCATAGTTCATATTACAATTATCTGATCCCAAGTAAGCAGAAATCCAGTTTAATCAAAGTTAATATCTTATATTTCGAGGATTAAACCACCCGACTTGGACATTAATTTACAATGTTATGAAAACTCATATGCAGAGCCGGGAGTCCAGCGCCCTTGGCGAAACCATTGTTGGGCGCCCCTTACTTTCGTGCATGTTCAAGGCAAATAGTATGATAAGAGTAGGGAATATATTTTTAAAATCACCTTTTTTGTGTGGTGGATTAAATAAATGTTTGCTTTATGAATTCCTTAAGCCTTTATATCCTGCATATGTTCCAATAGGTAGGAAGTAAAAGTAAGGATTATTAAAAAGGCCAAAACATTTCCTAAAAGCCCTTTTCTAGAAATTTTATGATTTTCTAAAAGATTAAATAAACCAAAGCAAGCAAAAAAAACTAGTGGATTTAGCTAGGCCAATAAAATCCATCCCTCAAGTGTGCCGGTCAGGCAGTGGTTGGATCACTATCGGACGTAGTTGCATCAAGAAGAACCCTGCTTAGGAGTGGATCGAATGACCTTCAGAATCGCCTTGGTCGGTATTTTGAAAGAACTACTGGACTTCAAATGAAGTACAACTTTGGAGAGGATTGGTAGAAGGTAGAAATATCGATTAGACCAAGTCGTATTAAAAAAAAACCCGGGCCTATTCGGATCAAGATATATCAATTCCTGGAGTGGGTTTATCCACGTTTATCGGTAGCTTGGTAGGATTGGTTGCATTGATTAGGCCAATAACTTTCAAGTGGATCAGTTGCCGTCATTACTGAAATTCCTCGAAGCAGATTCTCGAATTCAGCATGTCTGTAGATAAATGCCTCGTTTAAAGCTTTACCAGATTGTATAGACCCAGAATAAAAAAATCAAATTCCAAATCGAATATTCAACAGCTTTGCTTGTTTTTTCACCATCATGCAATTGTCTGGTTTAAAGGAATTGGAAATATCACTGAATCATATGCGATAGTTAACGATAGAATGCGATAGAGCCTCAAATAGTTTGCCAAACTCCCTATCACTACTTCCGAGTATCTATTACAGTTGCTATTACAGACCATCGAGATAAGGAGAGATCGAGGAATGGGAGGAAAATTGAAATGGGTACTAGATCGAAAAAAGCTCGTTGCTATGAAAAACGACAACAATACAAATGTCATCTCTTTTTTTATGTGTTTGTTATTCTCTCAAGATGGTCTTGTAGCCTAGAAATATAAATATATCGACATAGGGAGAAATAGGGTAGTGAGCTAATTCCCGTCGTAGTAGGTAGTGCTTGGTTTTCAAATCTAATTTATACGCCAGCGCAACTACTTACTCTAAGTTGTATGTAACACGTATTTTAGAGTTCCTAGTTTTCATTGTGTACTATTAGCGGAATTGAACCAATCATAGTTTATTGAGAATCGGCAATCAAAAATACCCTTCAAATTTTTCAAATTTGTCTTATGAAAATCTGTTTACGTCCATGACAATTTTCATTCGTCCAGTCTGAAACTCGATGGATTGCTGTCAAATAAATCTGTTGGTATTGGTGAGCGATTTCTACAAGAACACCAAATTAGTTTTTTATGCGGTATCATACCGTGTGTACATTGTGAAACATTGAATAGAATATGTGTATGGAGCACGTTCGCGGTTATCCAAGAAACACCTGAAGTGGGGGCATTCAGATCTTTACGCGTAACCAATTATCTACAGGCCTGTTTTGTAAATGTAATATTTCCATTGTAGTATATATAACAGAATCTGCGTATGGAAGACGTTCGCGGTTATCCAAGAAATACCGGAAGTGAAGGCCTTCAGATCTATACGCGTAACCAATGATCTACAGGCCTGTTTTGTAAATGTAATATACCCATTGTGGTACATATGATAGAATCTGCATATGGAAGATCTTCACGGTTATCCAAGAAATCCCTGAAGTGAAGGCCTTCAGGTCTACACGCGTAACCAATGATCTACAGGCCTGTTTTGTAAATGTAATGTACCCATTGTAGTACATATAACAGAATCTGCGTATGGAAGACGTTCGCGGTTATCCAAGAAATACCGGAAGTGAAGGCCTTCAGATCTACACGCGTAACCAATGATCTACAGGCCTGTTTTGTTAATGTAATGTACCCATTGTGGTACATATAACAGAATCTGCGTATGGAAGATCTTCACGGTTATCCAAGAAATCCCTGAAGTGAAGGCCTTCAGGTCTACACGCGTAACCAATGATCTACAGGCCTGTTTTGAAAATGTAATGTACCCATTGTGGTACATATAACAGAATCTGCGCGTGGAAGACGTTCGCGGTTATCCAAGAAATACCTGAAGTGAAGGCCTTCAGATCTACACGCGTAACCAATGATCTACAGGCCTGTTTTGTAAATGTAATGTACCCATTGTGGTACATATAACAGAATCTGCGTATTGAAGACGTTCGCGGATATCCAAGAAATACCTGAAGTCGAGGTCTTCAGATCTACGCGCGTAACCAATGATCTACAGGCCTGTTTTGTAAATGTAATATACCCATTGTGGTACATATGATAGAATCTGCGTATGGAAGATCTTCACGGTTATCCAAGAAATCCCTGAAGTGAAAGCCTTCAGATCTATACGCGTAACCAATGATCTACAGGCCTGTTTTGTAAATGTAATGTACCCATTGTGGTACATATGATAGAATCTGCATATGGAAGATCTTCACGGTTATCCAAGAAATCCCTGAAGTGAAGGCCTTCAGGTCTACACGCGTAACCAATGATCTACAGGCCTGTTTTGTAAATGTAATGTACCCATTGTAGTACATATAACAGAATCTGCGTATCGAAGACGTTCGCGGATATCCAAGAAATACCTGAAGTCGAGGTCTTCAGATCTACGCGCGTAACCAATGATCTACAGGCCTGTTTTGTAAATGTAATATACCCATTGTGGTACATATGATAGAATCTGCGTATGGAAGATCTTCACGGTTATCCAAGAAATCCCTGAAGTGAAGGCCTTCAGGTCTACACGCGTAACCAATGATCTACAGGCCTGTTTTGTAAATGTAATGTACCCATTGTAGTACATATAACAGAATCTGCGTATGGAAGACGTTTGCGGTTATCCAAGAAATACCGGAAGTGAAGGCCTTCAGATCTACACGCGTAACCAATGATCTACAGGCCTGTTTTGTAAATGTAATATACCCATTGTAGTACATATTACAAAATCTGCGTATGGAAGACGTTCGCGGTTATCCAAGAAATACCGGAAGTGAAGGCCTTCAGATCTACACGCGTAACCAATGATCTACAGGCCTGTTTTGAAAATGCTATATACCCATGGTGGTACCTATGATAGAATCTGCGTATGGAAGAGCTTCACGGTTATCAAAAAAAAACTGAAGTGGAGGCCTTCAGATCTACACGCGTAACCAATGATCTACAGGCCTGTTTTGTAAATGCAATATACCCATTGTGGTACATATGATAAAATCTGCGTATGGAAGATCTTCACGGTTATCCACAAAATACCTGAAGTGAAGGCCTTCAGGTCTACACGCGTAACCAATCTACAGGCTTGTTTTTTAAATGTTATGTATCCATTGTAGTACATATAACAGAATCTGCGTATGGAAGAAGTTCGCGGTTATCCAAGAAATACCTGAAGTGGAGGCCTTCAGATCTACATGCATAACCAATGATCTACAAGATGGTATTGTAAATGTAATGTCCCTTTAATATCGATTCATGGAGGTTTCACAGTAACAGATTCTGCGTATGAAAGCCGTTCGCGGATATCCAAGAAATACCTGAAGTGGATCATTTCAGATCGACACGCGTAACCAACGATCTAAAGGCCTGTTTTGAAGTTGTACCAAAAGGCTATCATTTCACTCCAAGAACGAACTTTTATAGAAGGCCCGGAGACCCATAGTGTTATATTCCAATCAACTCAGCTCAACGAACTGTATGCATATGTGTATGTGTGTGTATGTGTGCACAAAAGCTAAGAAAAACATTAGACAACTTTTCTTATAGTAATTCTTAGCCGATTTTCTCGCAAAAGTTTTATTCGATAGAAGGCAAAGCCTAGTTGATCGCGTTTGAAAGTTATTACGAAAATGATACATTGAACCGAGCCATATAAGCAACATATAAGGTTGGTGTCTTGACTAAATGCGAGAAAGGCAGTATCACTATTCGGTGAACTAAGTTGGGTTTTTTTTCTTTGAGGTCGTTCAACAATGATGTCACAGGTTTTAGGGGGGAGGGGTTTCTAAGATTTTGTGACACTGCATATATACAAGGTATACAAAAAAGCGTGACAGAGGAGGGAAGGGGGGGTCTAGAAATCTCAAAAAATAGTGGACGTCATATTTGAATCATCCCTTTATTTGTGTGTTTTTCAAGTTTAACATCAAGTTCAACACAAATGTATTCAATATGAAGAGGGCATGAACCATATTTGAAATCGGAACATTGATCTTCAGCTACGCGTGTAGATCAAATTGCCTTACTCTAGGGATTTCTTGGATGACCAAAAACATATGCTGTGAACGTATTCTGCTCTTTGTACAACAGAGAGCATGTACCATATTTGAAACCGGAAAATTGATCTTCAGTTACGCGTGTAAATCGAAAGTCCTTACTCTAGGGATTTCTTGGATGACCAAGAACATATGCTGTGAACGCATTCTGTTATTTTTATTACAGAGAGCATGTACCATATTTGAAACCGGAAAAGTGATCTTCAGTTACGCGTGTAGATCGAAAGGCCTTACTCCAGGGATTTCTTGGATGACCAAGAACATATGCTGTGAACGCATTCTGTTCTTTGTACTACAGAGAGCATGTACCATGTTTGAAACCGGAAAATTGAACTTCAGTTACGCGTGTAGATCGAAAGGCCTTACTCCAGGGATTTCTTGGATGACCAAGAACATATGCAGTGAACGCATTCTGTTCTTTGTACTACAGAGAGCATGTACCATGTTTGAAACCGGAAAATTGATCTTCAGTTACGCGTGTAGATCGAAAGGCCTTACTCCAGGGATTTCTTGGATGACCAAGAACATATGCTGTGAACGCATTCTGTTCTTTGTACTACAGAGAGCATGTACCATATTTGAAACCGGAAAGTGATCTTCAGTTACACGTGTAGATCGAAAGGCCTTACTCCAGGGATTTCTTGGATGACCAAGAACATATGCAGTGAACGCATTCTGTTCTTTGTACTACAGAGAGCATGTACCATATTTGAAACCGGAAAATTGATCTTCAGTTACGCGTGTAGATCGAAAGGCCTTACTTCAGGGATTTCTTGGATGACCAAGAACATATGCAGTGAACGCATTCTGTTCTTTGTACTATAGAGAGCATGTACCATATTTGAAACCGGAAAATTGATCTTCAGTTACGCGTGTAGATCGAAAGGCCTTACTTCAGGGATTTCTTGAAAGACCAAGAACATATGCAGTGAACGCATTCTGTTATTTGTACTATAGAGAGCATGTACCATATTTGAAACCGGAAAATTGATCTTCAGTTACGCGTGTAGATCGAAAGGCCTTACTCCAGGGATTTCTTGGATGACCAAGAACATATGCAGTGAACGCATTCTGTTCTTTGTACTACAGACAGCATGTTCCATATTTGAAACCGGAAAATTGATCTTCAGTTACGCGTGTAGATCGAAAGGCCTTACTTCAGGGATTTCTTGGATGACCAAGAACATATCCAGTGAACGCATTCTGTTCTTTGTGCTACAGTTATGCGTGTAGATCGAAAGGCCTTACTCCAGGTATTTCTTGGATGACCAAGAACATATGCAGTGAACGCATTCTGTTCTTTGTACTACAGAGAGCATGTACCATGTTTGAAACCGGAAAATTGATCTTCAGTTACGTATTCTTTCTCTGTACCACAAGGAGCATGTACCATACTTAAAACAGGACTGCAATTCTTTGTTCCTGAGCTCAAGCCATTTCTTGGATAACTGGACGACTTATCAGTGACTTTATGCAGAATAACTATCATTTCGGTCAATTTTGAAAGTCAAACTTAAAAGTTTATTTTCGGTTCCAGTTAAAAAAATTTCCTTTTGCAATCCCATTTCGACCGCATAAAAATGGTTTCGATTGTGTTGCCATTCAGTTAAATGTCTCAGTCTGTCAAACAACTAACACACATGCTTAACATGTACTTGGGTAGTGCGGCCAACAGATTTCTGTTATGAAAGTATTTCTCCTGTTTCAATCTTTCGGAATAGTGGAAAATTCTAGTGTGAGTGACGAGTGTGAATGAAAACTATTTATTTGGACGCCTTTCCTTTAATTACACTAGCGGAAAATAATTGAAAAACCCACTTTTATTGACTGCATGATGTATTATCAGATGTGTAACATAAGATTATTTCAGTTCAAACCGCCAGTTTGGCAACGCGTTTTTCGACTATAAACAAGGCGACGAAGAAAATAAATTTCAAACGCTCTAAAGTTTGAAAAAACAGATCATTTGAACGCCTTCCGGCAGTTATTTTGCAATTATTATTCACTTGAGCAATAAACATTGCTTTTATTTAGTGCGCAGTGAGAAATTTATGTGAAAAAGTGCGGTGAAAATCAGTGAATTACGTTGATTTTGGTGACGGTGTTGCGCGTCTTCTACAGCAGTGAACGAACTGGATTTTCCTTCGTCGCACGGATAACGTAGGAAATTGTGCAAAAGTCACAGCCGCAAAGTTAAATTTATCTGTATTTCAAGTAAGTAACACCGGAATGTAATTTAAATGAATGCAGATCGTAGTGTACACTTTTTTCTATCTCGCCAAATGATTAGTTCATTATTTTAGTTTCTGATTCGCGAGTATTTAGTGATTTAGAATTTGATATGACGAATGCTAGCGCCATGGACGAATTAGCGCATAACCCTAATCCTGAACAAAATATGACCAGAACGTCCAGAACACATCGAGATTGAGAGATATCGAGAGAGGGAGGTTATCGAGATATAGAAAACTCAAATCTATGTAGATTGAAGGGACCAAGAAAACCATCACCATAGGGAGAGATATCGAGATATTAAACATCGAGATGTAGAGAGTCGAAAGTATTTGAAACCCGGGGTGACATTGCGCATCTCGAATCGAATCACTCGATTCGTAAGTTTTTGAATTCGTTTCGAAAAAATTGCCGCATTATGTATTTCGTTCGACTTCATTCAGTCGCAGTACAAGATTTCGAATGGTGCTGTACTAGTTCAATCGAGTGTGTTCTGTCAAACTAAATGTAAACAGAGAGAATAAGAGATAGCTGTCTCCGTGTTTAGTATGCCGCCCGCTGGAGAGACAACCTTCAGCGCATGGCGAATGTGAGTAAACAGAGAGAATAAGAGTAATTGGAAAGGCATCCTTCAGGGCATGAATTGGCGCAGTTAATTTATAAACAAACAAATTGTACTCAATGACTTGAAAAAGCAATATTATTTATTGAGCAGTTGCAACCGATTAAAACATTATGCCGATACGACATGTTTTGTAAATTGAGATATTGTTACGACACAAATTATTAAGTTTTATGTTTATTCGAGTTTATGCCACAGATCCTATTTTGAGCTAAATAATTTAAAGCTAAAGAAGGATTCGATAATAAATTACTTTGATGTTTCCATGTGTTTTAGTTAAATGCACTTGGGTCATGTCATGCGCGTTTTTTTGTTTAATTCATCTATTTTTACGTAGATTTTGGAATATACACGTTTTTACGCATATTTTCTCATAGATTTTCCACGCGATTTATTGAAATCGTAATACGTGAAAACTAAAAAAAACGATTTTAGTTGAAGTCGTTTTTACGCGGATTTCGGGATAATTAGAGATTGCATATTGTCTGGAAACTATAAAAGTAGGTATACTAAGGACATTATTTTCCTCAAGAGACAATAATAAAACATTTATTCTCTTCCCGTAGAGAAATAATAACAAATATAATTAAAAACTCGAACAACATTCGAAAGCTATAAAGGTGACGAGTGTTTTTCGTTCGACTTGAGTCGTTTTTCAGTGTGCTATCGAGTTTCCATAATGCCAAAACATCTCGTTATTCTTGTACCTCCTCGAGCAAACTCGAACGATGAGTCGTTTTCGAGATCGAATCGAAACCCGTAATGCCAAACATGTTCGACTCGATAGAATTACGTTCGAATCGAGATGCACAATGCCACCCCCGCTTAGATTTCTTAGTCTCGAACAAAAATTATACGCGTTTTTTACAGTCTACTCTGTGCTTCGCCTTTGGCTTATTGAAGTCCTCATCTAGGGCTTCTTCCCCAGAAACTTGTTCTATTATTTTTTTCAATTGTATTTCTTGTTCCTTCCCATTTTCACTTCTTTTTTCATCAGATAAATGATAAAAAAAGTTAGTGAAGATGCTCCCAGAGCCGACGTTCTGGTACCTGTATCAGTTATTGGCGGAAAATGGCCTTTCGGAAGTAAAACGATTGATTACGGATATAGTCCCCTGTCGTCTGGTAAAAGCTCTGGTGAATCTGAAACACTTTGAATCAGTGAATTTGACAATACATCAAGGTTTATTACATGGTTCGATTTTAAACGATTGCATCAATATACAATAACAATGAGTAAACCCCACCAAAAAATTAAAAAAAAAAACCAAGAAAATTCAAGTGGCATCCAACCACGTAAAAAAACCTTGATGGGATTTACCATCATTTCCAAAGTTCAATTCTGGATTTCGGCGCCCTTGGCGAGGGCTAACCTGGCCAACCACACGCTACGGCGCTGCTCATATGTGAATATGTACATTATGTGGAAGATAATGATTTGAAAAATGTATTGAAGGTAACCACTTTCCCTTCGATGGGACTCGAACCTGGCTTGACAAATGGATTGCGAGTGATTTGACTATGCGTCCAATTTGGGAATCTCGAACTCATTCAGTAGCCGCTAGGTTGCGAAGGCCGACGTAGGTCCTTCGTAGCTTAGTTGGTTAAAGCACCAGTCTAGCGTACTGTAAGCTCGTGGGTTCGAGTCCCATCGAAGGGAAAGTGGTTACCTCCAATACATTTTTCAAATCATTATCTTCCACATAATGTACATATTCACATATGAGTTTTCATAACATTGTAAAGCAGAAATTATTAGATGGTGACCTACCCACAACTATAGCTATTGTTAAGCTAATTTGCTGTACAAGTAGGGTAAAATGCCCAATAGTGGACCCCCTAGTAGCGAAATTTTGCTCTTCCTGGCATAAGGAGTGGAAATTTTCAAAATATTAATTTTGCGTGATATCTAATATCAAGCTCTGCATCTCCTCTTTACAATACATACATAAAACACTCAAATACTCGACGTTATTCGTTGAAATTAACATTTTAAAGTCTGACTGAATTCGCCCTGTAGTAGACCCCCTGGGGGTCCATAATAGGAAATTGCTTCCCTATAGTCGACACTTCATTTGATTTTTATGTCCCGTTTCGGGACGTTCTTCTTTCCTATTATGGACCCCCCAAAATATTCCTATAATGGGCACTCTCGTGTTTATTTTTTATAGAATTGTAAAAAAAAACATCTAATTTTACTTTCCATAGCATTTCCAATGCATGTAGTCAAATCATAGGAGTGTAAGATAGGTTCTCCCGATGGAATTTCATAGCAAAATGTTTACATTGTGTTGTAATAATGCAAAAATGGCTGGAGGGTCCACTATTGGGCACATTACCCTATGATACGGAAAACATTAAAATAATTTTCCTAAGACTGCGTCTCATTTCCCGAACTCAAATAAAATGAAATTTGAAAGTGACACTTGAACAGTTCCCCAATAACGCTGCACACATAACAAGATTACTTTTGACCGAGATAGAAATGTTTTTGACAGATCCGTCTAACTGAAAAGCACCAGCGATTCATACGACCGGGTGATTTTTGATTTTTGAACTATCACTTTACTTGCAAGTTTGATTTGGTTTTAAATCCGGAAATAAGATCTATTGTTCTTCAAGTGTTCCAGGAATTTCTCCTACAAAATTTCCAAAAGCTTCTAGGGTAAAACGTCCTATCTTTGTGGTATGCCCTAATGTTGCGGGTAGTGTTAAAGTAGTCCATTCTAGATACAATACCATTGAAAACAATTGTGGGTACGCTAAAACTCTTCGAATTAACGACTAGAACAGCTTTTGTTTGACAAAATTTCGTTCAAAATGATGAAAAATCAACATTTTTCGTTAAAAATTTGAATCCCTTGAGCCTATTATTGCGGTAGTGCTAAGGTCCTATTGTTGCGGTATCGCTCTCCATAAGAATTACATGCAATACCGCAACAATAGGACTGACCTTCAAAAAATATCGCAACGATAGGCAACTGCGTCCTATTATTGCGGTAGTTTGTTTTTATTGTGATAAAAATAAAACAACATAAGTTCAGCACAATTCACGTAATATTTACGAAACTATAGTTAACGAGCATCCTATTCAACTACTACAATATGGAATTCGACCAACAGGTAATTTTTGAAGAATTTTTGTAATTAATTTCATTTTGAAACGGTGCTTAACCCCTCCATAATAGGTCGTTTTACCCTATTAGAATTTCTTTTGAGTTTTGGTCTGAAATTATTTCAGAATTTCATTCAAAAATTTAATTAATTTAATTTGAAGAATCTAAATTTTTTTTGATTTCTTATGAACCCTCTTTAAAAATACTTCAATTTCATGAATTTCTCATTGATTTTCTTCAGACATTTTTTTAGTCATTTCTTCGAGAATATCTTCTGGAAGTCCATCGAGATTTTTTCGGGGAATTCATAGAAAGATTTGAAAAAGTATTCTTGAAGTAAACTTCTGGAGGAACTTGATGAATGGCTGGAGAATTTGTGAAAGAATTTCCAGGATCGAAATTTGGGTGGCAGTAACAGGAATAAAAATAGAGGGACTTTCGTTTTGGTGGGAATTGCTGAGAGAATTTGAAAAATATATAATTTCTAGAGATATTTTAGTGTGCATTTGTCAGGAATTTGTTAAGGAATGGCCAGGGGAATTTCTGAAGGAACTACTGAATATAATAATGATTTTCCAGAGGGCTTCTTGGGGGAATGTTTTGGAAAATACCTGGAGGGATTGCCGGGAAACTTCCGAAAAAATTTGGAGGAACTTCCTGTGCAATTCTTGGAAGAAATTTGATTGAACTTTTGAAGCAATTCCGGGAAGAATTCTTCATGTACTTCATGTAGAAGTTTCCCGAAGAACTCCCGGAGAACCATCCCAACTAATTTCTGGTCGAACCTTTTAAAATTTGTTTACACTGTCTCACGTCGCTGCGCTGCCGCCGCCGAATACCAACTAGAACTAGAAGTACTAAAGCTAAGTGAACAATAGCTAAATAGCGAAAACTTTTTCAAAAAGCACCGCTCTTTAGGTGAGATGACGGTTGTGGCACGTTTTGTTCCTTTATTGCCAGTGGAATTTTTGTTTATCGAATTTAATGAAATTCGGCACAAGATGCATTAATATACAAATAATGTTCAGGCCAGATTTGATCACAATTAATCATAGATACACAATACACAGATATATAATCTAAAATCTGGGGCCCTCCTTAGCCGTGCGGTAAGACGCGCGGCTACAAAGCAAGACCATGCTGAGGGTGGCTGGGTTCGATTCCCGGTGCCGGTCAAGGCAATTTTCGGATTGGAAATTGTCTCGACTTCCCTGGGCATAAAAATATCATCGTGCTAGCCTCATGATATATGAATGCAAAAATGGTAACCTGGCTTAGAAACCTCGCAGTTAATAACTGTGGAAGTGCTTAATGAACACTAAGCTGCGAGGCGGCTCTGTCCCAGTGTGGGGATGTAATGCCAATAGGAAGAAGGAAGGAAGAAGAAGATAATCTAAAATCTGACAAAACCGTATTTTCTACTGAAGTAATAAGTTATGCAACTTTGTTGTAATTATTGAGACAAACTTGCGTAGAGATTGAGGAATTAGAAAATGCAGATCCATTTTTAAAACAAAACTTCTGTGAAACAATTATTTGAATTCGTATTGGGAAAATCTAACACTGTTGCTCAAGCTCCGTTGATTTGCCAGTCAGAATCCCGAGCTTCCTGCGTCAATTCCGTCGGAAATTTCAAAGGAATATTTTCAGAAATTTCTTTGGGAATTTGACAGAATAATTTGCGTAAACTTTAGCAAAAATTAGTCCGTTATTTGTTCTATAATAACTCGCCGATTCATCCCAGAAATGCCTGAGATTAATCCTCCGGAAATTCTAGCGGAAATTTTCTTGGAAATGTTTGCAGAAACCAGAGATGCATCCTGAACAGAACATGAGCCAAGAGCGTGCCTTGGTGTTCTTAGTTTTGAACTCTGAAGACAGTTCAGTGTGCACTGGGTTGGTACGCAAGCAAAACGATCATGGTAACCAAGATTCCTTAGATTTGGAACTATGCAGAAACATACGAGCATGCTTGATTTCTATCCGTTAGATGCCAACGTGTTCCATTGCTAGTCGAAAAATGAGTAGCATGCCGTCGCTTAAGTTTGTTTTCCTAGAATACAAGTTGCTAAGTTAGGTCAGTGCTCCTGAACAGTGTGCAGTGTTCAGAACTTTTTGAACACGAACACGCGTTCTTATGTTCCGAATGCATCTCTGGCAGAAACCCAACTGCTCTCGCTACAGTAATCGCTCCAAAATTGTCAGCGGAAATTCTTCCGGATATTCTTACAAAAGTTCCCCTGGGAAATTATGAGGAAATTTATTTGGAAATTTTGTCGTAAGTTCAAGTAAACTGTTCAAAAGCAACCTTCGGAAAATCTTCGGGGCCTACTTTGGGAAAACGCTTCATGAATTCTGCGGAATTCGCTTAAGAAATTCTTGCAAAAATGTCTTTATAATTTTTCGTATTTTGAATGCTGCTGAAATCCTCTTTAGTGTAACTGTAATATCACGAAATAAAATTTCGAATGGAAACATGTTGTTTATTATACAGTATTTTAATTAAATTACCAGGGCCAGTCGCCCTGGACGTTGAGTGCCCTCAGGTCCTCTTTAACTGCAAAAAGCCATCGTGTACGCCTTCCACGAAGCATATGGTCTCTTTCAAAATCTCTACGTAATATTATCTTCGCTTGACGTTCTTCCGGCATATAAACAACGTGTCCAGCTCACCGTAGTCTGCCGTGATGTATAAGCTTAACAATATCCAGCCCTTTATATACCTGGTACAACATGTGATTCATACTACGCCGCCAGATACCATTCTCCGTTTACCGCCGAGTATTGTCCATAGCCCCTCACGCTCAAACACTCCGAATGCTCACCGATCAGCCTCCTTTAACTTCCATGTTTCGGGAGCTAATCCTTCCCAGCAGCCTTATTGTGTTTCAGCTCTTTAATAGCTTTTCTAACCTCATCCAATGTAGGCGGTTCCACAACTTGTCCATCGTCGCTAATAATTATTCTGTTCACCGATGCACAGTCATTTCCACTATTCAACAAAGTCTCGAAGTGTTGCTTCCACCTGGCAGCCACTTCGGTTTTATCTGTCAGCAAATTTCCTTTTTGGTTGTTGCACATGAGGGTAGATGGCGCTGTCTTTCTCCGCACGCCATTGACAGCCTCATAAAACCGCTGCATATCATTTTGCTCCATTCTTTTCTGCGCCTCACTTATTGCTAGTTATTCGCACTCTTTTCTCTTCCTGTGGTGGGTTCATTTTTCGGCTGCTCTTGCTTTCTTGTCTTCTTCTTCTTATTTCGCATTACATCCCTACACTGGGACAGAGCCGCCTCGCAGCTTAGTGTCCATTAAGCACTTCCACAGTTATTAACTGCGAGGTTTCTAAGCCAGGTTACCATTTTTGCATTCGTATATCATGAGGCCAACACGATGATACTTTTATGCCCAGGGAAGTCGAGACAATTTCCAATCCGAAAATTGCCTTGACCGGCACTGGGAATCGAACCCAGCCAACCTCAGCATGATCTTGCTTTGTAGCCGCGCGTCTTACCGCACGGCTAAGGAGGGCCCCTAGCTTTCTTGTACCGATCTCTATTCGATCGGGTACCCGACACCAACATCCGGCTTATGGGAACATTCTTCTCGTCTGTCACTCTCCGACACTCTACATCGAACCAACCCATCCTGGGTCGCCTCTATGCAGTGCCTACCACTTCTCGTGCTGTTGTGCTCACCGCCCCATGGATCGACTCCCATAGACCGTTGATGTTGTCGCTAACGTTGATTGCACTTATCCGCTCGTCGAGCTTCTGGCGGTACTCCTCAGCCGATACTCCTTCCGCCGACAATCGCTGCATATTGTAACGCATCGTTCGCTGTGATCTTTCGTTCGATACAGTTGACAACCGTGATCGAATTTTACTGACGACGAAGTAGTGATCAGAGTCAATGTTCGGATCTCTGAATGTCCGCACATCGATAACATCCGAGAAAAAGCGCCCATCCACCAGAACATGGTTGCAAGTTTCACCATTTGGGTGTCTCCAGATGTGGCCATCCCTCTGACAGCAGCGAAATTCACTAGCCGTAGGCCGTTGTCATTGGTAGCAGAGTGAAGGCTCTTCCTACCGATTATGGGACGGAAAAAGTCCTATCTACCGACCTGAGCGTTAGCGTCTCCGATAACAATTTTCACGTCATGCTTTGGGCACACTCCGTAGGCTTTATCAAGACATTCATAAAACGGGTCCTTCACGTCGTCGATCGTTTGTCGGTGCGCAAACGTTGATTAGGCTGTAATTGAAGATCCTCAACACACAGATTCGTTCGCTAATGGGTTTCCACTGCATCACTCGCTTCATCTGCTTGCCCATAACTAGGAAATCAACTCCATGCTTTGCTTTTCCGCCGCCGCTGTGGTAGATGTTATACTTGAATGCAGTGTTGGTCGTGAGGTCCACGGCTCTGAATTCACCTTCTCCGGATCTGGGCCATCGGACTTTTTGAATAGCACTCCAACCTTCTGCAGTTCGTGAGCCAGAAGGCTCACTCGTCCAGGTTCATTTAGGGTCCTGGCATTCCAGGTACCGAGTTTCCAATTATAGTCCTTATTTCGTTGCCGGGTCTGTTGCCAAACATAACGTTCTTTTTTTATTCTGCACTTTTCGGGGTATTTGAAAGGCTTCATAAGCTACATTACCGGGGTCGCGTTACCTACATCGCGCTGATGGAGCTGCCACCTTCGGTATAGCTGACGCGATACAGCATTTTGTTAATTAGCCGCTTGGTACCAGGCAGACGCTGTTTGAGCCGCACTTCCTGGTGAACAGACGCTCGAGGCGTACCTTCTCACTCTAGCTGAATATTCGAGAAATCTAAAATGTTTTGAAATCACATAAATATATGACTAAACGTCTCTCTCTAATGACGTCCCATTTCTCACTTCTCGCCTCCCCCTGTGAAGAGTGAGAAGAAGAAGTACTGAGACGTCTCTTTTCTCACTGTGAAAAGTGGGAAGAGCGATCATTATCTGCCACATCGCCATTCAGGTGCTCTTCGTAGTGCTGACAACTCCTTTGGATCACGCTCACACTCGTTTGTTAGGTTCCCGTTTCTGTCCTAACATATGTCAGGATATGGTATGTGGCCCATACGTGAAAGGTTATGCGGTTTAGCAGCAATCTCGCCCATGAGCCTAGCTGCTTTCCCGTTGGAAGTGCCACTTCAAGCTGCTGTGCGTAGTCTTGGACTAGTGTATCGTCTTGTAGCCGTCCAATGTGTTGTACACTAGACCCTTGCGCCGTCAAAAATGAATCGGTGCGGCGCTGCATGAAAATTTTCTGTAATTCTTGGATGGGTTGGATAATTAACTGAAACTAAAATTGAGCTAATTCTGCTATACAAGTATGCTCGAGCAAACATACAAATATTTTTCCTAAGGCTGCGTCTCATTTCCAATTCTGAAGCAATTTTCCGAGGAGTTTCTTGGGAAATCTATTGAGGGATTCATAGAAAGATTCTTGAAGTAATTTCCGCGGAAACTTCTGAGAACTGGGAACTCGAAAAAGGAAAGCCAGGAGAATTTGTAGAAGAATTTCCAGGGGCCATATTTTGGTGGATTTGCTGGGCAAAAATGGGGGGTTACGGAAGGAATTTCTGTAAGTGTTTCTGTGAGAATGCTGGCAGAATTTCAAATATAAATAATTTCCAGATGAATTTCTGTGTGTATTTTATTTCTAGAAAAAAAAATTCAACAATGTTCAGGGGAATTTCTGAAGGAATTACTTTATATTATCAGATTTTTCTGGAGGAATTGGAAATTGAATATCCATAAGTATTCCTAGAAAATTCCTGGGGTGGGTAGGAGTTTTTTTTTAATGGTTGTTGGAGGATTTTCTGAAGGAACTCTAGGAAGAATTCCATGAGAAATTGATAGAAGAAAAACTTGTGGATATTATACCGGACTATCACGCAGAAATTTCAGTAAAAAATCTTGAAGATACTTCCTGAGGAATTCCTAGATTGAACTTTTGTACTAAACCCGAGAAAAACTCTTGGAGGAACTTTCCGAGGAATTCCAGAAAAAACTTTCCGAAGAACTCCTGGAGGAACTTCCCAACTAATTTCTAGTGGAACCTTCGCAAGAATTTCTGTAAGAATTTCTGGATGAATTCCTGCAGGAAATCATGGAAGAACTTCTGGAGAAATTTGTGGAGGGACCTCTGAAGGAACTTCAGGAGGAATCCCTGGAGAATTTTGAAGGAACTTTTGAAGATTTTTAAAGGAACTTCTAGAGAAATTACTGTAGGAACTTCCGAAGAAATTCTTGAAGAAACTTTGAAACTGTTCTCTTATGGAGTTATCTTCCTCGGGAGTATATCTGATGCTCAGGGCCGGATTTATGGGGAGGGGTCCGTGGCCCCAGGCCCCACAAATCTTATGTACCAAAACAAATCTTTTTGTACATTTTGGGACCCCACATACAGGGCCCCCTTCCGGCTAAATCCGGCCCTGCTGGTACTGAAGCATCGGTCCTCATCTTCATTGCTTCATTCATCCAAGCCCTGCTGCAGGAATTTTCCAACTAATTCCTGGTGGAGCTTCCAGAGGAACATCCGGAGGGTCTCCTGGAGGAATTTCCGAGTGAACTCCTGGCGGAACTTCCAGAGGAATTGCTGGCGGAACTTGTGGAAGAATTGCTGGTGGAACTTGTACAGGAATTGCTGGCGGAACTTCCGGAGGAATTCCTTTCAGAGCTCCCTGAAGAATTCCTGGCGGAGCCTCCGAAGGAACTCCTGGCGGAACTTTCGGAGGAATTCATGGAGGAACTGCCGGAAGAATGCCTGGTGGAACTACCGGAGGAATTCCTGGTGGAATTTCACGAGGATTTTATGCGGAAGTTCTGGAAGAAAGAGAAGAGAAAAAATAACTCAAAAGTAAGTTTAAAAATACTCAACGCTGGGTACTTTTTTTCTTCCTTGAAAATATTCTAAGCTCTGATGTACCCAGCTGAAAATATCATCGCAATATCTTATAATATTTAAAAATATAAATATCTAGAAATATCTTCGCAAAGCTTTCCAGTTGTTTATAAAAACAACCGCATTCACTCTGAATTTCAGGAGAAATATGTTTTTTCAAATTGGTACGAGCTCTCAGTCTTAAAATTAAAACGAAGCGGATCAGCTAACAAAAACTGTAATGTGAAAAGTGCACTATCAGCTACATTTTATACTATCATAAATATAAAATATCATTGAACGGAGATTAACAAACTTTCCGATTGTTTAAGCGTTCTTTTTGTTGCTGTAGAATTGATCATTTAGGTCAAATTGTCATCCGCTTGTGGTTGAAATTCCTCCCTGGTTGGAATTTGTTCAAATTTTAAAAACCAAACTCAACAACTCCATCACATGATTATCCCATCTATTCAAGTTAACGTCTATCTTCTTTGAAAAAATCCTCTCAACGTCATCGTCAATAGGCTGAGCCTTTCTTCCACAAACGCTCATCAACGACCATCCACAATCAATCATCGGCTTTCAGGAGCCCACCTCGGGTCGATCCCAGGGCCTCTGCATATCTCCCGCAGGTCAAATACCGTTCGATCAAAGCCTTTCCCTTCAACTCAGCGCCCCCTAACTGTTGTTGACCACTTTTATGGTATTGTACCGAATCATCCCTCCCGACCACTTTCAACCACTTCGTAATGAAGCCCTATGTGTCCCGTTCCTCTCGAGTTATCTCACTCAATGAATGGAAGATTAATGATCGCACGCGGCCTAGCCGAGGCCACGGCCAACTAACTATGCGGCCTTTGGTTACTGTTTCCCAATTAATCCCCACCGAATCCCCTTTCCACTTTGCACGTCCCCTTTTTCAGCTGAAGCTGAGGCGCTTAATGTGGTAATTACCGCACCGAATAGAAAAACCCGCTAGAGTTCTCAATTCATTTTTGCTACGCAGTGTTTGAACACATCATAAATTTAATAATTGTATACATATGTGTTACATTCGCGTAGATAACAGGACTGGGTCAACTCCCGGGGTCCCAGCCCAGCTACAATCGAATCGAGAGAAAAACATCTAATAACAAAAATTATCTCGCTGCGCGCGTTCTTTATAGAAGAGGCTGCGCCGATCGAGATAACCCCAAATCAGATTCCGTTTGATCTTTTTCCATTCGTTTCCCATTACAGAAACCGCGCCCGGCAAATCATTTCGCACTTATCAGTTAATCATTTTTCATAACATTCTCATTTTTTTTTCGTTTTCGTTTTTCTCCACACAGTGCTGAACGTGGCCGCCGGGAAGGCCCCGATGCAGATCTCCACCGATGCGGCCGGGATCCCGCAGAAGGCCATCGACGGTTCGACGTCGGCGTTCTTCTCGCCCGAAACGTGCTCCCTAACGAAACCGGAACGGGTACCGTGGTGGTACGTGAACCTGCTGGAACCGTACATGGTGCAACTGGTCCGGCTGGACTTTGGCAAGTCGTGCTGCGGTAAGTTTGGAACTAAGAAAAACAAATTGTTCTAATGAGGAATATGGGATAGGCGCAATAATTTTGACCTTTGTTGTTTTATTACTCAATTGACGACTCAATTGCTGACTCAATAGCTATGTGAAACTCGGTTACAGGTTCCGATATTCTGCACTTTGATCACGTTTTAAATATCGAATATTCGTAGCGTGCGATTGATTCTTACCATCGATTAATTCTAGTACTCCAGATTTGTTTTTAATGGCCTAACTAAGTCCATTTGTTCTTTTAAACCACCGACCAAGCTATGCTAGATTTGGAATTCTTTATCCGACTTTTCGGTTCGATAGCGATTCCGAACGTTGATCCACCTGCCTCAAATCTAATCAAATCAAATCTAACAAGGTCCAGCAGTGGTATCTACACAACATCAAAAGACTTACTCCACAACTTGGTTTTTCTTGATCCGGTGAGTTCGGTCTTCAATCAACTCACTTTCAAGATTTTGTCGTTATTTGAAGAGGTCCGATAACGATTTTGGCAAGAAATTGATCCAAACCATCATCAAACCCACTCCAGTGATAGATTTTCCTTGCTCTGAATGGGTCTGATAGTGATCTTCCGAGCCTCCTGAAAGGAGGCTTCCGAGCCTCTTGAAAGGAGGCTTCCGAGCCTCTTGAAAGGAGGCTTCCGAGCCTCTTGAAAGGAGGCTTCCGAGCCTCTTGAAAGGAGGCTTCCGAGCCTCTTGAAAGGAGGCTTCCGAGCCTCTTGAAAGGAGGCTTCCGAGCCTCTTGGAAGGAGGCTTCCGAGCCTCTTGGAAGGAGGCTTCCGAGCCTCTTGGAAGGAGGCTTCCGAGCCTCTTGGAAGGAGGCTTCCGAGCCTCTTGGAAGGAGGCTTCCAAGCCTCTTGGAAGGATGCTTCCGAGCCTCTTGGAAGGAGGCTTCCGAGCTTCTTGGAAGGAGGCTTCCGGGCCTCTTGGAAGGAGGCTTCCGAGCCTCTTGGAAGGAGGCTTCCGAGCCTCTTGGAAGGAGGCTTCCGAGCCTCTTGGAAGGAGGCTTCCGAGCCTCTTGGAAGGAGGCTTCCGAGCCTCTTGGAAGGAGGCTTCCGAGCCTCTTGGAAGGAGGCTTCCGATCCTCTTGGAAGGAGGCTTCCGATCCTCTTGGAAGGAGGCTTCCGAGCCTCTTGGAAGGAGGCTTCCGAGCCTTATGGAAGGAGGCTTCCGGGCCTTTTGGAAGGAGGCTTCCGAGCCTCTTGGAAGGAGGCTTCCGAGCCTCTTGGAAGGAGGCTTCCGAGCCTCTTGGAAGGAGGCTTCCGAGCCTCTTGGAAGGAGGCTTCCGAGCCTCTTGGAAGGAGGCTTCCGAGCCTCTTGGAAGGAGGCTTCCGAGCCTCTTGGAAGGAGGCTTCTGAGCCTCTTGGAAGGAGGCTTCCAAGCCTCTTGGAAGGAGGCTTCCGAGCCTCTTGGAAGGAGGCTTCCGAGCCTCTTGGAAGGAGGCTTCCAGGCCTTTTGGAAGGGGGCTTCCAAGCCTCTGGGAAGGAGGCTTCCGAGCCTCCTGGAAGGAGGCTTCCAAGTCTCTGGGAAGGAGGCTTCCGAGCCTCTTGGAAGGAGGCTTCCGAGCCTCTTGGAAGGAGGCTCTGAGCCTCTTGGAAGGAGGCTTCTGAGCCTCTTGGAAGGAGGCTTCCGAGCCTCTTGGAGGTAGGCTTCCGAGCCTCTTGGAAGGAGGCCTCCGAGCCCCTTGGAAGGACGCTTCCGCGCCCCTCGGAAGGAGGCTTCCGAGCCTCTTGGAAGGAGGCTTCCGAGCCTCTTGGAAGGAGGCTTGAGCCTCTTGGAAGGAGGCTTCTGAGCCTCTTGGAGGAGGCTTCCGAGCCTCTTGGAAGGAGGCTTCTGAGCCTCTTGGAAGGAGGGTTCCGAGCCTCTTGGACGGGGGCTTCGGGTCCTCGTGGAAGGAGTCTTCCGAGCCTCTTGGAAGGAGGCTTCCGAGCCTCTTGGAAGGAGGCTTCCGAGCCTCTTGGAAGGAGGCTTCTGAGCCTCTTGGAAGGAGGCTTCCAGCCTCTTGGAAGGAGGCTTCTGAGCCTCTTGGAAGGAGGCTTCCAGGCCTCTTGGAAGGAGGCCTGAGCCTCTTGGAAGGAGGCTTCCAGGCCTCTTGGAGGAGGCTTCTGAGCCTCTTGGAAGGAGGCTTCCGAGCCTCTTGGAAGGAGGCTTCCAGGCCTCTTGGAAGGAGGCTTCCGAGCCTCTTGGAAGGAGGCTTCCAGAGCCTCTTGGAAGGAGGCTGAGCCTCTTGGAAGGAGGCTTCCGAGGCCTCTTGGAAGGAGGCTCTGAGCCTCTTGGAAGGAGGCTTCCGAGCCTCTTGGAAGGGGACTTCCGAGCCTCTTGGAAGGAGGCTTCCGAGCCCCTTGGAAGGAGGCTTCCGAGCCTCTTGGAAGGAGGCTTCCGAGCCTCTTGGAAGGAGGCTTCCAGCCTCTTGGAAGGAGGCTCTGAGCCTCTTGGAGGAGGCTTCTGAGCCTCTTGGAAGGAGGCTTCGAGCCTCTTGGAGGAGGCTTCTGAGCCTCTTGGAAGGAGGCTGAGCCTCTTGGAAGGAGGCTTCCGGGCCTCTTGAAGGAGGCTTCCAGGCCTCTTGAAGGAGGCTTGAGCCTCTTGAAAGGAGGCTTCCGAGCCTCTTGAAAGGAGGCTGAGCCTCTTGAAAGGAGGCTTCCGAGCCTCTTGAAAGGAGGCTTCTGAGCTCTTGAAAGGAGGCTTCCGAGCCTCTTGAAAGGAGGCTTCCTGAGCTCTTGAAGGAGGCTTCCGGGCCTCTTGAAAGGAGGCTTCTGAGCCTCTTGAAGGAGGCTTCCGGGCCTCTTGAAAGGAGGCTTCCGAGCCTCTTGAAAGGAGGCTTCTGAGCCTCTTGAAAGGAGGCTTGAGCCTCTTGAAAGGAGGCTTGAGCCTCTTGAAAGGAGGCTTCTGAGCCTCTTGAAAGGAGGCTTTGAGGCCTCTTGAAAGGAGGCTTGAGCCTCTTGAAAGGAGGCTTCCGAGCCTCTTGAAAGGAGGCTTCTGAGCCTCTTGAAAGGAGGCTTCTGAGCCTCTTGAAAGGAGGCCTGAGCCTCTTGAAAGGAGGCTTCCTAGCCTCGAAAGGAGGCTTCTGAGCCTCTTGAAAGGAGGCTTCCGAGCCTCTTGAAAGGAGGCTTCCGAGCCTCTTGAAGGAGGCTTCTGAGTCTTGAAAGGAGGCTCTGAGCCTCTTGAAAGGAGGCTTGAGCCTCTTGAAAGGAGGCTTCCGAGCCTCTTGAAAGGAGGCTTCCAGGCCTCTTGAAGGAGGCTGAGCCTCTTGAAAGGAGGCTCTGAGCCTCTTGAAAGAAGGCTTCTAAGCCTCTTGAAGGAGGCTTCTAAGCCTCTTGGAAGGAGGCCTGAGCCTCTTGGAAGGAGGCTTCCAGGCCTCTTGGAAGGAGGCTTCCTGAGCCTCTTGGAAGGAGGCTTCCTGAGCCTCTTGGAAGGAGGCTTCCTGAGCCTCTTGGAGGAGGCTTCCCAGCCTCTTGGAAGGAGGCTTCCCAGCCTCTTGGAAGGAGGCTTCCAGCCTCTTGGAAGGAGGCTTCCAGGCCTCTTGGAAGGAGGCTTCCAGGCCTCTTGGAAGGAGGCTTCCTGAGCCTCTTGGAAGGAGGCCTGAGCCTCTTGGAAGGAGGCTTCCTGAGCCTCTTGGAAGGAGGCTTCCGAGCCTCTTGGAAGGAGGCTTCCGAGCCTCTTGGAAGGAGGCTTCTGAGCCTCTTGGAAGGAGGCTTCTGAGCCTCTTGGAAGGAGGCTTCCGAGCCTCTTGAAGGAGGCTTCCTGAGCCTCTTGGAAGGAGGCTTCCAGCCTCTTGGAAGGAGGCTTCCAGGCCTCTTGGAAGGAGGCTTCTGAGCCTCTTGGAAGGAGGCTTCCGAGCCTCTTGGAAGGAGGCTTCCGAGCCTCTTGGAGGGAGGCTTCCAGCCTCTTGGAGGAGGTTTCCGAGCCTCTTGAAAGGAGGCTTCCGAGCCTCTTGAAGGAGGCTTCCGAGCCTCTTGGAGGAGGCTTCCGAGCCTCTTGGAGGAGGCTTCCGAGCCTCTTGAAAGGAGGCTTCCGAGCCTCTTGAAAGGAGGCTTCCGAGCCTCTTGAAAGGAGGCTTCCGAGCCTCTTGAAAGGAGGCTTCCGAGCCTCTTGAAAGGAGGCTTCCGAGCCTCTTGAAAGGAGGCTTCCTCTTGAAAGGAGGCTTCCGAGCCTCTTGAAAGGAGGCTTCCGAGCCTCTTGAAAGGAGGTTTCCGAGCCTCTTGGAAGGAGGCTTCCGAGTCTCTTGGAAGGAGACTTCCGAGCCTCTTGGAAGGAGGCTTCCGAGCCTCTTGGAAGGAGGCTTCCGAGCCTCTTGGAAGGAGGCTTCCGAGCCTCTTGGAATGAGGCTTCCGAGCCTCTTGGAAGGAGGCTTCCGAGCCTCTTGGAAGGAGGCTTCCGAGCCTCTTGGAAGGAGGCTTCCGAGCCTCTTGGAAGGAGGCTTCCGAGCCTCTTGGAAGGAGGCTTCCGAAATCCTCCCTGGATTCTCCTTCAGAACCTTCCTTGGAATCCTTCGTGAATTCCCCGTCGGAACCCTACGAGGATTCTCCCTCGAAACCCTCCATCGATTCCCCCTCGGAACCGTTCTTGGGTTCTCCTCTAAAAACGCCGTGGATTCTCCCTCGGAACCTTCTGTGGATTCTCCCTCACAATTCTCTGTGGATTCCCCTTCAAAATACTCCGTTAGTACTCCATCGGAACGGAATCCTTCGTGAATGGCATGGAACCCTGCATGCAACGACCCAGTGATAGAGTAGTGGCAATAGTCGCTCAGTAACAGCGACAATTACGTCGCGTAAGTTTGGGGGAATCTTAAAATTTACCAGCATCATGACTCTTGCTCTGAAAATGCAACAAAATCCTACATTTCGACTTTATTCCGTCCCAGTTTATTTGGACATAATTGTATTGGACAAACCAATTAGCACGAACTCCATAAACATTGCAATTCATAATGCGATTTAAAAACCATCTTCATAAGAGTTCAACGACTCTGCAATACTGCAAGCAGACACCTCTGCTACGTTCCCCCTCACCATCACTTCATAACGTTCAAGACAAGTTCGAGTGTGGCAAGTTCAAGTTTTAAAAATCGCACTTTCCACCATCAGATTGCAGCAGCGTTGGACTGCACTAGCGCAGTGCGGATTGACTAACCAACTTTTACATACGGATGTCTGCCTATAGTAAACTCGTCGACATTCACCTCGAAACCTTCCTCCATCATCGTCTAACATCACAGACAAACGGACAAACAAAGTAAGGGTCAACATCGTGCATCGAACTCTGTTTCCAACTGTTGATCACTTAACGAATATTTGAAGGACAATTTTTGAGTGTCACATCCTTTTATCTGTGGTTTTGTAATGTGGCGGTTGGGTTTGACTTTTAACCACAAGTCGTGCTCTCAGTACCCTCCAGTCATATAGTGGTAGTGAGTAAATACTCGGCAAATACGTCTTCGGAAGCAAACAAAAATGGGAACTTTACACAATAAGGCATAGACCATACAAGCAGATCAAAACAACCCTCCCCGTTCCGTTCACAATGAAAACAACAGTTGAAAAAAAAACGCCATCGCATCATGCCGCCGAGCAGCTGAGTGAAGAGTAACTCCGGGCAGAACCGAAACGCGGTGGCATGGCCCAAGCAAGACTTTCACTTCGCGGGAAGGGCGGCTGCCTGCCGATTTGCGTTTCCTTCTCGTCTTTGTCTCAACTCAAGCACAGCACTCGCCTACGGTGGTTACCCCGGTCATTGCGATCATCTCACACACAGTCAGTCGGCGATCGTCCAGCTTTTTCAACACGCGGTTGATTTTGCAAAATCAATAGCCTTTCGTTCACTATCCGAACTAAGCGAACAGATGATCGATTTGCCGTTGCCCTCGCATTTGGCATATGCGAGATCACGCAAGTCAAAGTCCGGCGAGCCCTTTTCACAGTTGCGCGATGGGTAACTAATCGGTTGATTATCGTGCGGTGAACAGTAACCAAGCTGTGCGCCCTCCTCCGCGATTGCGTGATCCCTAATCTATACTAATTGAACGCTGCTGACTGCGCACTCTTCGGTAACTTGTATGTCGTCGCGTTGGCCATCACCCTTCGATCAATGAAGCGCACCTCTCGAAAGATTAGTTTCAATGGTGAAGGTTGAGTAGTTGGGCGTTTCTTCTGAGCAGCACTTCACATTACAGTAATTGGACAGGGCAATTGAAGGGATCGGCAATCATTGCGTCAATATGAAGCCCTTTTTGTGAGGAATTTTTTGCGGAGATCTATAATCCGATGTTGAGTAACATCGATGATAATAGGTCATGGCTGGCTAGTAGATATAAAACAGTAAAGGTAAGTCGAGTAAGTAAGTAAGTCGAGTCAAGTACGAGACACTGAAGACGACCACACTGTTGTGGTCGAAATACGTATCTGTAAAGATATCGAAAATAATTGGTGGAATTATTTTTAATTTAATTTAATTTAAAATGGAGAGTACTTAATTCGTCTTAGACGGTTGAATACATTCCACTAAAAGAGCTTAATATATTTTTCTGACGGTTTAAGCAAATTTTACGACCTTCTGCTTTCTTATACTCATTAAGCAAATTATTTTATTTCTGGAATGGTATTGGCTATCATTCGCTCCTCCGAGGCTTCGCTAACCTACTGAAGGAATCTGCGATTCCTTAGAGACTACTCTAGCGATCGGATTTTTTTTTTATCTTTTCCAACCAACAATTCACTTAAGAAGATCCTGATCGTTTGAACACTGCACACGATATCTATCCAGCTTTCCACACTCGGTTGGAAGCCACCATCTTATGGATGTGTAAAATCAGTCGTTCACTATACTTTCTGACACTAACCGGAGGTAAACAATAAGGAACGAAATCCTGATAATCCTGACCAGAATTGCCAAACGAGACGCGCACATGACAGGATTATTATTATTTATTCAGACTAATGCCGAAGTGGCCTGTGCGGTATATAAGAGTCTTCTCCATTCGGCTCGGTCCATGGCTACACGTCGCCAACCACGCAGTCTACGGAGGGTCCGCAAGTCATCTTCCACCTGATCGATCCACCTTGCCCGCTGCGCACCTCGCCTTCTTGTGCCCGTCGGATCGTTGTCGAGAACCATTTTCACCAGGTTACTGTCCGACATTTTGACAACGTACCCGGACCACCGCAGTCCTCCGATTTTCGCGGTGTGAACGGTGGATGGTTCTCCCAACAGCTGTTGCAACTCGTGGCACCTCACCATGGTACACAGCCCTTTCCTTTCAAGAACTCCCAGTGCGCGTTGGTCCTCCACGATCATAGTCCAGGTCTTGTATCCGGAGAGGACTACCGGTCTAATGTGCATTTTGTAGACTGTCAGTTTGGTACGGTGGCGAACTCTATTCGATTCGAGCGTCCTGTGGAGTCCAAAGTACGTACGATTTCCAGCCACTATGCTCCGAATTTCTCGGCTGGTATCATGTACTTTGTCTTCGACGTGTTAATGACTAGTCCGATCCGCTTGGCTTCCCTCTTCAGTCTGATGTAGGCTTCCTCCATCTTCTCAAAGTTACGTGCCATAATATCCATGTCGTCGGCGAAGCCAAATAGCTGGACGGACTTATTGAAAATTGTACCACTCGTGTTAATCCCTGCTCTTCGTATTACCCCTTCCAAAGCGATGTTGAATAGCAGACACGAAAGACCATCACCTTGCCGTAACCCTCTGCGCGTTTCGAATGGACTCGAGAATGCCCCTGAAACTCGAACTACGCACATCACCCGATCCATCGTCGCTTTGATCAACCGTGTCAGTTTATCCGGAAATCCGTGTTCGTGCATTAGCTGCCATAGCTGGTCTCGATCGATTGTATCATATGCGGCTTTGAAGTCGATGAATAGATGATGTGTGGGCACGTTGTATTCGCGGCATTTCTGCAGTACTTGGCGAATGGCGAACACCTGGTCTGTGGTGGAGCGTTCGCCCATAAAACCCGCCTGGTACTGCTCCACGAACTCCCTTGCAATTGGTGCTAGTCGACGGCATAAAATTTGGGAGAGTACCTTGTAAGCGGCATTCAGCAATGTTGTTACCGTTTAGGTTCTTTGCCCTATGGAAGAGGTTCTAGCTGGTAGAGAATTGAGCACAGCAGGCGAGTGCTCCACACAGTGAAACAGCAGAGTTGCACTATACTGCTGTTCGGGTCAAATCGATTCTGATAATCAGTAATGTTTGTTTCTAATAAGAATCAATGTGAAATTAAACATTTGTAAACTAAATAGTATAATAGTATAACATACTAAACGGAAATTCAGAATGCCAAATGTAAATGACGCCTAAAATTAAGGAAAAGCGGTAATAAAATTATATATCTAGAGTTTAGAATAAACGGTCAAATCAAACACATAATTATTGTATAGACACCCACCCGACATACATTAAGCTACACTATAATCGGGGTCAAATAAGGGAAGAAAACGGGAAATTTTGGATGGATAAGGAGATTGGAAGGGAAAGATGGGATACGAGGAATAAGAGAGGTTTGCCACTAGTTCGGAACCATTTTGGAGGTCTTTTCCAAACGAACCGCCAATCGATTAAGATCAGTGCAAGTTTAAACCAAAGTTAAAAAGGCCGAAGTTTGAGTATCTTTTACAATAGGCCATTGTGTTTGGAAAATAACATACCTACGAGGTATCCAACAGCAGAATCAGGTATGAAATAATATTTCATGACTTGATAGCAAAGACCTAAAATTCGGCCCTCTTTCTGATACCACGTGCAGGACCCATTGGGATCTTTTTCTAGATTCCCTGCATTTTCGACCATTCCACGAGAACTTGCCGTCAACCAAATCGAGCATACGCTGTTCCCCTCGATCCAGGTCAAGTCAAGGGGAGATTCGGGCCACTGTAAAGCCCCTCGCTGGGAGAATCCCGAGTGCCCCCTCCAGGTCCGCTACCCGAGAGAGTCGGATTGCTCGGATCATCCCGCGCACGAACACCCGTTGCCATCGAGTCCGATATGATTGCTACCTAAAGCAATAGATGTGGTAGAAGCACCATCACCCACCACAACATCCAAGCTAGCCACCGTTTCGACCCTGACGCCGCTGTCCATCGCCTGCTAACCGCTGCTGATTTCCCCTTGACCCCCACACGCCGGCCGGCATACACTCACCACAAACACACTCTTTGTAAGTAAGCCCTACGATCAAATAGACCAGTGTAGTGAAATAGATAAACGTGTGTTTTGCTCTTCCTGATCAGCCCATGTCCATGCCGACCCTGAGAGGGATTAGTTGTAGACTCGAGCCCAGATAGAGAGAGTTCAAGGCTAACAAATGGCGCCCAACGTGGGGCTAACAAATGGCGCCCAACTAACTATACGACGGCACTGATCAGGAGTGCAACACCGTAAAATCGTGAGAGAAATAGGCTAGGGAATTCTGTACCAGTGAAATCTGAATTCAGAAGGCAACGTGCTGAAGACGAGTGACTACCTATCCACCCAACCTTTATTGGATTTACATCATAGCTACATTTATTTTCGAATCGTTTGCACTTACTAGTGCGCGTACACTCACAGTAGTGGATAATAGAATAACTAATTTACCAAAATCCGGGATTTTGATCGGTCAGATGATGCGTAGATCTTGATTATTTAATGGGTCTTGATTCTAAACAGAAATAATACTCGGTGATAGTTCTAGAATAGTTCAATTTTTTTTGCAATCCGTTTTCAACTGGTTCTGATAATTAGTATTATTTATCGATTGGCAAAGCTAGATTTTGCAGTGATGGATTTGCAGTTCATGTATAAGAGCATGGACGTTTCCCACTTGTCCATTGACGAAGTGGAACATGAGTTATTAGTTCGTAATATATTGTTTGGGCTTGACGAACATGAGAGTATTAAGAGACGGAAGCTTAAGGATCAGATGAAGAAAGAGAAGGATATAAATAGCGTTGAGGTAGTGCAATCCACAACATGGAGGAGTGTGAAAGAGGAAATTGCTATAATTAGGGCGAAGCTAGCGGTTATAGGAGGTTTATTGGAAAATCCAAGAACGGATAATCGTCAACGTGAAAAGCTTAAGACACGCTTAGTACATTACCGGGTTAGAAGCTATCTATTGTCCCGAGCATCTCGAGCACATAAATGTATGAAAGAAATACAAGAATTGAGCATGTGTACAATACACTTGTTACAGGAATATTTTCCTGAGATAAACAATCAGGAAAATAAAATTGAATCAAAGGAACTAGAACAGAATGTGAATGAAGCTCTGCAAGAAATTAGAAGCGAGATAGAAATTCTTAATGAGTCGGCGTCTGCTTTGAATCTTGACTCTGACCAGGGCCAAGACGGAGCATACGGAGGACTTGAACCAAGTGTGAAAGCAAAGGAAATAGAGCTGAACAAATCAATGATAAAGTCAGAAGCGATTCTAAAGAAACTTTCGGAATATGAAAAAGGCGATACTGTTAATACAGAGTTAATACAGCATTTCAAGAATTTCGTGGTACAGACCACCGAGCAAGAAAAAGCTCGAAAAGAAAAGGAAATAGAGCAGGAAAAACTAAGAATTAAAGAAGCTGAGGAGAATTTGGAAAGAAAGCGTCGACTCGAAAAGCTTCTGCTTTCATTGAATAAAAAATCAAAACAGAGCCTGAATGCACAAAGTTGGATTTCCCTAAGCTGGAGCCAATAGATAACAAAACAGAACCTGAAAAAGAAGAAATTATGAAATTACCAAAAGTGAAATTCAATAAGCAAGAAATAGATCCAAAAAGCTCAGAGTTGGAAAGTAGCTCCTCTGAAAACGAGACAGACATGATGAACGATAGAAAGAAACACTATACAGTAACCAAACCGACAGGTAGCCGACATCAGAAGCAATCAACGAGTTCGTTTAGAAAGAAGGGCAAGATAATGAGTTTCGCTTCTGAGTCCACCGACGACTCGTATTCTAAGAGTTCATTATCATCTGAAATAGAAAGCTCCGATTCATACGAAAAGCGTGAGAAGAGAAGGAAACACAGAAATAGTAGGAAATACTCTAGGAAGCCGTTGAGAAGAGTCCCAATATCTGATTGGAAACTAAAATATGATGGCAAAGACAACGGTCGTAGATTAGGCGAGTTCTTGAAAGAGGTTAAGATGAGAAGTAAAGCTGAAGAAATATCGGATCGTGAGCTGTTCAGAGGAGCAATACATTTATTTACAGGGAGAGCTAAAGACTGGCTAATGGAAGGATTAGAAAACCGAGATTTTCGAACTTGGTCGCAATTGAAATCAGATCTGAGGAGAGAGTTTCTCCTCCCGATCTTGATTTCCAATTGGAAATACAGGCCACGAACCGAAGGCAAGCTAGAGGTGAACGATTTGTCGATTTTTTCACGACATGCTTAAATTTTTCCATTCAATGACACGCCCTATGTCAGAGAAAAGGAGATTCGAATTGTTTGGCGAAACTTACGTTTCGATTATAAGAACGCAATGACCGGGGCAAGAGTTAAGTCGTTGTCAGATTTGAAGCGATTTGGCAGAATTATTGATGACAATAATTGGGCGAATTTTCAGAAACCTGTAGAATTAACTTCGCGTACAAGAATCGCTCAAGTGAATGAAATCATAGGTTCACAAAAGCTTGAAAAGCTCCAAATGCTTTTCCAAAGCGGATAAAGCTAGTAAAGAGCGGGACACAAATAAGCCAAAATGGAGCATATTGAGTCCAAACTAGGTGAGAGTAGGCATACACAATCAAATAGTGGCTGGAACGCAATGGAAGGTTCAACAAAAAGCACGATGCAACAACTTGTTGATCAATACAAGCGTCCTGCCATAGGTGTTTGTTATAATTGCAGACAACAAGGTCATCATTATGGAGAGTGCTCAGTAGACCGAAGAAAATTCTGTCGTATCTGTGGCTTTTCAGATGTACTCACAAAAACTTGTCCCTATTGTGCAAAAACGCAGGGAGCTCGGCTTAGAGGAGGTAGTCGATGCGTTCCCAGAAAATCCTCCCCATCTCAATGAGATTAAAGCAAGATTACTGCAAAATGGCTTTAAGCCAATTACAGATCAAGATTACGACAATGAGTATAATATCAATGAAATTTTCATTGAAGTTAGCGGAGACGCACGACCATTCGTCAAAGTAAGCATACTGGGAAAAGAACTGATCGGTCTACTTGATAGCGGAGCTCAACGAACCGTCCTTGGGGTGGGTTCGATGAAAATAGTGAGAGAGCTAAAATTAAAAATTTATCCATCAAATACTAATATAAAAACCGCTTCAGGGGCTTTGGTTGAAATAAAAGGTTACGTTAATTTGCCCGTAACATTCAATAACGAATGCCACATCATCCCAACTTTGATTGCTCCTAATTTGAACCGAAGATTAATTTTAGGATATGAAGACTTTTGGAAAGTTTTCAAACTTAAGCCAACTGTTCTCCAGTCAGCTGAACTTTCGGAGCTGAGCGCAGTTGTAGGAAAAGAGAACGATGAATTGAGCGAATCTCAAAAACAAATACTGGAGGAAGTGAAGGGGTTGTTTAAAGGATCAGTGGAGGGGGAAGTGTTAGATACAACTCTGTTGATATCTCACAAGATAGAAATAAAAGACGAATTTACAAACACACCGCCAATCCGCATCAATCCCTACCCCACTTCTCCAGAAATACAGTCGAAAATTAACAAGGAGCTAGACAAAATGATCACTCAGGGGGTAATCGAAAAGGCAAAGAGTGATTGGGCTCTAAGTACTGTACCAGTAGTAAAGCCCACCGGGGAGATAAGATTATGTTTAGACGCCCGGCGTTTGAATGAACGCACTAAGAGAGACGCCTATCCCCTCCCTCACCAGGACAGAATACTTAGTAGGTTGGGGTCTTGCAAATATTTGTCAACTATAGACCTAACTAAGGCCTTCTTGCAAATTCCACTAGACCCCGTCTCACGAAGGTACACTGCATTTTCGATATTAGGGAGAGGATTGTTCCAATTCACCAGATTACCCTTCGGACTCGTCAATAGCCCAGCAACATTGGCGAGGCTGATGGATGAGGTTCTGGGATATGGTGAATTGGAACCAGGGGTTTTCGTTTACCTTGACGACATTGTCGTGGTGAGCGAAACATTTGAGGCCCACATTCAAAGCTTACGAGAGGTAGCTGAACGATTGAAGAGAGCAAATCTCTCAGTAAACATGGAGAAGTCCAAGTTCTGCCTAACAGAGCTACCATATTTAGGTTATATGCTCTCGACTGATGGTCTTCGGCCAAACCCAGAGAGAATTGAGGCGATCATAAACTATGAGAGGCCGAATTCAATCCGATCGTTGCGTAGATTTTTGGGTATGGCCAATTACTACAGGCGGTTTATTCCGCTCTTTAGTGAGTATACCGCACCATTGACAAATTTGCTTCGAAATAAAGCAAAATCTATTCGATGGAATGATATGGCAGAGGAAGCCTTCTCCAAAATCAAAGAGTGTTTGATTACTGCACCAGTTCTTAGCAACCCTAATTTTGACCTGCCGTTTGTTATACAGTCGGACGCAAGCGATTGTGCGATTGCGGCCGTGTTAACACAAGAGCAGAAAGAAGGAGAGAAAATTATCGCATATTTTTCGCAAAAACTTTCCCCGCACAGCAATCATATGCTGCGTCGGAGAAAGAGGGCTCGCAGTGCTTTCCGCGATTGAGAAGTTTAGAGCGTACATTGATGGTACGCACTTTACGGTTGTAACGGATGCCTCTGCCTTGACTCATATTATGAAAGGCAAATGGAGAACCTCTTCAAGGCTAAGTCGTTGGAGCATTCAGCTCCAAGGTTACGACATGGAAATTCGTCATCGTCGTGGTAGGGACAACATAATTCCCGATGCATTGTCTCGCGCGGTAGATGCATTTGTGGTGGAGGACGCATGGTACTCTACACTACTGAAGCAAGTAGAATCCAATCCAGATGACCACCTAGATTTCAAAATAGAAAACGGAAAACTGTTTAAGTATGTGCCTTCCAAAACGGAATCACTGGATTATGTTTTCGAATGGAAACTTTGTGTGCCCGAAGGATCTCGAGAAAGCATCCTTCGAGCGGAACACAACAGTGCTTTCCATATTGGGTACGATAAATTGTTGGACATCATGAGAAGAAGGTACTTTTGGCCACGGATGGCTTTAACTATTCGGAAATTTATTGAAAAATGTGAGACGTGTAAGGAGTGCAAACCTTCAAATGTTTCACAGCACCCACCAATGGGGATGCAAAGAATTTCGACGAAGCCTTTTCAAATTTTGGCTATTGACTTTATCCAGTCACTTCCCAGAAGTAAGGCTGGCAATTGTCACCTTTTAGTTTTAATGGACTTATTTTCGAAGTGGACGTTACTTCTTCCGGTTAAAAGATTAGTTCGAGCATAATAACGAAACTTTTGGAGGAACACTGGTTTCAGGTACTCAGTACCAGAAATTTTGATCACCGACAACGCAAGCAGCTTCCTCAGTAACGAGTTTAAAACGTTTCTAGAACGACACGGGGTTGTGCACTGGGCTAATGCCCGACATCATAGTCAGGCCAACCCCGTAGAGAGATTGAACTGAACGATCAACTCTTGCATCCGAACTTACGTCAAATCGGATCAGAGAACTTGGGACACAAAATATCCGAAGTTGAGCATACTTTAAATAACACTCTTCATACTTCAACCGGGTTCTCACCTTATCGCATCCTGTTTGGACACGAGATTGTGTCAAGGGAGACCAACATCGGGTGGATGTAGTGACGCGAGAACTCTCCGACAACGAGAGACATGGACAAAAGCTCAATATTGATAAAACCGTTCATGATTTGGTAATAAAAACCTTAAGAAAGCTCACGACCGGAGTACGAAAAGTTATAATTTACGCTTCCAAAACCAGCTCCAACTTACAAGGTGGGGCAGAAGGTTTATCGTAGAAGTTTTGCTTTGTCATCTGCAGTCGATAACTTTAATTCGAAACTAGGACCCGCTTACATACCCTGCAAAATAATTTCCAAGCGTGGTACTAGTTCTTATGAACTCGAGGATGAAACAGGAAAGAATTTGGGGATTTTCTCTGCGGCTGATTTAAAGCCGGGGATTCCAGATGTACTATAGAATTTTCAGCAGTTTGTAGTTTCTAGAAGTTCTAGTAATAATAGCACCAATAATAAAGTTAGTACCACCATAATTAGAAGACGTCATAAAATAGATGAAAAGCCAAAGCCAAAGTCATGGTCACAGTCGCAATCCGAAAGTGAGCAAATGAGACGTAATTGTTTTGACAGGACGTAGAACACAGTATCCAGATTACTTCGAAGATCCTCACCATTTCGTCACAACAATATTCTCATGTTTCTTCGAGCGTAATTCGCGATATTGGGATAATACCGACAAATGATTATCACTGATTAATGCCCATTTCCAATACTCGCAAAGCAGACCCTTCCAAGAACTAGTTCAGTCTGTGTTACGCACCTAGCAACATTTTCAAATTGTTCAATCACTCATTAAATTTCAGTAGAACCCTTCGTACAATAATAACAACAGCAAATAGCCAACCAACTGATTCTCAGTCCTGCCAAAGAACGATTGCAGAACATCTCCATTTGATGAACTCACTGAGTCGAAGAGATTAGATCTCTTAAACTAAGCACAAAGAGTGTGCTTAGATTTCTGGGAGATAAAAGCCAATTCAATGATCCGATAAAACGTAAAGCGTTTAACAATTGCAAGTTTAAAGAGTAGATATAATAAAACTATTTGGTAAATTATAATCGATTGCTTAGTACTGTGAAAGTCGAATAGCTTGGAATAGCGAAGCAGCTCAAACCTGGGTGGAGATAATTCGAAAACTAGAATTAATGATTAAAATAAATCGAAAATTTTATTTTCACTTTATTTTTAAGGGACGGTAGGGTAGTGTTACCGTTTAGGTTCTTTGCCCTATGGAAGAGGTTCTAGCTGGTAGAGAATTGAGCACAGCAGGCGAGTGCTCCACACAGTGAAACAGCAGAGTTGCACTATACTGCTGTTCGGGTCAAATCGATTCTGATAATCAGTAATGTTTGTTTCTAATAAGAATCAATGTGAAATTAAACATTTGTAAACTAAATAGTATAATAGTATAACATACTAAACGGAAATTCAGAATGCCAAATGTAAATGACGCCTAAAATTAAGGAAAAGCGGTAATAAAATTATATATCTAGAGTTTAGAATAAACGGTCAAATCAAACACATAATTATTGTATAGACACCCACCCGACATACATTAAGCTACACTATAATCGGGGTCAAATAAGGGAAGAAAACGGGAAATTTTGGATGGATAAGGAGATTGGAAGGGAAAGATGGGATACGAGGAATAAGAGAGGTTTGCCACTAGTTCGGAACCATTTTGGAGGTCTTTTCCAAACGAACCGCCAATCGATTAAGATCAGTGCAAGTTTAAACCAAAGTTAAAAAGGCCGAAGTTTGAGTATCTTTTACAATAGGCCATTGTGTTTGGAAAATAACATACCTACGAGGTATCCAACAGCAGAATCAGGTATGAAATAATATTTCATGACTTGATAGCAAAGACCTAAAATTCGGCCCTCTTTCTGATACCACGTGCAGGACCCATTGGGATCTTTTTCTAGATTCCCTGCATTTTCGACCATTCCACGAGAACTTGCCGTCAACCAAATCGAGCATACGCTGTTCCCCTCGATCCAGGTCAAGTCAAGGGGAGATTCGGGCCACTGTAAAGCCCTCGCTGGGAGAAGCGCGAGGGCCCCCTCCGGGTCCGCTAGCGGAGAGTGTCGGATTGATCGGATGATTCCGCGCACGCTCAGCCGTTGCCATCGAATCCGATATGATTGCTACCTAAAGCAATAGATGTGGTAGAAGCACCATCACCCACCACAACATCCAAGCTAGCCACCGTTTCGACCCTGACGCCGCTGTCCATCGCCTGCTAACCGCTGCTGATTTCCCCTTGACCCCCACACGCCGGCCGGCATACACTCACCACAAACACACTCTTTGTAAGTAAGCCCTACGATCAAATAGACCAGTGTAGTGAAATAGATAAACGTGTGTTTTGCTCTTCCTGATCAGCCCATGTCCATGCCGACCCTGAGAGGGATTAGTTGTAGACTCGAGCCCAGATAGAGAGAGTTCAAGGCTAACAATGTGATTGCGCGGTAGTTGCTACAATCCAGCTTATCGCCCTTTTTGTAGATGGGACACACGACACCTTCCATCCACTCCTGCGGCAAAACTTCCTCCTCCCAAATCTTGGTAATGACCCAGTGCAGCGCTCTAGCCGCTCTAGCTCTCCTGGTAGTTGGTCAACCCCAGGGGCTTTGTTGTTCTTCAGCCGGCCAATCTCCTCCTGGATTTCCTGGAGATCCGGAGCCGGTAGAATTATGTCCTGAGCGTGTTCTCCCAGGTCCATCACTATACCGCCATCTTCGTCTGCCACATCGCCATTCAGGTGTTCTTCGTAGTGCTGCCGCCACCTTTGGATCACCTCACGCTCGTTCGTAAGAAGGTTCCCGTTTATGTCCTTACATATATCAGGCTGTGGTACGTGGCCCTTACGTGAACGGTTTAACTTCTCATAGAACTTTCGTGTGTTATTAGCGCGGTACAGTTGCTCCGTCTCTTCACGGTTTCGATCTTCCTGCTGGCGCTTTTTCCTCCGGAAAATCGAGTTTTGTCTGTTCCGCCCCTGTTAACATCGTGCCTCGTTCGCCCTCGTGCAGTGTTGCAGCAATCTCGCCCATGCTGCATTCTTCTCTTCTACTAACTGCTCATATTCGCGGTCATACCAGTCGTTTCTCTGATCCGGGGGCCAAGTGCAGCGGTTGTGGTGCTTCCAATGGCGGATCGAATATCTCTCCAGCCATCTTCAAGAGACGCTACAGGATTATGTACACTACGAAACAGTGAGACACTGCTTAGGGGTTGATCAATATGTAATGACGTCACAGGTTTTAGGATGGAGGGGGTCTGAGATTTTCTGACAGTACATAAGTTAAGTTTCTTAACACAGGATTTCGGTGCTTAAAAAATGATTGACCGAACTACAACTAGAGCTTAGGTAAACAGTTGAACAATCTTGGGAATGATTAAGAGGCACCCTGTTTAACCCTGTTTTTTTTAGGGGATGAAGGCAAATCTGCAAACAGACACCTGAAATTATCACTGAGGGTGTGGGGATGGCCCGACCCACTAAACCCACCCAAGCAACGGAAGCCTACTTGAGTTACCCTCTCCACTAATGCCCTGATCCCCCGGAACTACCTTCCAGTACTACTTCTGGAGGATAGGCAGTACTAAACGTACTCCTCCCAAAACGACACTTCTGAGCCCTTTGGCTCCTTTGTTTGTGCCAGTAAGCACACAATAGCCTTGAGCCCTTAAACACTCTTTTCCTTGTGCCATTCAGCACATCTTTTATTATTATTATTATTTTTTGAGCCATTTAGCTCTCCACGTACTCGCAACCTACTCAGATAGTCCCCGGCGGCGGATCTATCCTACTCCGACGGGGAGTCCACTGGCGGTGGAAGCTCCCCAGATACCGACGACCCGCATCAGCTCTGCTCACTTTCTCACTTCAACGACCCAGATCCGGTGCATTCGCGCGCCACGATCTACTCAACTGGTCCCCGGCGATGGACCTAGCCTACTCCGATTAACCGATTTCCCATGCACTGAGCTATTCAGCTTTTTTGCTTAACCGTTGAGCCATTCAGCTCCCGCCTTAGCCGCGAACTACTCGGATAGTCCCCGGCGGTGGATCAATCCTACCGACGACCCGTCGCTACGGGTGACCGGACGAGTGCCGAGGTCGATCCAAAGATTCCGGGTGGAGATAGCTTCCGGTTCGATGGTGCCCCGACGACCCGAATCCGGTGCATTCGCACGCCACGGTCTACTCAGCTGGTCCCCGGCGGCGGGCCTAGCCTACTCCGATAACCGAGTTTTGATTCCCTTGAGCCATTCAGCTCCTACCTTATTCATTGAGCCATTTAGCTTCCGCTTCGGTCGCGATCGCGAACCCCGACGGCGGATCTAAACCTACTCCGACGAGAAGTTCCCCGAAAGCGGGAGCTCCTCCGAAACCGGCCGTTTCACCACGTTCCCATTCAACATTGACATATATATTCACGACTTCCGCGGCGGAGTATTCATGGTCCGCTTTCCGCGATGGCGGCCTGCTGCTGCTCCATGCGCCAACTTCGTTGTAGTATGTCGGCTATCCTGGACGTCACCCTTGCGACCGCTCTCCACTGTTCTGGGTTCTGGCACATTCTTCTGACTATGTTATCGGTGGTAGTGTCCATTCCACATGCCTCCAATATCGCACTCCTCTCCGTTTCGAACCGGGGACACGTGAACAGGATGTGTTCAGCCGTTTCTGTCACGTCTGGGCATTGCGGGCAGGCGGGAGAAGCCGCGTGTCCGAACCTGTGCAGGTACCACCTGAAGCATCCGTGGCCTGTTAAGAACTGGGTCAAGCCAAAGTTTAGCTCTCCATGAGGTCTGCTAATCCATGCAGACACACTTGGGACTAGGCGATGGGTCCACCTTCCCTTAGACGAGTTGTCCCATTCCCTCTGCCATTTGGCTACCGTTGCTTCCTTGATATTCCTTCGAGCATTACGTGTGCCCCTGAGGGCGTAGCACTCCTCGTCTTCCTCCACCACCAGTTTGATAGGCATCATGTCCGCGAGTACACATGCCGCCTCGCGAGATACGGTGCGATATGCGCTGATGACTCTCAAGCACATTATCCTATGCGTACTCTCCAGCTTTCGCACGTTGCAGTTTACGCTCAGCGCCGACACCCAGACTGGACCTCCATATCGCAGTATTGAAACCGCCACGCTTGCCAGCAGCCTGCGCTTGCTGGAGCACACTCTAGAGATGTTCGCCATCATCCTCGATAGTGCCACATGACTTTTAAAGCTTAACTTATCATCGAGCATCACCCCCAATTGTTTCAGAGATCTCTTGGAGGTGATGTTGCAACCGCCTACTCTAATTGTCGCCTCCTGCACCGACTTCCGGTTGTTAACGACTATCATCTCCGTTTTATGATACGCTAGCTGTAGCTTCTTGCTGCGCAACCATTCCTCCACTAGACTGATTGAATAGGCTGCAGTCAATTCGACCTCCTCGATGGATTCTCCGTACACGGTCATGGTTACGTCATCGGCGAATCCCACTAACTTGACTCCTGGCGGGAGCTTCAACCTCAGTACGCCATCGTACATCACGTTCCACAGCAATGGACCCAGAATTGATCCCTGTGGGACACCTGCCGTGATGGGGGCGCTAGCCAAGCCTTCTTCTGTCTCGTAGATCAATACTCGATTCTGAAAGTAGCTTCCCAGAATCTTGTACAGCCCTACCGGTACTCTCAGCCGAAGCAACGAGTTCGCGATCTCCATCCAGCACGCACTGTTGAATGCATTCTGCACGTCGAGTGTTATTACTGCGCAGTAGCGTATACCGCGCCGCTTACATTCGATGGCGACCTCTGCAGTGTTGTCCACCGATTTAATGGTACCCAGAGTAGACCGTCCTCTCCGAAAGCCAAATTGTTCGCGCGATAATCCTCCAGCCTCCTCCACGTACGGTGACAGCCTGTTCAGGATCAACTTCTCCAGTAGCTTCCCTACCGTGTCTATTAGACAGATTGGTCTGTACGCTGAGGGGTCTTCTGGTGGCTTGCCAGGTTTCGGTAGCAGGACCAAGCGCTGTCTCTTCCATATATCCGGGAATGTCCGCTCGTCCAGGCACCTCTGCATGGCTAACCTGAACATTTCCGGATTGGTCATTATGGCTGCCTTCAACGCCATATTCGGGATCCCGTCCGGACCAGGTGCTTTACTTGGGTCGACTCGCCACCTCATTGTCATCTGCTCCTACCCTCGCTGCTGGCGGCCAATGGGTTGGGCCGTGGTGCGGGAATAGTACTTCGATTATCATCTTCAGTCTCGTTGGACATCGCTCGGGAGCTCGGGTGCTCCTCTTGTTTTGTCCATCACCACCCGGTAATCGTCTCACCATGTGTTTGATTTGACCTTCTGGTACAGTCTGTCAAAGTAGGCTTTCTTGTTCTCTTTGACAGCCTTGCTTAGGGCCAGCCTCGCCGCTTTGAAAATCTCGATGCGTTCTTCCCCCGCCAAGCGTGACCTTTGTAGTCTTCTTCTAGCCCTGAGACAGGTTGCTCAAAGATCTGCAATTTGCTCGCTCCACCAGTATACCTGTGGCCTGCAGTTCCGTGGTCGCGCCTTCCTCGGCATGGTAGCGTCACACGCTCGTGTTATGGCCGCAACCAGTTCATCGCCGCTCAAACATCCTGTATTTTCTTCCAGACCCATAGCTTCACGGAATGTCCCATCGTCGAAGTGGGCGACCTTCCACGCCCGGGTTGTAGGAGTAGATCTCCGGCTTTCTCTCCTTGCCTCGCTGCTTATCCTGTACCGGATAGCCAAATGGTCACTGTGTGTGTAACCGTCGTCAACCCTCCACTGCAGATCACCGACCAAGCTTGGACTGCAGAATGTTACGTCTATTATCGATTCCACTCCGTTTCGCTGGAAGGTACTTCTCGAACCTTCGTTGCACAGCACGACATCCAGCTTGGCTAAAGCCTCTAGCAGCGTTTGCCCTCTCCGGTTAGTAAAGCGACTTCCCCACTCTGTCGCCCACGCATTGAAGTCTCCTGCAATTACTACTGGCTTGTTACCCACTAGGTCTGATGTCAGCCGATCATGGTCTATCTGTGAGCAAGTGTCTCCACTCGGATGTTGCCAGATGTGTTTGCGGATATTCTTACGTGCGAATTAAGTACTGCTGATTGCCATCCCTCTACCAGCAGCAATGGTTACAAGTCGCAGACCATTATCGTTGGTAGCGGCTTTCCGTACCAATAACAGGGCGAAAGAAACTTCCTCTTTCGATCTGCGCATTTGCATCTCCGATGACAATCTTTGCACCGTGTGTTGTGCACTCTCCGTATGTGTTATCAAGGCTCTCATAGAACGTCATCAGGCTTATCGTTCGTTGGGTCATAGATGCTGATCAGGCTATAGTTGAAGAATTTGTCCTTCATTCTCAACACGCAAATGCGGTCGCTTATCGGCTTTCACCGGATAACACGCTTCATTTGCTGCTCGATCACCATGAAGCCAACTTCTCGTTCTGCTCTGTCACCGCCGCCATACTGGATGTGGTACTTAAATGAAGTGTTCGCTATGGGATCCACCGCCCGGAATACACGTTCTCCACACTCACGCCGATCTTCTGAGGCTCACGAGCCAGGAGCCCAACACGTGCGGGTTCATTCATAGTTCTCACGTTCCAAGATCCGACTTTCCAATCGTTGTTCTTTATTCGTTGCCGGTTCTGTTGCCGTTGAATCAATCAGTTCGCTCTACTTTTGATAACTTTTTTGATAACTGTAGAATCTTCGGTAGGCTACCTTACCAGGGTTGCGCTACCTACATCGCGTTGAGGGAGCCTTCTTGATGCTGACACGCTGACAGCATGATGTGCACAGTTTGGTTTCGAGTCCCTCGCTGGCACTCGGACGATGATCAGTCGCCCCTTATATGGGGAACAGACACTGTTGTGAGCCGCTCCTAACAAGAAGAACAAACGCTCGATCATATTTGCACCTCCGGAGAGTGGCAAATACCCCTTCCCTGTCACCATACGACCATAGTTCCCAGCGGGATTAGTTACCCGATCTTCCCTAAGGTTGCTCCGTCATGAGGAGGTAGGGATAGGGTTTGCTGGGTAGGATGCTAAGGACCACGAAATGAGGTGTATTTTATTCCTTCAGGTACGCGAAGTACCAATGGTATGCTTCACCCAGCATTTGTCGTGCCTGTGACGTCAGTAGGTGCGGGCATTTTTTAAATTGCAGCAACTTTTGCTGGATCCGGTTAAATACCTCCAGCACTGATGATAGGTATTTGATCTGGTCTTGATAAAACTCGCATTTTTCCGCGCGAAGAAAATCCATATTTGAACAACCGCCGGAAAAGCATATGCAGTTGTGCTCCTCAAGTGTCTTGCTATGTACCAAAAGGTCATCGAGTATACCGGAAACCATTTTTGACATCAACTGCTGGAAAATGCCCGGAGCCGACTTGACTCCTGGAGCTAATCTGTTGAAAAGTATAAGCCGCGGTTGGTGTTGATTGTCAATAACTTCTTGGATATGTCGTCGACTTGCACCTGTAGGTAGGCATGCTACAGATCGATGATGCTGAAGATTTTACTGCCGGATACCTTATTGAAAATTTCCTCAGGCATTAGAAGAGGAAAGTTGTTTGTTTCGAGTGCCGCATTAGTGTGATGGAGCAATCCGTACACAGCCGCACTATTACGCCAGGTTTTTTTTTTACAACTGCGATGAGTGCTGCCAGTCAGAAAAATTCACAGGTGATAGCCGTTGCAGCCGATCTAATTCTTCATCAACTTTTTGAATAGCGTAAAACGGAACGGGCTGCGCATGCTGTTAGAGGGTCAAGGATATTTTTGTCGTGCAATGGCCCAAGATGTCCTGCAAAACTTTGGGATACTGCGTGAAGAAGTGTTTTTCAGACGAAAGCAAAACATTGAATTGATTCACCTGTTTGCAGTAGGCAGCAAGCGGTTTCGAACAAAGATCGAATGCCTCCATCCAATACCCCAGATGCCGTAGATGCTTTCACGCTTGTCGTTGAGATCGAAAGGGATCCGATTGTTTTCCACGTTGTATCGCTTATAACGGTAATGTCGGAACCGCTATCCTTTCAACTGGATTGCCACAGTCTTGTTGAAAATGACGGATATGTACTTCCTGCGGCAATTGACCTTCTGTACGGTTTGGATGACCTTTGTTGAGAAAGATTTATTCTTCTTCTTCTTATCTGGTTGTTCGGCTACTTTGTGTGCCAAACGGCTTGCACCGTTGGCACTCGGTGACCAGTCCTTCCAAGTTGATGGTGTCATACATCTAAACAGATAACACGGAATCAACAATTTGACGCCACAATACACGGTTCGAGACTGCATCTCTCCATCCTCGAATGCGCCCCACGCAGGTTTTGCTAAGAGCCGTGTCCTGACGTCAGTGTCTTTCGCTGCTTTGAGACCGCAGATGAAAACTTAACTCTTGAATTAGTTCACAGTTAGCTTCTGCAGTTCAAAATCTACACATTTGCCGGTTGACTATTGCGGAGTACGAAACGAAATCGTCGGCTTCATTTCTCGCCAGCTCGAGACAGTCGTAGCGCTTGCTGAACAGGGATTATTGTTGACCGAAAATTTGCTTCAGCTTGTCCACAACGTCGTCGAAATCGAAACCGCGTGGGTGGGATGCCAGGAGATTTTTTTTTCTAAAAATCATGCACTGTATTAAAGTTACGCAGCAGTAGTCTCACTTTAGCAGCATTGTCCAAATCTCTGCCATCCTGCCTAAATAGGTCCTCGCACTTCGAAAACCAACGGTCGAACGTCAGTCCATTTTCCGGGTCGAAGTGGAATACCTTTACGTTTGACGAAAAGATATTTTAGTTACTAGATAAAGATTGTCGCTTCTGTTCCCTTTGTTCTGCTGTCCGAAACATGGTATTGTCAGATTTTCTGGATATGATACACTGCGCGGCGTTTGTAATGTTTCCAAATGGGCACTTGCACAAAGCTTCACGCGGCGAATGACTGTCGAAAGGTACGGCCGCGCCAAACGATACACCGCGATGCTATTGACCCATATAAGAATCAAGTAAACGGGGTGCACAAAGTGTGGCGGTACCTTTCGTGAAGGGTTCGCCGCGTGCAATTTTGAGAAAATCTGGCAATACATACCTGTCAAATCGTATGGATTTTCCTTCTTTGACATTTAGCTCCCCTATCCTCGCCAGCAAACGATGTTCCGGACAGCGACGACAGCGACAATTTTTATCTAGTAACTAAAATATCTTTTGTTTGACGCAAGGGATTCCAGAATGTTCTCGCTTTGCGCTTCGCTGGGGTGGTGCTTCTTGTTGGTTTCCGGTGATATGTTCCAGAAGAATCAGCAACTGGCTGTTTTGCTGGACCATTTGACTCATTTTTCTGAGGAACTTCAGGTTTGATACTCGTCGCCAAATTGTTACTTTCCGGTTTTCTTTATAAGAAACAAACAGAACAGAACTATGTAGTTGGGGTCGTCACACTAGTGTTGTAATCGCGTCTATTTAATTCGAAAGGCAGCTCATAACTAGGGTGACCATATGAATTTTTTCCAAAGGAGGACATTTCACCCGAATCGGAGCGAAAAAGGAGGACATTTGGTTAAAAAGGAGGACATAAAAAACATCGATCGATTTTTAGTTTTAATATGATTAGGAATATTATATTTGTTAGAGTTTTTCACACTAAAATTTATTGGAAGATGTTTTTTTGTTAGTGGAGGCCATATACCTACATTTGGCATGAAGTCAAATTTAGGCAAGTGCATCGCCTCAATCTTGTAAACTTATTCGCTAGCTTATGCAACTTTGGCTGAGAAATACGACATCTTCTTCTACTTTATTAACATTACATCTCCAGATTGAATATTTGACTTCATTCAATATGTATTATAATGTTGGCATTTTTAGCGATATCCCACAGAACTCAGTGATGAAAGGATCATCACATACAATTCTGAACAGTCAGCAATAGATTATATTAGGACCGATGATTAATAGACCAGTGAAAATTTTATTCTTGAGTGCCATTGAGAAACAAAATTTAAGGCATGTAAAAGATAATGATACCGTTAACTGTATCACCAAGTTTTCAACTGAAGAAATTCAAAACATTTTTTTTCGAAATTTCCAAAAAGGAGGACATTTTAACGCAAAAGGAGGACATCTGGTTTTTAATGAAAAAGGAGGACATGTCCTCCTTTAGGATACCATATGGTCACCCTACTCATAACTGATGAAAATTTTACTCATGTACAAAGTAGTGAAAATCATGGCTACTATGATTTGTTATTTGAATATCCATGGCAATGAAGGTTTCTATGGTAGCACAATCAAAAAACTGTCGAGGTTAAAAACTCTTTTTTGAGAAGGTCGTCCAAAGTTGGAACTTTGAATAGTACTGCTGCTTCCTTTGTAAAACACTAAGTTGAAAAGCAGACCAAGTTCCAGTTGAAATGTAGAGCAATTGGAAAAGAAGAAGACTACCGAAGAAAACACTTCCGCATGTTGTTCATGAGAACCTTATGAATCAATTATGAGAAGGAAAAAAATAGTATCTACTACATGAACCTGCCAGATCTCGCTCGGGTTGTTTATTAACCTCCTTTTAACTACAAGATGATTCGATTAGTAAAGAAATCTTGCAAAACGGTTAATCCAATCTTGAGTTATATTGCTTCAAAGGAAATGTAAACTCATTTTTATATATTTTAAAGGGAGCACCAGGATAAACCATTGGAAAAACTTATCAAGAGAAAAATTCATGGAGGAATCTTTTCTAGAGAAACTCCTACAGTGTTAGTAGGCAAGTGTTGAAATAAAAAATTGAATACATTTCGAATCTGTCATGAAAGGAGTCTCGAAAACATGTCTGCAGAAGAACTATTGGCAAAATGTCTTATTTTGGGAATAATTGGAAGAGTTTATGGGAGAGCTAATAAAGAAATTGTAGAATTGGTCTCTAGATAGACATCTACAGAATTCCCTGCCCATCTTTTTTTGGTTTAATTGATTTCACAGAAGTGAAAACATTCCAGACGTGCAAATTTTGATTTCGTCAAAAGTCGCAACTTCGCTTTCACCTGTTTTCAACCAGAACAAAACTAAACGACACCAGAAACGAAAAAATAAATAAAACGACGAATGCGCCATGGAGTGAAGAAATTCTACGCTCTAATAATCACCCCTCGAGTTCCGTGTCTCCGCTTCTTCTATGACGGAACAAACCGCCGCCGCGCAATTACCATCGTGAGAACTTTCCAGCGCCTTTCCTACCTCCTATCTAACTATTAGGTCATTTCGTTTTCGCTGGGCGATCGCCATTCTTCCCCTCGTTTCGCGGCGCACATCCGCTAAGACTGCACTGCACTGTTGTGTTGGTTTATTCATCATAAGAAGTGATACCTTCCCGGGCCCGTAAATAAGCCAACGATCGCATAAATTGACGTTCGCTTACGCGAGAAGCCCTTCGCCCAGCTCCATCCCCCACGGTTTCCCTCAGCCGATCGTGTGTTGAGACGAAGGAACGCGGACGCGCTTGTTGCGATCTCGCGATCGCGCTTATTCGTTCGTTCGTTCGTTCATTTGTTCGCATTTGCTGTGACCGACGACGACGACGACGCGACGTTGGGTCGAAGCGAAATGGAAAGTGAAAGCTTTCCGAGACTGGGTTTGCGGAAGCCAAGAAATTGGCGCCATGACGTAAGACGACCATTGCACGAAGACGCGGATGACTAAGGTTCCACTCAGTTGAAATGAATTATTGCGCCAAAGAATTCTTTACATAATCCATCGCATCAGAGCGATGCGTTGGGATGGATGTGCATCATGATGATTAATGCGAGACATTCTTTCTCTCCCCCGTGATAACAATAGGCAATGGAAAACCGGCGACGATCGTGGTTCGGGTGGGCAACAACCGTCCGGACTTGGGTACGAATCCGATTTGCAATCGGTTTACCGGAAGCCTCGAGGAAGGACAGCCCCTATTCCTGCCGTGCAACCCGCCGATGCCGGGAGCGTTCGTGTCGGTCCACCTGGAGACGAGCGGCCCCAGCCAGCTGTCGATTTGCGAAGCGTTCGTCTACACGGACCAGGCGTTGCCCATCGAGCGGTGTCCCGCTTTCCGCGATATGCCCCCCGGTGCGTCGGCTTCCTATAATGGAAAGTGTTATATCTTCTACAGTCGGCAACCGGCGACGTTGAGGGATGCGCTGGCGTTCTGCAGATCCCGCGGAGGTACCCTGATCAATGAGAGCAACCCGGCCCTGCAGGGATTCATTAGCTGGGAGCTGTGGCGTCGACACAGGAGCGATACCTCGTCGCAGTACTGGATGGGAGCCGTGAGGGATACTCAGGACCGGAACAGTTGGAAGTGGATCGGTGGGGATGACGTGTCGGTGTCGTTCTGGAATCTGCCCGGAGGGGACGAGGATTGCGCCCGTTATGACGGGTCCAAGGGATGGCTGTGGAGCGATACCAACTGCAATACGCAGCTGAACTTCATCTGTCAACATCGTGAGTAGAGCACTGGGTGGATGGGTGGATTTATGATACTAATTAAAAGAATGATCGTTTCAGAACCTAAGGCTTGCGGTCGTCCAGAACAGCCACCAAACTCGACCATGGTAGCTCCGAAGGGCTTCGACGTGGGTGCATTCGTTGAATACAGCTGTGACGAAGGGCATCTATTGGTAGGACCGTCGCAAAGAACTTGCTTGGAAACTGGATTCTACAACGAGTTCCCTCCCGTCTGCAAATGTGAGTATTGGGCAAACGCCGTCTTGAATTTCCTTTTCATCTGTGATTATGCGTTTCAGATATCGAATGTGGTCTGCCGGCTGCGATCCCGCATGGACACTACGATCTTGTGAACGGTTCCGTGGGATATCTCAGCTCAGTTCACTATAAGTGTAACGAAGGCTACGAAATGGTGGGACGCGCCTTGTTGACTTGTGACATTGATGAGCGCTGGAACGGACCGCCACCACGTTGCGAAGTGATTGATTGCGAACCACTGCCAACATTGTTCCCGAACGGAATTGTAGTGGCACCGAATGGTACAATCTTTGGATCCCGCGCGGAGGTTATCTGCAACCGTGGATACATTCCAGAATCGGAGGACACCAGCATTACTTGCACGGCTACCGGCCAGTGGAGTACTTTGCTGCCGAAGTGCATAGAAGATCCGGCAAGCAAAACAACGACCCCAGCTCCAACCACAACTCGTCCACCGATTGTAATTGTATCGACCACGACAGTTCCGATTACACAATTTACTCAAAAGCGGCCTCAAACGAGAAGGCCAACCAGGCCTGCCAGCCGGTACACGACAACTACTTCTACGACTCTATCACCGCTGTTCAGCATCGAGATCGACGATGGTAACGACAGTGACGGATTAGATGGATTCTACGTCGGTACTAACGAGGATTACTCTCTCCCACCTCTAGAAGTCCATCCGGGCCTAGTGCACGAAGAAGGACCCTCCCGCAAACCGTACCGTCCCGGCCAGAGCGTAATACCAAAGATTCCAACCGTACCGCATGTACCGCCACCGAAACGGCCGTCTTACTTCGAACCACCAACCACAACTACCACCACTACAACTACAACCACTACCACTACACAAACACCACTACAAACACGACCCACTACGACCAGCACACGGCAAACGACCACTTCGCGTACCCCGCAGGACATTATCCTGTCGCAGCACCCGCAAGACAACGAAATCGCAGGCTCCGTCAACATCCGGCAAGATCAATCGCCGAAGGTCAACGTACCATTCGCAGTCGACAACTCGGACGGCGAAAGTGCCGGCGGAGTCTACGGCGGCATCGGAGGCAACTCGAACCTTGGTTCCGGTTCCGGCGATCGGAAGGAAGCCAAGAATGCCCGCCTCAACCTGGGAGCCATCGTGGCGCTCGGCGCCTTCGGTGGTTTCGTATTCCTAGCAGCCGTCATTACCACCATTGTGATCGTAGTGCGAAGGTGATTTGCTTGTTTATGAACCGACCTCACGAAAACATGAAAACACTACCACCAACCACCACACACCATATCCACCATGTCCAGAACGAAAGAAACCTAACCGAATGCATCCGAAACAAGCGAAACCTGCATTCTGCGACACGCATGCATGCACACATCCAAACACAGTCACACACCCCCAATTTTTATGCTTGCCGTTACCAAACCGAACTAAGCTGAACCTCCCCTAAGTGCTCCCTATCCTTCCCTTTTTCGCTAGAAGCAATGCTACAAACTGTCCCCTAACCTCTACCTTTCCGTGGTTGCAGTTTTACGAGTAAATCCTTTCCTGTGCATGTACGATCCTGTCCTTCAAACACCACCATCTAAATCCACACCGCCACTGCTTCTTTCCTCTGGTTATGATTTAATGTTTTAGATGTAAGCCACGCCCATTTATACGTGCGAAACGAATGCCACTCGAGTACTCCATGAAATAGAGAGGCAAACGCGGGCAAACGCTCACCATTACACTCACAATTGTTACATGTTTTCACTTTCTTTCTTCGTATGCTAGATCTCTTTTTCTGTTTTTATTTTCCGTAATTTCTGTCCACTATCGCTATCTAAGTTTTAATTTTTCAATCGCATTCGACTCTCTCTTATCAACCGCAAAAGATAAACCAAAACAATGACACTGAAACATCACCGTCACACACATCCACCATCACTATCACCCGTTTGTTTACATCACAAACAAAACAACATTAAAATGTGTTTGAAACCATGTGAACCGACCATTAAAAGTACCTCTCCTCCTTTTCCCGCATTTTGTTCTGTGTTCCACAACCACCAACCACCATCACAATCAAAATAACCATCAACCGATCAAACCAAAACAAAAACCAACAACCAACCATTGGGTAGAATGAATACTTTATATTCAACGGCGAGGGCACACAAGAAGAACACGTTCTCCTACTCCTAGGGCGTCTAGGGGGAGACAGCAATGCGTGAAGCCGTGACAAATAAAGATCGAGAAGACCTCCACGAACCTACCCAGAAACAACCTCCAAGCGCACGGTCACAAGTCACGAGAGATTTCAACTGTCACTGCCCGCTATCAACTGTCAGACTGTCCTCTTCAGCTGTCCCTCTCACCTTTAACCTTCTATGCGCTCACGCACCCCTTTTTCACGCTCAGCTCATGCAAGAGATTGCAGCACCTCTTCGAAGTTTTGAGGAGAAAAGAACAGTGGCTCCATCTACTGCGAGACCCAAACAATTCCTCTCCTTCTTTTACGCTATCTACCTTTCCTTTCCTAATTCAAACTGCCAAAACGAACAAGATTTCCATTAATCTATTGTTTACTGCCCTGCCCGAAACAAAAAACCTCGCTCATCCCGCCAAAAAACTAAACCATCCCCGAAAAAAAAAATCTTCATAACACCAACCCCGTAAACCCGTAACCCAGCTCATCGCCGGATCATCCGATCGGTAGCCCCGGTAGCATCCCAATGCGCTGCTATCTTCCGAGGGCCGCCGACTCCCTACGACCAGCGGCACGCCGCTTCTTTTCTCAAGCCACTCCCTCAGGCAACACCAATGGCGCTCCCAATACCGCCACCACAACCGGAAAGTACTACTTTTCGGACACTGCCAAGGCCAGAGACCTGAACAACAACAACGCCCCGGCGCCAAACCAAACGAAGACCAAGAACAAAAAAGACAAAAAGGCAGCCAAGGGCTCGAACAAGGACGTGCCCTCCCGTTGGTATACTGTATTGGCACTACCGTTCCCGGATCAGACCGTCGGACGTCGTGACATCCTTGGTACGGCTTATGGACGTCGGCGTCGGCAACAGCTCGAACAGCAACGCGAAGACGAACGGCCACGGGTACTGCGACCGAAGAAACCCACACCATCACCGGCCTTATCACCATCGCCACAAACAGCGGCCTCCATTACCACCTCGAAGGCCAGCCACGTGCGACTGTTCTCGAACAGCGTGGATCTCAGCGATTCCATTGTGAGTAGCGTAGCCGTGTCGCCGCAGTTCTACCGGCGACCGTCTACCATCGACTACTACCGCCCCGATTCGCAGTCTACGTTATGATCACTTCCTAGACTGCTCGAAGGCACAGAGCCTCCGCTGACCGATCGTATCGATTCGCCAGCGCTCGCTGTGCGCTACTCGCTGCTGCTTCATCATCATCTGCGCTTCTACCGACGTCAATACCGCCACTATTACAAATACCACCTTAATCAAACGACGTGCCATAACCATACCAATACTAACGTACAAATTCGTAACCATACAATGTAAGAACCTACCGCCTAGTTCCATTATTTTGCCTGTCTACTACTTTTCTGTCTCTAACTCTTGTTCTCACGCCTAATGCTGCTTCCACCTTTCATCACCTAACCTTCGTAGCCATAAACGCACGACCACCACTAGATACTGCAACATCCGTAGTCTTGTAGACTTCTAGTCAAGCAACTCCTTCATACACTGCACCAAGCCACAACTGATTGTATTCTTCTACGTCTGTCAGCTTCCGCGATCGCGCACCGCTATTCGAATCGAACACGTCTTCTTAAGAAGCATCTAGCGGTGTGCGATCCTTTTCCTTTCTGTTAATTCTACTTCCTCTTCGCTCCCTTCCATGGAAGTCCTACATCCTATCTCTAGTGTTCTCTCACTAGAAGAAAACCTCCACATGTCATACCATAATCGAACCTACCTACGCTACATAAAATCAGAAATTCCCATCGCCCATTTCCCGACTTTTTTTTCTCTCTGTTTTCTCTGTTTTCCATTCCCCGCATCCACCCCATCCACACACAACAACACAGCAGAGAGACCAACAAGCGCTTCCATACTTCCAGAAACCGCCAGGCGAACCAGCACTACCGGCACCGGGCCTCGCCGGACTGCAACACCGTAGCGTCCTTTTCCAGCTCCAGTTCCGAGTCGCGCAACGGCCTGAACCGGTACTACCGGCAGGCGTGGGAAAACCTGCACGAGTCCGCCTCCAAGGGCCACAACAGCAACCACAGCAGCGGCCTCAAGCGGAAGGAAACGATGGATGCGCCCCCGCCGAGTCGGTCCCGGTCGCGGGAAAACCTGGGGGGCAGCCGGTCGCGAGATTTGGACAGGTGAGTTGGGGGCACGTTTCTATGTGGACACAAACGCGCGCGCACACACCACCAAACGTAATGCAGTTTAACCGTAGACGCTAGACTAATTCAACTTGCTTTTCTATGAGTGTGTTGGAAGGGTTTGAGGGAGTTTTGAAGCTCACGAATTTCCCATAACTGAATCTTCATGCAGGAATCTCTAAATCTCTCGCCGTTTAATCTAAGGAGGATTGGAAGCTTCAGCAGCAGAGTATTCTGATACTTACTGTTCAAAAATCTCCAACGATTATGGCGTCTATTCTCCCTACATTGAAGCAGGATGTTAATGTCTCTGAATCTCAGGCAATCGGTCTAAGCAATCTCCAACAACTTTTCCTCCCACGTCGAAGCCTAATCTTGAACTGATTTTTCTTGTACGAATTTACTGACTCTCAAGGAATTTGGTCAAAGCAAGATGAGAATCTTCAGCAGTTTTCTACATGAGTTGATAGCAGAATATGCCGACAATTCCTGTTCAAGAATGTCCAATGAATCTTGTTGCTTCATTGAAGTTTGAAAGAATAAACTAAATCTTAGTGAACTAATCTTCGAATTTCTCTGATTCTCCAGAAATTGTGTCCTACAAAAAAGGTTTCGTTTCGTCGTCACTTGATGTCGCTTGTTAGATTGTCATATCGAAAAATGAAAAATAATATTGTTTGTTTGCAGTTGGACTTGTCTAAGGCCTTGTTCGCAATGCGATGTCATTTGTTCATGACTGCCCATTTCTCTAATTCGGGATTTTCTTGCGGAAGTCGCAACATACTATGGCCGCGTTGTGACGTTGCGTTTAACCTTGGCTTCAATTGATTGTTCGTACTTTCGTTCAGAAGGCGTTGATAATTATCATCTGTCGGCAGAATGGACAGCTTTGTTATGAGGCGTATTTAGGCAGCTCCTTCACTCAAAATGTCAACAGTTCGGATCAGGTCATCCCAAAAGGGATACACTGATGTGATTCGGTCAAGTTTCAAGACCAGTCAGACGTGAATGCCTCAGGGTCTTTCGAGTCGTTCGAAGCTGCATACAGTGGGCGAGAACTCATCACTGCTTGGATCTCGCGCAATACAGTACTCATCACCTCAAAAGCACCAAGTTGTCTACTATTCGTTTCAGATGAGCCTTCGTCGAAATTATGGCAGCTTTCCATAAGCCGCCGAACTCTGGAGCTTCAGGTGGGAAGAAGTACAATTCGATTTCCTCTATTTGATAGTATGGGATGATACAGAAATGGAAATACATAGAGACTCGTACACTTGACGCAGCACCTTGGAAATTAGTTCCGTTGGCAGAATGGATTTCATACGGTGATTGTCGAAGCACTGCGACGAACGCGTTGGTAGTCGGGTCAGATACTGTGTGGTGCACAGCGTATGGATCCAGATCGGAAACGGGATTCCTTGCAGGGCGATCATGTTCTGCTAAAGGCCAACGACCAAAAGGCCAGGAATTAACAGTCTTTCCGTATGCTAGGCGAAACGGTATCCACAATTGATTATCATACAAAAAACGCAACTCTCGGGTCTTCTTTCTTTTTTCTTCTATCTTCCTACTTTCTCCTATTTTCTTTTTTCTTCTTTCTTCCTTATGCCTTCTTCCTTTTTTCCACTTTTTTCACAGCACCCTCGGGCCTCCGCGCTGTTATACTCAAACCGGATATTCTAGGTTCTCTAAATTGTTCTGGAGTTAGGATCAATTGGTCTACCAGGTCCACTGATTTATTTATTTATTTCTCAGACTAAGGCCGGAGTGACCTGTACAGTAAATAAAAGTCTTCTCTATTCAACTCGGTCCATGGCTGCACGTCGCCAGCCACGCAGTCTGCGGCGGGTCCGCGAATCGTCTTCCAACTGATCAACCCATCTTGCTCGCTGCGCACCTCGCCTTCTTGTGTCTGTCTGATCGTTGTCGAGAACCATTTTCACCGGGTTATTGTCCAATATTCCCGGCCCGGCCCATCACAGCCTTCCGATTTTCGCGATGTGAACGATGGATGGTTCTCCCAACAGCTGTTGCAACTCGTTGCAACTTTCCTCCTCCAAATACCATAGGGTGACAATGAAATCGAATTCTCGAATTTCATAAACGGGTAGTGCTCAATAGTTTCATCTCCTCGGAAAAAGTCCCTTACAAAATTTCAGCTGAATCGGACTTCATTAAGTGTTTAACCAAAGTGGTCAAAGTTTGACTGTTTTGAAACACGAAAAATTTCCCAAAGGCGGTTCTGGGAAAATTTCGAAATCGATTTTTTTATCATGCCAGATGGCTTAGAAATGCATAAACAGATAAAACAATTTTAAGACTTAGAATTTTTTTTTTGGAAATCGATTTTTTATGCCAAATATCTTTAAAAAAAAAACACCCGACCTCGACGTTTCACCTCCCCTGGGAAATTTTTCGTGTTTCAAAACAGTTAAACTTTGACCGCTTTGGTCAAAAACTTAACAAAATCCGATTGAGCTGAAATTTTACATAGGGACTTTTTTCGAGGAGATGAAACTTTTGAGCATTACCCATTTTTTTTAAATTCGAAAAGTCGATTTTCATTGACACCCTAGTGTAGATGTACCACCATTCTTAGTTTCACGTGGTCAATCGTTGTCCATCATTCTTCTTGTGTGGTTATAGGCTTGCCGGGTACTCTCTAGACCAAGCTCGCCAGACATGTTCTCGCATGAGCTAACACTGCTGCCAGCTAGATAATTGGTTGTTTCTTCAAGATCACCGTACAGAACGGACAGGACGCTCCGAAACGAATCCCTTAGCTACAGGACGAGCTTTATAGCGGACAGGGTTTCCTTGATGCACAACACCCATTTCGTATTAATCGGTTTGATTCCTCTTTTTGGGACATTCTTCACATTCTGATTTGCTTAAGGAATTCCAATTCTTCCTTCACCGCCTGGAGCCCACAATGCTTCATCAGGACGTCCGAAGATTTCCTCATACGAATCGAGAACATGGATAGAGCAGGTGGATATTGTTTCAAACTCTGTAGATGAACATTGTACGGTAGAAAATAATCCAGTCAAAAAATCTTAAACCTTACGAAGGAATCTGCGCTCTCGTTCGATGTGCCTCGTAGTTACCGTATCAAGGTTTGAATTAAGCTCTTGATAAGAAGGGAGCGCTTCTGGTATCGAAGTTTCTGTAAAGAATTCACCATCTTCGGATTCGTCATCTGTCATGAGCATTGCACCTGAACCGACATTAGCTATATCCTCCCCCTCTTGGTCAGGTCTTGGTGCAGTTGGAATTTCGATTTGAATTCTTTCATTGATGTTTACATCCAGATCTTACGGAACCACAACCAAAGGAGTCTCCGGATGCTTCTGATTAGGTAGCCATTTGGCGCATAGCCAACCATCACTGCCGCACGGCTTTTTGGATCTAGTTTCTTCCTTTGCTGCGACGGTATTCATGCATAAGCTTTGCATCCAAACACCCGAAGCTTTGTCAAATCCGAGTTTTGTTTCTTCCACCATCCGGCAGGGGTTTTCCTATCAACAATAGCACATGTTGGCGTGTTGGACTTCTATTGATTAAATAAACCGAAGCCAGTCCCGTTTCACCCCACAAAGATTTGGGGACACTTGACCCGACCAGCATCGAACGCATCTTTTCTATTATCGTCCGATTCAATCTCTCGGCTACTCCATTCTGCAGAGGTGTATATGCGACTGTTGTTTCAACTTGGATGCCTTTTTCTTCATAGCATCGCTTGTGATCATTGGAACAATATTCGCGGCTTTAATCAACCGCGAGTTTGGATATGACCAACATCTTTATTTGCCATTGTCTCATAACAGCGAAACTTCTTAAAAACCTCGTACTTAGCCTTGATTAAGTAAACGGTTTCAAAATGCGTAAAATCATCTACAAATGAAACAAAATACCGTGAACCATCCCAGGCTGCATGATAAGACCGCAAACATCAGAATATTTGAATTCTTTCCAAAGGACGAAGAGTGCGAGCTCTGGTGCCGTTGAACGGTTCACGGCATTGTTTCCCAAAAACACAAGCATCGCACATTTACAGCTTACCATTTAAATTTGAAATACCTGTGACCAAATCGAATTTCAAAAGCGCTTCTGAATTACCCCAAACGACGATGCCAAAGAATGATGTCTTGTACAGCACATGAGTTTGCAAATCCGTCAACCGAGTAGAAAACATCGAGTTCGTAGAAATCGCCTCGTAGCGGGCACTTTGCAATCACCGAGTTATCGTGCTTTATTTTTCCAAATTTTGGTCCAAAACTCACCATTACACCGTCCTTGGTCATACGTTTCACCGATAGTAAGTTTGCACGTGGATTCGGCACAAACAGCACGTCGTAAATGGTCATACTTACACCTTGATTGTTGACACCGCAAATAGTACCTTTATATCATTGCCTGTTCATTCTTCGCCACACCAATATCGACAGGTTGCTCCGGTTGCTCCAGTTTCTCTAATGACTTCTTCTCATTTGCTAGGAGGTAACTCGCCCCGGAATCTAGCTTAAATGTTATCGGTTTTGTTATCCTTGGTAACGTTGACCTCCTCTTGCAACTTGACACGACATTCTTTCACCATATATGGCCCTTCTTCTGGCATCTTAAGCATTTACCGTTACACTTCCGTGGCTTCTGTTTGAATCCGGCGACGGCTGCAGGTTTCTCTTAACCCATATCCACCATTCTGTCGGACTTCTTCAGTTCTTCTGCAATTAATCGCTCACGTACAACAGCCAGAGTTAACTGTTTTTTTTTTCGATATTCTCCAACGCTGTCACTGGCAATGTCAATGTTACAAATAGTTGAGAGACCATATCTGCTTCTTACAACTTCGCTGACTTGAGTGGTTTCCCCAGCACATCGAGCACCTTCAAATGATCCTTGATCAATGTTCCTTCTGCCATTTTGAGCTTTGCGAGCTGCTTCCGCACAAACGACATTTTGGCATACAAATTCTTCAGAACGTTACAGATTTCCTTTGCCGTAGTTTACTCCAGAATGTCATCATGAATGAAGGAAATAATAAAGTTCGCATTTTTTGAAACTTTGCTAGTTCATCCTGGTGGGTGCTTGAATGTCGCATCTAATAGCTCAACGGACTTCAGATATTTCTCCACGGAATAGCTCGTTCTTGCCGCTTTAGAAATTAGTTTCGGATTTCAGACGGTGATCCATATTGGCCGATTAATCACCGAAGCGCTGCGATGAACGCGTTGGTAGAGAGATAGTCAAGTCAGATACCAACTCTAGATGGATGGCCTTCGTAGCTAGATACCTACACAAAAACTGCAAAACACCTTGATATACGATTACGATTTCCCCTGACCTGCTGATCCCGATAGAGCCGGCATAATCTATTGATGGATGTTGACTGAAGGCGAAGCACACTCGTTTGTTTTGACAATTCTCCCACTAGTTGAGTGATGTCGGATGGTTTCGTTCGGTAGCATGTTATGCATGATCTGGTAACTTTGCTTATCGTACCCGACCTAAAATGCATAACAGAATTATAGCAAGGGCAGTTATATATTTAAGAAAAAAATGTATCTTTCTATCTATAACAGAGGCTAATACCTTCGTATCAAGATAATAACAAACGTTGATATAATAATTCGGTCCAAAAATTTACTTTAGAGATAATTCTCTACATTATGCATCAAAATCCGGTAGGCTACAAACGATGGATTCATATCCATATTGTAGGCAATTAACATTGTTCCAGCTATGAATATTGAATGTGGGTCAAGTTATGCTGAAGGTGGTTTAATCACCGATTTTTCCAATACATTTGTACAAAAAAATGAAGGCAATTTCGAAAAAAAAAGAAACATAACAACATTTGTTATAATTTTGATATTAAATTAAACTGATGAAATATACAAATGGGCGCGAAATGGGCAAAACTCGATTTTTCGAAGGAAAAGCGCCAGCTGGAGGATCGAGACCGCGAAGAGACTAAGCAACTGTACTATGAAGTTAAACCGTTCACGTAAGGACCATGGCCAAAGACTGTTATATGTTTGGACATAAACATTCATACGATCGTGTGTGAAGCGATCCAAAGGTGGCGGCAGCAAAGGGCACCTAAGTGATGATGCGATAATCAACTGTACAGCCGGGATCTTGCGATGCTATTATCTCCGGAGCAATAGTTCCTCGTTGCTCGCGAGCAAGCGTTCGAATGAGATGACGGTCCGATGAGAAAAAAGACAAGTCATGGCCTGCCGAATGCCAATCAACTAACATAGATGCTCCGTCATACGGAATGCGATTGCACATGTGGTCATCTGTCATTCTATAAAGGAAACTGGCCTCCAAACACACACTGTCATTGAATCACTCATCACCCTCACACTCTCCTTCTTCTCTCAATAAAAAGAAAAAAGAAAAACATTTTCTACCATGCACCCAAACCTAGAATAATTGTCGAAAATGTATTTATTATACATATATGTTTGCACCACTAGTCAGCTCTTTTCTATCATTTCTTTTTAATTTTATTACATGCAAGCGCTTCCTAACTCCTGAATACACTACTTCGAATGCCGCTCTGATAATCTGTAAATTTTTCAGTATCATTTCCTCTTTTTTCCACTATTTGACAAGGCCTACCACTTACGGCAGCCATATTCTTGAATCAACTCGTGTAACTTTTCATAGAGATTTGCCTCGCGCGGCAAACGATTCTCCAGACATTTCAAACGACGAAGTTTCATGTGGAAGAAGTCTGGGAGAGTTCCCTCGTCCAACTTCCATAAAAGACCTACCACAGAGAACAGACATACAAGTCCGTTACCAATCGTGTGTAAGGAATTTAACGGACATTTTGAAACGCAACACAAGTGGCAATCTCGTGGAGGCGCTGGCATCGTATAGTTTCTCTCATCAAGAAGCTGTCAAAATTTTAGGTGCCAACACTCACCATAAACATAAACAACAGATACTCCTCCTCACACTGGTTTTGATTCCATATGTGATGTTTCTTTCTCACACTAACGCAAGCGATTTCTCTGCCATCATGGAGCGCATGGTTTGTTTTGTGACCCTTTCCATTAGCCACAGCCAGCAGCGAAGCACTAGAAGATGAAAAGGCCATAATTTGTGCTCACACTTTGTTGTCCTCCTGACGGAATCCAAGTTTCAATGTGCTCGCGTTTTCGGGGGCACGCCACTCGATACGGAAGCAACGCACAACTGTCATTTTTATTTTTTCGACGCAGCAAAACTAAATCAACAAAATGACAGTTGTGCGTTGTTCCGTATCGAGTGGCGTGCCCCCGAAAACGCAAGCACATTGAAACTTGGATTCCGTTAGGAGTGACCTTAAGTTTATTTCGCTGGAAATCAGACAGCATTGGAATTTCATTAAATCAGCTTCACAATTAATTTTCTACTTTTTTCATTGCTACTAATGACATTGATAGAAAATATTTTACTTCTCATAGAAATTGCAATCAATCAGAAGAATAAAGCTGATGCTGAAATCACAGTTAACTGGACATACTTCAGTAAATCATTTTGCTGTAAATAGAATTCAGATTTTGGTGTGCAAATATATTCATGATTTTTCAATTATTCATGCCCCGTCTAGTCTTTCAATTCACGTTATGTATAGAAATATAACTGTTTTAGAACAATATCTCTCTTCGACAGTAGTTAAAACTTTTATAAGCATATAATTTTTCACCAATATGAGAAGTGGCTTGATTAGCAGAAACTCTACTTGAATGTTTGAAGGTACGAAAAAGTGCTTGGCAAAAAATATTTTTTACCTTGTTGGTTCCATAGTGCCTGAAACATAAACATCAACAGTTATCACGTGCTGGAAGATGCGGCAAGCTTGGTATCATTCTGGCGCGCAATGTTTGTTTGATGCAATATGACAGCTAGTACGCTTGTCGCCACGAAAGACACCTAGCGCCACCAAACGACGTATTGCCACAGTCAGTATTCTAACGTACTTTGATTTACACAGCTTTTTGAGTAAAATTTGTTCTAGCCTGGATGTCTGTTATCTGTGGACCTACTACAAATCCTGTAGAAACTCGACTGCTCGTGTTGTGCAGAATTTGTGAGGCTCTTTTGCTCTTCTTTGTCTCAGCCTTGACACACATGACTCATCTATTTCGAGGAATTGCTTTAACAGATCATGTAATGCCGGGCGGTCTAGTTCTTTCATGAGATAATATGTAAGCATGTAGAATAGGGTGGCTCAAATTAGTATGGGAAAAACTTTTTTCAATTTTTTTTATGGGCCGCCCTCTTATTCGGTTCTATTTGATGCCCTGATGCTCTGGACAAAATTTCAGCCAAATCGGACAACGTTTGGGTGGTGCTAAACTCGTTGGAAGTTTTTATGCAAAAATGTATGCAGAAACATCCAAAAACAGTAAATTGCAGCTGGACTACACAACTTACGATGAAGAACTATGATACTCATTTAGATATTGGAGAATTTAATACAGAATGTTCTGCAGAAAACCGCGAGAAGATTTGAGTTTGCTCGGCTAAGTTATTAGCATTTCTTTGAAGTGGGGTTTGAGCAAATTTCGTTTCTTTTGCCTTTGAAAAGAAATAAATTCACCACTACAACACTCCAGTAAAATGCTAATATCTTTGCGTAATAAACTCTAATCTTCTCGCGGTTTTCAGCATAACATTCTGTATTTAATTCTACATGAACTGAATGAGTATCATGGTTCTTGATCGTAAATTGTGCCTTTCAACTGCAAATCACTGTTTTTGGATGTTTCTGCATACATTTTTGCATATAAACTTCCAACGAGTTTAGCACCGCCCAAACGTTGACCGATTTGGCTGAAATTTTGTCCAAAGCATCAGGGCATCAAACAAAATCGAATAAGAGGGCGGCTCATCAAAAAATTTGAAAAAGTGTTTTTTGAGCCACTCTAATGTAGAATGAAGTAAATGTAAATTAACAATCCCATCCCAAGACGTTGTGGATCCAAGGAGTGAACATTAACCATCTTAGCAAACTCACTCCCAACGATTCAACAACCAACATTTCATAATGTAAAGAACGGAACTACATTTATAACACGCATAACACACATAAATATTGACAAAAAAGTGTTAGTTTTAGTCGAATCAATCACTTTCCAGGATTCTTTCACAAACTGGCTGTATTTGTGTAGACTAAACTAGACTATAAATAATTTTTTTTCGTTAGTCAGCGATAGTGTTTGTTCAACGAACATTCGCTCTTTCAAGAAATAAACTTTCAGCTGGGTTGCCGAAGATGGCCCATGGCGACCGAATGGCATACTCAGTAGGGGGAGATCCTCCAGTGGCGGACACATAAGCCATTTAACGGAAATCTTACCAACTATACAGATTATGTTAACTGGTATACCGTATACACAAAATATGATTATTGATGAATCATACAAACTATACATGAGCATTTGAACACGTTTTGCGACCATGTATTTGGCACGGGACTGACACTTGTATACCTCTACCGCAAGTTGTTTCGTAGCCAACATTGAAAAATCCGCACTGACAGCCATAAGGATAATCACGGGAAGGAAAGAGATAGGTGCGTTCCACACTGACAGTTCCATAAACGAAAAGCAGTAGAAAAGAGACTGCATCTATACTACGAAAACACAACCAAAACATCAGACCCCCGGTATTTGGTTGATGAATTTTGGTGGAAAATTTCACCTTTCAGAAAAGCGTACCCTAGTACCGGACACTTTTGCATCATGTTCAAATATAACGAAGTTGCCATTAAATGAGTAGAAACATCATTTAGAATAGCAATATTTTTCACTTACTTTGAGTTGTGGTCGTGGATATTAAAATGTGTTAATAGAGCTTATTCGACTCTCCAGCTAAATTTATTACTTCCTACTCCGAATTCTCATCTTTTTGAATGCCATCTTCAAAATTTTGTTCTACTTATTTCTGTGGCTTCCTGATACTTTAGTAAGAAGAAGCAATTCAATTGAAGTAAGTTTAACAAAACTGGTGTGAAAATGACTATTTGCTTACATAAGAATCTCACTGTCCGGACAGCTGCCGAATAGACAAATTTGATTTTGCAACACAATTACATAACATATCTAACAAATCATGATCGTTATTCAAAATATGGCTGATATTGACCATCTCTACATGATTAGAATGCTTCCGATCGAGTTTGATCTTGTTGATTCAAACCTTCTAAAGTAAGGTAAAACAAGGAAATTTTGACAATTTTTTTAACAGACGTGACGTTTCACTCCATCCGCCCACTGTGGGGACAATTTTTGCATCATTTTGGCCTTTCTCGTATTCGACTAATAAAGATTTAGAGGACTTTGGCCAGGGGGAGAAGGCGGAGCACTGAATCCTTACCCCAACATGTGCGACATCTGGATTTGGTTCTAAACTGTAAACAACAGTGTTAATTCTCTCATACCCTTCTGTTATGGCGAGGCAATTTTTCTGCAAAATTTTGTTTTCGATATTTTATCAAAATTAAACACTCAATCATGCAGCAATATAACGATGTGGTATGCTTGAGATACCTGCTTGATTATAGGGACTCGAAAAAGAATTTATTTGCAGTAACTAACCGAATATAAAAATGTTCACATTAACGATTGCGCCCTAACACCGGTTCTAAGCTTCGATGCAGAGTACACGAGCTTTGTTCGCCAGTGACAGGCGTATGAGGCCCTTGACTTTGGCCAATACCTAGCACGTCGACATAGCCTGCTGTCATCATTCAAAAGCAATATGAAAAAAATGTGCCCTGGACATCCTGGCTACGATCTGGCGTAACCCATCACCAAAAACAAAAGAATGTCAGTTGCCTGGAAAAGATAGTCAACTACTAATGACCTCTAATGACCACAATAGAGGTGACAGAAAGCCTCTCTGAGAGCACCCCTCTTACTGCTCTAATAGTGATAGATAACCACCCTTAAGGGGATACGGGAAGCACAAACAATCATCAAATCGTCATTATTTTCATCATTGAATGCTTAATTGTTTTTCCACAACAAATATGATTAAGGTAGCTGATATTTCCCTGCCGTAATCCATTCGATAATGCATTTGTGAAAGTCACGCTTCGTCATATCTTTTGCTATAGAAGATTGTATAATATTTGCCAGAAACCCATTTGCCTAAATGGACCAAATGCCAGAAAGATTTTCCTCAGCATAGACCATTTGCCAGAATGCAATTTGCCAGATTGTACCATTCCCCCAGAAATAGCAAAACTGGAAATTCCGATTATTAAAGCTGGTTGAAGAATAGAGAAAGAATTATGGGTCTCCGCCTTTTGGCATAAGGTTTGGCATTAAGAATTTAGTAATGAAGGATTCTTCGGTAAAATTCATTTTCATAAAAGGGAATATTTAACATAATAGACAATTTTCAGAAATACTGTTTATCAAAATAAAATACATACATATTTGCCTAATACCAAATAAAGGAGCATCCATAGATTACGTAACGCTTAGAGGGGGAGGAGGGGTTGAGTGAATCGTGACCATTCATACAAAATTTTTAGATGTTTCATACAAAAAAGTGTTACATAGGGGGGAAGGGGGTTGAAAATGGTCGATTTTTAGTTACGTAATTAATGAATCTTCCCCAAGCTGTTTACGAGTTAATATCATCTTCCTTTGTCTCATTCCGGATACAGACTTCATTTCTAAGATTGAAGCCTATCTATCATTGCCTTGGAATATCGTGCTCATAACGAAATGATATCATTTCTTTCCTTATATTAAGCAAATGCTTGCTTTCAGTGAAAGATTAACATCACATTAACACATACTAGACGGTTGGTTCATTGTAGGAATTATATTTTCAAGGCTAGATAAATGTCTACTTCAAAAGAAGGAATCATATCTACCACTATCTTATTGCGTTTGAGTTTAAAGAAGGGATCACATCCCCCTTTTTACATTTTTTTATTTTTTTTTCTTCTATTTGGCGTCAATCAAAAATAAACCAATGATACTTAGTACAATAAATGTACTCATTAGCTAGTCTTTGTGTAGTTTAGTCATTACCTAACTTGTCTATGAAAGAACACTATTTTAGATCAATTTTACTCATTGTTACATCAATTGTTTCGCAATGCGCATTACAACATGACATTATTCTATTTATTGGGCCATTTCTGCCATAGTTTGATCTTTGATTGTTGATATAAAATAGACTTCTATTTCTAAGTGCACGGATAGGAGCGTAAAAATTAATATTCGCCAAAATTTCAAGACTATCCACTCTTTATGTAATAATATGGTTTATGAAAGCTATCATTGAAAATTCCCTGCGTTCTTTGAGTTCGTCTAGATTAGTTAATGAACACTGTGATTTATAAGGAGGTAGGTGGTAGAGACGTCCACCCTAGTTTTCCAAGCGCAAAGAACTGTTTCTGAACTGATTCTTTGCGGTTCACATTGGTTTCTTGATACGGAGCCCAAACACATCCAGCATTACCCTCATCCGGGCAAACATCTACTTTAAAAGCAGGGATCACTTCCACAATTGATTCCCTTAATGTCCGGACAAACACGTATTTTCAAAGATAATCCTACATAGCTACAAGAAACGATTACGTCTTGTAATTGTATTATCGACAAGTGCTAAATTTACCACTCCGGGATTTAGTTTAACAGTTTAGTCTAACAGCTAATTTACCTACCTGGATACCAGACCTGAAATCTGCCGTATTTTACACGATTCGCAATATTTTCTTCTTTGCATACTTGATACAGCTCATGATTCATGCGTCTGCGCCACACAAAATTTTCAAGCTTCCATCCGAGTATTGTACGCAGCACTTTTCGCTCGAAAACCCCGAAAGCTCTCCGGTCCGCCTATTTTAACGTCCGTGCTTCATATTCCTAAAGGGCCACTGGTAGCATCGCAGTTTTGGATAGAGCAAATTTCGCTTCCGTTTGCATGTTGTGGGACCTAAGCTGGTTGCGTAATCCATAGAAGGCCCTATTCGCAGCAGCAATACGCCTTTTCACTTCACGGGAAACGTCATTGGCACAAGTCACAAGCGTTCCAAGGTAAATAAATTCTTCAACAACTTCAAATACATCCCCATCAAGTAGGGTAACTGTCCTATTTTGGACCCCTAGAGGAAGTGCATCCCAATATATGCTTATATCTATTGAAATACAGGTTCGATATGGGCGGAAATGACACCATTTCAAAGATGAAAGTCTTATTTATGAAATAGAAATTCGAAATGAGCTTCAGTTATTGATAAATCAGTGGAATTTGCCATTTTCTGAAATGAAAATATTCTTTGTTTTGGACAGGGCAACATATGGACCCCCAAATGTACACATTTTGGACACCCCCAATTTAGTCTCTTCAAAGTCGAATTTCTAATTTGCCCTGGTCAATTGAGTCGAAGCCAAGTCTTATCTTTCCATTGGCATGCATCAATGAGAAAATTCCTGCGTTTTAAATTCACAATTTCGACAAAAACTTATTGTGTACGTTCTAAGATTTTCAGTGATGTATACTTGTAAGCTAGAGATGGTCGGGTTTCGGGTTTTCAAACCCGAAACCCGACCCGAATCCGAACCCGACGGGTTCGGGTTTGAAAAATTAGAACAATGTCGGGTTCGGGTCGGGTACGGGTTTGTGAGATGAAAAAATGTCGGGTCTGGGTCGGGTACGAGTTTGAGAAATAAAGTGTTGAATATTTTTTTATTCGTTTTTGGTAATTTTGAGGCTTTTTCGTTGTTTGTTATCTAGTTTGAGTTTTCCGCCAAAAAATGAGTGCGGCTCCAGCTCGGGTTTAAGACTGCAAAAATTGTCGGGTACGGGTCGGGTTCGGGTTTGATAAGAATTTCCATTCCGGGTTCGGGTCGGGTCCGGGTTTGAAAGGAACTTCTAAATCGGGTTCGGATCGGATTCAGGTTTACAAAATGTGCAACCTGACCATCTCTATTGTAAGCGTAACCCATTGTAACGCTCGCCTTGTTGAACAAACTAATTTCCTCGAAATTTTATCTAAATATCGCCTTTTCCGCACGGGAAACCAGTGAAATAGATGCTGATCAATATTAATTTCCTGAAGCCAATGGGGGAATTAGCAGCGGCATTGCTTTTAGTTCAGAAATCAGAAAAATGTCGCCAGGAGGGTCCAAAATGTGTAGGGGTCCAAATCAAGTTGATTACCCTACTACCTCAGCACCAACACCACTAGGTCTTCCTTTATCTCTACCTGCCACCATGTTCTTTGGCTTGAAAGAGTTAATGGTTAAGCCTATCCTCGCCATCTCTCTCTTCAGTGGGACAAAAGCCTCCACTACTGCTCTGCGATCGATTCCAATAAGGTCGATGTCGTCCGCAAAACCCAGGAGCATATGCGACCGTGTGATGATAGTGCCGTTCCTCTGCACGCCAGATCTCCTAATAGCGCCTTCGAGTGCAATGTTGAACAATAAATTCGAAAATGCATCCCCCTGCTTTAATCCGTCTAAAGTCATAAACGAGGTGCACGTATCAGTCTAATCCATTTCACCGGAAAACCATGTTCAGACATTATCTGAAACAGCTCATTTCTTTTCACTGAATCGTACGCTGCTTTGAAATCAATGAATAAATTGTGTGTCTGCAAGTTGTACTCCCGAAATTTATCAAGGATCATCCGCTGGCAAAACACCTGATCCGTCGTTGATCGGCCCTCACGAAAACCTGCCTGGTATTCACCGATGATGGGCTCCTCAAGTGGTCTCAGTCTGATAAACAGGATACGCGATAGGATTTTGTACGCCGAGTTCAGAAGGCTGATCCCTCTGTAATTGACACACTCTAGTATGTGCCCTTTCTTATAGATTGGGCATAAAAGGCCATCCAACCAGCCGCCAAGCAGTTCTTCATCCTCCCATATTTTCTGGATAATGTGGTGGATTGATTGATACAGCTGCTCACTTCCGTGTTTAAGCAGCTTTACTGTTTTTCAGCTCGTTTAGAGCCTTCTTCACCTCGTCCAGCGTTGGTGATTCCACAGCTTCACCGTCGCCGACTATGTCCATCCTGCTTCTTAATACACCTTAATTTTCACCGTTCAACAAATCTTCGAAGTGCTCCTTCCACCTGGTTGCCACCATAGTCTTGTCTGTCAGCAAATTCCCCTCTCGGTCATTGCACATGGCGGGCACTGGCGCAGTCTTATGCCAAATATCCATTACGCCAAATGAACGTTATGCCAAACGGTCTGGTCTCCGTGAGCATCATACATACTTTGGATTTGTTCTGCTAATAGAGTGACGTGAGGTGAATCGATTTTGGCCATGTAATTCAAATAGGAGCATATGATTGCTCTCACTTTATTCGAGCAATCGCACATCAGTCTTCTCGTAGAATAAACCCAATTATTTTTTATTTTGTTTATTTATTAAAATAATTCAACTGACAATGAATGTCTAAATGAATATTAGTTAAACTAATTGGTTACGGTCAGCGGTACGGAAAAAGTCTAGTAACCGATGACAAAACACGTCAACTGATAAATATCGAAAAAATATCGAAGAATTCGTTGAAGCGGCAACTGATGAATCGAATTGGTTTGTGTAGTGCATAGTTGCTAGTCTGTGGTTCTAGAAGCAAAAATAGACGTTTACGAAGAGGTCTTTCAAGTGCATATAGATTTAACTACGACAGTAGTACTGGACAATCGATGTAACCCGTGAGCAGCTTCCCAGCAAACGTAGCTTGAGCGGTGATCCGTCTAAACTCTAGTGGTTCGATGCTAATCAACCGGCACCGCTCCTCGTACGGTGGCAAGTTCGTCGGATCACGCCACCTTAGGGATCGAAGAGCGTATCTTAGAAACTTCCGTTGAACGGCTTCGATCCTAGCGATCCATGTGGTCTGGAAAGGGCACCAAACAACAGCGGATGATTCCAGTATTGATCGCACAAGGGAACAGTACAGTGATCTAAAGCATAACGGATCATGGAATTCACTGGCAATTTTGAAAATAAAACCCAATTGACGATTAGCTCGGGCTACAATGTCATCGTAGTGAGGTCTGTAGGTAAGTCCGCTATCCAGGATAACGCCAAGATCCTTAATGTGCTGAACACGAGTGAGCGATCGTCCAGACAGGACATAGTCGAAGATGATTGGTGCGTTTTTCCGGTGATATGAAATGATGTTGCATTTTTCAATACTTAAGTCCATGAGATTTCTTGAGCACCAGTCCGCAAAATTATACAACATATTTTGCAGTTCGTTGCAGTCTGTCAAGTTTTTTATAACGTAATAGATTTTTGAATCGTCTGCGTAGAAGAGGCGGCAGTCTTGTGACAACAGCATGAAAATATCATTAATAAAGATCGAGAACAGTAGCGGGCCCAGATTGCTGCCTTGAGGTACTCCCGATTTGTTTGCGAAAACTTCTGATTCTGACGTGCCAATTTTCACACGCATCGAACGATTCTGCAAATATGACCTAAACCAATCGGTAGCCGTTGATGAGACGCCTAGTAACATCAGCTTAGCAAGCAGAATTTCATGGTCCACAGTATCGAAAGCGGCTTTCAGATCCATATATGCTGCATCAACCTGCCATCCGGAATCCAAACAACGCAGGCAGCTGGACGTAAATTGAACCAAGTTCGTAGTAACCGACCGCTTCGGATAAAAACCGTGTTGATCGAAATCAATGTAGTTTTTAAAACACGCAAATAAAGCGTCATGCATGATAATTTCAAACAACTTCGAACAGGCAGGCAGAGATGTGATTCCGCGGTAATTGAGAATGTTCCGCTTATCTCCCTTTTTGTGCACCGGAAATATATACGAATGTTTCCAGTGTGAAGAAAACTCGCTTTGCAGTGCCGAAAGCTGGAAAATTCTCGCAAGTGGGCGGCCGAGATTTACAGCACAACGTTTCAAAACTGATGATGGAATCCCATCTGGCCCGGTTGTGAAGGAGAGCTTCAGTTTGCGCATTGCGGCCATCACCATGTCTTCAGTAATGCGGGGAATGTCAAAATGCAGCACATCACGTGGCGTCCCGTCAATGGCACGTAACACTTGCACCGGCGAGGCAGTGAAATCGTGAAACACTTGCTTGAATTGTCGGGCGAACAGATTACATTTCTCTTTTCGGTATCTGCTGTGTCATTTCCAAGAAACATAGAACAAGGAAGCCCAGATTCCTTCCGTTTGGAATTAAAAAACGACCAAAAGTTTTTGGGTTCTTACGTAGGTTTGCTTCGGTTCGTCTCACGTAGAGAAAATGGTTGTACTTGCGGTAACGATTACTTGCGAAATTGAATAGTTGTTTGGAATATGGTGAGCGATAATTGCAGTATTTACGGAGAGCAGCTGAACGCTGTCGTTTCAGTGCACGTAGGCGTGAATTCGACCATGGAGGTTTCTGCGGGGTCGTCTGGTTGGAACAGTGTGGAGAAATGCATCTTCCAGCGCAATACTAAAGAAATCCACTGCATCATTGATACTGTTAGTCGATTCAATAAATTGCCAATCAATTACCGCAAGCGCGTCATTCAGTGCATCATAATCGGCCCGTCGAAAGTCAAGAGAGTAACATTCAGATGGCGACGAATGACGAATCGGATCAGATAGAGTAAAAGACACTTCGAGAGCAGGGTGGTCGGCATCTAAACTGATCAGTGGTTCGACTGGTAGGTAAATGCGTGTGCTCGGTAATGCGGGATCATTCGCCAGGACTAGATCTAGCAATCGTCCATTTCGGTTCGGAATGGAATTCACTTGAGTGAAACCATTAAAGTTAAATCCATCCAACAGAGTACAGCATGCCACCGGCATATGCGAAAGCAGTGGATCTATCACAGGTATGTCGTTGTCGGTGAAGCGCCATTGTAATCCGGCTTGGTTGTAATCGCCAAATAGGAGCGCCGGAGAGTGTGGGCCTAAACTAGAAGAAATTGAGGCTAACGAATCCACATGCTCACGGATAATAGTGCAGTCATTTTTTCGGTCAGGAGGAAGGTAAACTGCGCCTACGGAGAGAGTGTCTCGTGGAAGCTGCACGACAATCCAAAGTTGCTCTAATAAACTAGAGATGGGCGACACGCTCAGGTAGCTGGTTAGCTTAATAGAAACTGCAATTAGGACACCACCGCCACGCAGTTTGTGGCTATTTAACGTTGATCGGTCAGTTCTAAACACGTTGTACATTGATCCGAAAAGTTGCGAAGAATGGATCCTGTCATCCAACCACGTTTCCGTCAAAACAATCAAATCATATTCAGCCTCCGAAACTGCCAGGAAGAACGGGTCAATTTTTGTCCTCAGTCCACGAACATTCTGGTAATAAATTCGCAACCCATTTGATCGACGATCCGGAGAGCTGCAAATTAGTGGGGATTCAGGCACCGAAAGTTCAAAACCATGATAATACTTGCCTGACGTTGCAGGCCGGAAGCCCCCTCTACCATCACCAAACACAGGACCGGGACGATGACGATGGCGGAAGTTAGCAGGAGGCGCGACTGGAATGGGAGGTTCGGAGGCTTCCTCAGTACCTGTTTTAGGGTGTCCCGGATCCGATGAGTTGTTGTCGATAGCGAAAGCAGGCGGGCTGATGTTATTTATTCGTTTTTTGTTAATTCCACGAACTCACGAAACTGCAATCCGGAAGGCCACGAAGCAGGGTCTATGCAAGATCCTTGAGACCCGGATCCAAACCAATCTTGAATGACACAAATGTCAAGCTCGATGCATCCCTTCCTTTTGGAACCAACCGAGCCACATCGATGGGATCAGTTGTGTCCAAACAGCGTGAAACGACACTCCGCACGTCATTATCACTTATGAGTGGATTCAACCAAGATAGGTATAACCAAAACTTCACCGGTGGTGCAGCGGCGGAGACAGAAGCAACAGAAAGGTCGCTCAAATCAATTGTCTTCGTTCCTCTCGTGGCAGGTGCATTTATTTCTGGTCCATCATCCCGACGGCGTTTTGCACTTGGTCTAGGCCATATAGGTGTAGCACTAAAGTGAAGATGCACGGTGGCGTTGTGGTGTGGCAGCAAATCGATCGACTTTTTTGCCTAGCTCAGCCACGATTTCATGCAGTTGTTGAACCTGTGCGGGTAGAGATGCAAGCGCGGGCGGGTGTTCTACATGCTGTTGCTCAGCGATGTACCGACGAATTGAACGGCCATTCAGTTCTTCTCGGCAGGATTGACAAATAAACATTATCTTTCCTGACGATAACGGTTCCTTCATATTGCGAACATTGAGCCCACAGCGTTGATTGATATGGAAATAAACTTCGCAAAACCACAGCAAAACGGCTCGAGGTCGTTTATTTCGTGTTGGCCTTCTCCGCATTGTTGTTTCTCCATTCTGCTTTGATATAGGGCACAGGTAAATGAAACGGATGGCACAATATTTTCGTTGCTTGATTCGGCTAATCGGCTGCACAATTTCACAGTATTTCACAATATTACGATTGTATACTAATACGCGAAGAAACTATGATATATTTTAACCCTTAAATGCGCAGTGTTGTTTTAAAACAACAAACCGAAAATACGTTTAATGTTAATAATTTCAATGGTTATTTACGTTAAACATATTTACGACCATTTCTAAATAAAATCGCCCTGCGCCTTTAAGGGTTAAAACACGAAAAGTCGTTTTACACAAACAAATTTCAACTTAATTAAGACGTAAACAAAGTGACTAGCATACTGTACGATACATAGTACGATGTTCTATCCATCTTCTTTAGTACGTGGAAAATGTAAATATATTAAAACGGGATAAAATAGCCTTTATATAAAAAATGTTGAATTAATTACGAATTATCACGATTACTTGGCAAATGCTTGCATGAGGGGAAGGAATCATTTACGCCTATGCAAAAACCCGAGCAAACACATATCAAACGACAAATTGGCAAGCGACTTTATTCCATTCTGGAAAAAAAGTCTTCTAGTAAATGGCTTTCTGGCGAAGGTCATACAACCGGGATTCCTAATATCCTACTATTTTTTGTCCATGGCTCCTGGATCAGTATTATGTCCAGTTTGCTTTCTGTGAATCTTTTGCAAAGTACGGCAGTAGCCCCCTTCGCATGGTGTAGATTCACTTGGAGAAACTTAACTATTTTGTTGCTTATTGTGTTGCCGTTTACAACTTTTGAAGAGTTTTTTGTCCACGCCATAGGGAAGATCCATTAAGGTCCTCTGACGGAATCAAGTTTAAAAGTGCTCGCGTTTTCAGGGCACACCACTCGATACGGAAGCAACACACAACTGTCATTTTTATTATTTCACGCATGCTGCGACGCAGCAAAGCTAAATCAACAAAATGACAGTTGAGCACCGCTCTGAATCGAGTGATGTGCCCCTGAAAACGCGAGCACTTTAAACTTGGATTCCGTCAGGAGTGACCTTAATTACGTTACGCAAAAATTGGGATTTTCAACCCACATCCCACCCCCTACCACACTTTTTGTATGAAGCTTCTGAAAATTTTGGATGGATCGTCACACTTTGCTCAACCCCTGTTTTTCCTGTAAAGCTTTTCGGTTTTTCACTTCGCCGACAATATGTGCAACTTGACCTGCCATATCTTGACTGAACCTGATTTTCCAACTCCACTTGGTCCTGGGATTTCCTCCAATTGATCAACGATCATTGCCTCATCGCCAGTTTTTGTGTGTTTTTTTTTCAAAATCACAGTTAGCCTCGATTCCCGGTCTTTAGTAGCAATTTTTTTGAATCCACATCAGGTTGATTACTCTCTTGGTGGGTTTATTTAAAGTAAATGCCATATATTCCGGGTGTTGAGCCACCTATGACTAATCTATGACAATCTAAGCATTTGCACAACATGTGACAGGTTCAGTTCGAAAAATGTATTGGAGGTAGCCACTTCTCGGTGGGGTTGATCCCACGAAACCAGTACGCTAACAGGTGCATAGAGAAGAAAAAAAAGACAGGTGCATTCCCTACTAAGTTACGCAGGACCTCCAAAGTCCGCTGTGGATACTAAAGATACCAAATTCCCAACACCATGCACATAGCCAAGCTCATGAAATCTATTTTCAGAATTAACTCTCTCATATATTGTTTGAAGAATGCCAACCAAGTAGGATGAGTATTAAGTATTGTCTGGCTCCTACACACTTGTTTTATCAGCAACTGCGCCCGATGAAGTAGGGTTGTGTAAAGTACCAAAAAACTCAAATTCTCAAATCTCGTACGCGATTCAAATCAACCGCGAGTCAAGCTCCACCCGACTCACGACCAAAGAATCGTTTCATGATTCGACTCGCTATCTGCATCATTGAATGATTTCTACCTGATATTCTTTGTTAAATTAATGGAATTAACTTTCTTTCCTCAAAACAATGGATCCATACGTAAACATAAAATTCGGTTCGATTGGGTTTTGACGCTTTTTGGGGTGAAATCATTTTCCGGCGAATGAGCGAAACAATGCAATTCTGCATAAAAAAAACTCAAGCGCGATACTCTTCCTGGAAATCGCCACCGAGGTAGCTCGCGAATGAGGCTTCGATGGTTGAGATTTGAACATGATTCTACCAACACTGGTCGTCAGTTCCCAACCCGACCACTCTCGAGTCTCGACCGATCTCACTTCGCTCATGTGGTCGGGTTGGAATCTGACGACCAACTGACACAATCCTACTTCCGACCTTACACAACCACGAACAACCCTAGCCAGAGATCAAAATTGTGGGTAAGGAGTTCTCCAACATCGCCTCTTCACACTGGAAACTGGTGGTATAGAATCAGATGGTAACAAAACCGATGCTTTGCTCACACTGACTGGTGTTGATCTTTATATTCGTTGGAACACGATATCGTGACAACATTACTTTCTGTTCCCCCTGTCTGACCTAGCTTTCCTACCCACGACGCAGTATTCTGCTGAACTCCGTTTCCTTCGCTTCTCGACTTTTGTTTTATGGACGGCAAAGCAAATTCAAAATGTCTGAAAGAATGAAAATTCTCAATTTCTCTTTAACGGATACATTTTCCCATTTTTTAAAATGCTGGTTCTGGACCATGTTATCGGAATTACCAAAAACATCTACGTTATGTCGTGTTTAAAATTCTCAGCTAATGCACGTAGCTACGGCAACGTGCCAATAGACTGCGCCATTGTAGTAACCGACAATATTTTGATTTCCAGAAAGCTATACCACCCTACTAGTAAACCTTTATTACTTGAGCTGGAGATTTTCGAGAGCTACCCCTAGTAAAATACGTTAAACAATTTTTAGTAGTGACCGTGAGGATACCCAATTTAATGTGATGAAACAGGTCCATTTTAATAAACAATTTTATTACACTAGGAAAAATGCTATTTTTATATAAATCAACATTTCGAATGAGTAAGACGTTTGAATGAAGTTGTCCAAATCATCAGGGCCTTATACTTACCTTTCTCATGACGCAATACTGATTCCTTTATGTATCTCCTTCCACCTTTTCGATAAAACGGCTATCACCTGCTGACAGCATTTAGAGATGACCTCCGCTCTTAGATGTCCTCTGCGACTGAATAAAGGAATATTATTTATTATTCACTATTGAACAATTATCGCTCTTTCCAACGCACTCACACAACACAAACGCTTGCCCGCACGCACTAACACGCACAACACGCTTAATTGGACCGCCTAAACGCCGACCACCGAACGAAACGCTCTCTCTTTCTGACCGCCGACCTCTTTTCACCTACCCTTAGATTTTTTATCGACAGATCCCGGGAGAACCTGTCGTCCAACCGGAGCCGGGACTACCCCCGGGACAGCATGGCCGTGCGGGACGGCTCCGAGATGGTGGTTTCCGACGTGTGCGTCAAGGGTGAGAAGAAACGGCACCACCATCACCACCACAAGGCCAACCACCGGGGCGGCGACGGCCAGGAACGAGGCCGCAGTAACCACCGGGACAGCCGGGAAGGGGACTTCCGGGAGCCGAACATCATGGGTAGCGGCGGTGGAAATGGGCGCCGCGGCGGCGACCACCGTCACTATTGACCCCGTCGAATGGTAATCACTATCAGAATAGAGGGACAGCACAAGGACGACGATGACGAGGGTCGCCGGGTTCTGATGAGCCCGCTGTGGGAGTGACACCCGAGTAAAGAAAAAACGGGGTTGAATTACTTTCAATATTTCTCACGAACTGACCTTAGCCCTATTATTTTTCTTTTCAAATCTTCTTCTATCTACATTTCCTTCTCAGTGTATGTATTTATTTATTATCGAATAGTTTCACTAGTTTTAGGACGTTGCTCACATTTTCCAGAAACAGGAAATCATTCCAAAACAGTTTGTAACCAGACGCACTTTAGCTGTTAGGTCGATCAATAGTCAAGGCACGAACCTTCCCAGTTAATATTTCGTTCGACACGTGCACCAACTCTTAGCAATTGCACTGAAAGGAATTTTCCTCTCAGTTTGTTTGTGATCTACCAATCGTTTACTACGGCTCTTCCAATCGTAGCGTCATAACAAGCCAACAAACACATGCCAAACATTGGAAAATTTCTTTCAGATAATCTAAATTTCCAAACGGGTGTTCGATCTTGACCGCGTCTAAACACAACACTTACACACACAAGCACAAGTATGTTGGACCATAAGTCCAACGCTCCGGATTACGTTTAGTCACGGTCGACATTGTTTCCCGTTGCACCCTATTTCCAAACCTTTGAACAAAAAAAAACTATTTCGTAATTCGTTAATTTATTTAAAAAATATTCCTTATTTGTATTTTGTGTTTCGACCCTTTCCCCAAGTCCATTTGTTATCACTTTTTGTTTTGTTAACGTTAACCTTTGAAGGTAACTAAAGTGAAAAATAAAACAGTATCGTAGGAAAACATGTAAGGCTTCGCTTCTCTTTCAAAGAGTTTGTAAAAATGAAGACCTTTCTGTAGAATGAAAAAAAAATGACAAAAAAACACACAACACACAAAAACATGTAGGAAAATTAAGAGAAAGACAAAGATTAGGAGAAACAAAACAAATGCGAAACCGTAGTTGCAATATCGAGTTCTAGTGGACAATTAGGAAAACAAACAATCTAACAATTGTTGATTTTTTATTAGGAAATTGAATTAGGGAAAATAAGCAAACAATCACCTTACCGTAGAACCATTGATATGATTTTTTTTATTTAGAAATAGAGTGCCATTAGAAAGGCAAATAAAACAATTTATAAATCGCACACCTGAAGGTTTTCTCGGTCTTGGACGTGTCAGCTAAAACTTAAAAAGTGAATAGATTGCATTTCAGTATTTTTTCCTCGTTTGCTAACACCCACACATCATCGTTTATAAGGCCAATATTTAGAAGAAGAACAAAAAACACAACGCGCGCTCGAATGTAAGAATGAGAATTTCAATCATTGTTTTCCCAGTAGAAAGTTGCACCCTAATCAGTACCATGTAAATCGATTTAGACGTAAACTAACACAACACGCATAGGCAGATTAATCGGACAGGAACAAACGAAAAAACAGAAAATCTTAATGTAGTTACAATGACCCTTTGAACGAAAACAAACTACAGACGAGTTATACAATCCATAGAAAAGTTACTAAAGAAGTTATGGAGGAGAAATGTTCCGTCGTATCGGATTAACAATCAGCGGCAGAATGATGGAAAAAGCGCTAGCGTGTTTTTTCAAGTGTAATAGGAAAGAAGGATGTTCTTCGCAGTTGCAGAGGAGGTTGAACTATCCGAATTGTTGTAAATAGTAATCGTATTTAATAAAAAGTAAAAATAAACTTAAAAATCTATTACATAGGAATATATCCGAATCTTCACTACATCCCCCTCTACTTTAATTAAAATACAATTAAATGATCGAATGATCGATCGTTTCCACACGTATTGAATAAAAGATACTGATCTACATTCTTAGTTTCACTTCCCATCCTGCTACACATAACCAATCTCGAACTCTACCGTCCTGCTCAGGAATTTTCGTCTCCACTCCACTTTGGCTAAAGCGGCATTTACTAGCTCGTGTTGATCGGGGCAAAAATCGTCATATTACTGATTGCTCGTTTCTGGGCCACCCATAGCCAGTCTCTCTGCACGCCGATTGTACACAGACGCTCGATTGTATACAGCTAATGATCTGCGATAAGACTAAGGATAATCCCATATTTCAATCAATTGTGCCGTGTACACCTTTTAAGTCGATCGACAAATGATGTTATCCACATTTTAGAATTTATGCGAAAGCCTCCTAATACGTGGTAACACGTTCTCCTATGAATCTGCCTTACAAGATCTTCTGCTGATGATGACAGTCGGCGATATACAAACAGTTGAGTACTTCTGTTGTGTTACAGTGGAACAAAGAGAAAAGAAAATCCTGCGAAATTAACTCTTAGAGCAAAGGTTCCCAAACTTTTGGATTTGCGTCCCACATAGCAGAATCCCATATTGCTTGCGACCCACCAGGTATCAAAAATATTGATTTTTTTAGGTTAGATAAAAATGAGTTAGGTTGAACAAATCCAGGTACCGCGAGAGACTTTTTCGCAAGCTGTCATGATAAAAAAACTGATTCGGGAGGCTATACCTCATGATAAATTTCTTTTAAAAAAGCTCCAAACGCGGGTATCACTGGTTCTGATAATGCATTTTAACTTGTTCTACACAGCTGTGCGGTTCCCAACACAAAATGGCCGAGAAAATAGCAAGAATCATTACTTCTCTGTAGGGGCTGCCTATCCGATTCTGTTTTTTCGCACTTGTATACAAGTTTGATAAATTTGTTATCATGGCTTACTATGATTCGGAACATATTGAGAGCGATTTCTGCAAACCCAGATCTCGTCACATTTTTTGATTGGATTGATTGGATTGCATTTGAATTAGATACAGATTTGAGCTGAATTAAGATTGGATTTGGTTTGAACTTTTATTGAATTTGAATAAGACTTGGATTTGAATTTGATTTAGATTAGATTTTTATACGATTTGGATAAAATTCAAATTGGAATTGGATTGTAATTGAATTAGATTTTGATTTGAATTGGATTTGATTAAGATTGAACTTGAAATGGATTTGATTTGGATTGGATTTGGATTGGATTTGGATTGGATTTGGATTGGATTGGATTTGGATTGGATTTGGATTGGTTTGGATTGGTTTTGGATTGGGTTGGATTGGTTTGGATTGGTTTGGATTGGTTTGAATTGGTTTGGATTGGTTTGGATTGGATTTGGATTGGTTGGATTGGTTTGGATTGGTTTGGATTGGTTTGGATTGGTTTGGATTGGTTGGAGTGGATTTGGATTGGTTTGGATTGGTTTAGATTGGTTGGATTGGTTTGGATTGGTTTAGATTGGTTTGGATTGGTTTGGAGTGGTTTGGATTGGTTTGGATTGGTTTGGATTGGTTTGGATAGGATTGGTTTAGATTGGTTTGGATTGGTTTGGATTGGTTTAGATTGGTTTGGATTGGTTTGGATTGGATTTGGATTGGTTTGGATTGGTTTGGATTGGTTTGGATTGAATTTGGATTGGTTTGGATTGGTTTGGATTAGATTTGGATTGGTTTGGATTGGTTTGGATAGAATTTGGATTGGTTTGGATTGGTTTGGATTGGTTTGGATTGGTTTGGATTGGTTTGGATTGGTTTGGATTGGTTTGGATTGGTTTGGATTGGTTTGGATTGGTTTGGATTGGTTTGGATTGGTTTGGATTGGTTTGGATTGGTTTGGATTGGTTTGGATTGGTTTGGATTGGTTTGGATTGGTTTAGATTGGTTTGGATTGGTTTGGATTGGTTTGGAGTGGTTTGGATTGGTTTGGATTGGTTTGGATTGGATTTGGATGGGATTGGTTTAGATTGGTTTGGATTGGTTTGGATTGGTTTAGATTAGATTTGGATTGGTTTGGATTGGTTTGGATTGGTTTGGATTGGTTTGGATTGAATTTGGATTGGTTTGGATTGGTTTGGATTAGATTTGGATTGGTTTGGATTGGTTTGGATAGAATTTGGATTGGTTTGGATTGGTTTGGATTGGGTTGGATTGGATTGGATTGGATTGGATTGGATTTAGATTGGATTTGGATTGGATTTGGATTGGCTTTGGATTGGCTTTGGATTGGATTTGGATTGGATATGGATGGAATCTAAATTAGGTTAGGATGGGAATTGGATGTGAATTAGATTTTAATTTAAATTGGATTGGGATTGGATTTGAATTGGATTTAGAATGGATTTGGATTGCATTTGGATTAAATTTGGATTGAATTAGATTTGGATTGTATTGGGATTGGAATTGAATAAGATTTCGATTAGAATTGTATTTCATTTGGTTTGAATTCGATTTGGATTAGAATTTGGATCAGTTTTGTGACTGCATTTGAATTAGATTTGGATTTGAATTGGTTTTAAATTTGATTTGAATTTAATTTGAAATGGATTTGGATTGAATTTAGATTGGATTTAGAATGGATTTGGATTGAATTGAAAATGAATTAAATTTGGGTTGGAACTGGATTTGAATTTGATTTGGATTGGATTAAAATTTGATTTTAATTGAGAGATTTTAATTGGATTTGGATTGGATTTGAATTGGATTTAGAATGGATTTGGATTGCATTTGGATTAAATTTGGATTGAATTAGATTTGGATTGTATTGGGATTGGAATTGAATAAGATTTCGATTTGAATTGTATTTCATTTGGTTTGAATTAGATTTGGATTAGAATTTGGATCAGTTTTGTGACTGCATTTGAATTAGATTTGGATTTGAATTGGTTTTAAATTTGATTTGAATTTAATTTGAAATGGATTTGGATTGAATTTAGATTGGATTTAGAATGGATTTGGATTGAATTGAAAATGAATTAAATTTGGGTTGGAACTGGATTTGAATTTGATTTAGATTGGATTAAAATTGGATTTTAATTGAGTTTGGATTTGTTTATTTAAATATAACACCAACAGACTACAGACTAATCCCAATGATGTGTAAAAAAATATATGTATATAATAAATAAGATTCATTACGGACAAATTAAACATCACATATTAATCATAAAAAAATAAATAATCTAAGCTTTAGTGCTGCGTCAATGACCTCTATCACTGAATACGGTGTAGAATCTGCTCCTTAGCACATTTCTTGTTAAGTGGGAGTCGAACATCGCCGCCACTCTGTTAAAAACTCGTTGTAGGCCATGGATAGCATTGCCACATCCGTAGTTAGTACGACGGATCGGTAGGCGAAGCATTATATTATTACGCAGCGGTCGGGGTTGTACGCCGATGTTGATTTGTTGCAAGATGGTTCCACAGGCGATCCTGCCCTGCAACACATCGGCCACAGTCACAGCTCGGCATACATTTCGTCGAGTACTCAGAGGCTCGAGACCGATGAGCTGTCATCGGCTTTCGTAGCTTGGCAACTGGAGTGGGTTATTCCAAGGTGTAACCTGCGGAGGGCGAAGCGCAAGAAACGACGTTGAGATTCTATCCGTTCAGCAGCATTGTTGTAATTAGGGTTCCAGACCGCGGAATAGTATTCGAGGGTGGAACGTACAAGTTAGCAATACAGAGATGTTAGGCAATATACATCGGAGAAGTTTCTTGCAATTTTAAAGATACATCCAAGAGCTCTGGAGGCTTTGTCCACGACACTTGACATGTGATTCCCGAAAGTCAGCTGCGAATACAATAGGACGCCAAGGTCTTTAACACTGTGAACGCGTTCTATAGTTGTGTCGTGTAGCTTGTGGTCAAAATCAATATTCTGTTTTTCCGGGAGAAGGTAATGACCGTGCATTTAGCAGGATTCACTACCAATCTATTGATGGAGCACCAATCCGCAAAAGCGTTAATCTGATCCTGGAGAAATTTGCAGTCATCGAGTGACCTGATGCGCAAAAACATTTTTAAGTCATCTTAGATTTCAATTTGGATTTGGATTGGATTTGGATTGGATTTGGATTGGATTTGGATTGGATTTGGATTGAATTTGAATTGAATTAGATTTGGATTGTATTATGATTGAAATTGAATAATATTTCGATTTGAAATGTATTCCATTTGGATTGAATTTGAATAAGATTTGGCACGGCAAATGCTGGGTAAAGCATACCATTGGTACTTCGCGTACCTGAAGGAATAAAATAGACCCCATCTCGCGGTCCTTAGCCTCTTACCCAGCAACTCCTATCCATATTGGGGCCCTCCGTAGCCGTGCGGTAAGATGCGCGGCTACAAAGCAAGACCATGCTGAGGGTGGCTGGGTTCGATTCCCGGTGCCGGTCTAGGCAATTTTCGGATTGGAAATTGTCTCGACTTCCCTGGGCATAAAAGTATCATCGTGCTAGCCTCATGATATACGAATGCAAAAATGGTAACTTGGCTTAGAAACCTCGCAGTTAATAACTGTGGAAGTGCTGAATGAACACTAAGCTGCGAGGCGGCTCTGTCCCAGTGTGGGGATGTAATGCCAATAAGAAGAAGAAGAAGAAGTCCTATCCATACCTCCCCGCGGTGCTGGCCGTGATACGAGCAACCTTAGGGAAGATCGGGTAACCAACCCCGGTGGGAACTATGGTCGTATGCTGACAGGGAAGGGGGGGTTGCTCCTCTCCGGAGGTGCAAATCTTATTGAGCGTCTGTTCTCCATGTCAGGATCGGCTCACAACAGCGTATGTTCTTCATGTTGATCATCATCGTCCGGCTGATCATCGTCCGAGTGCCAGCGAGGGACTCTTAGTGAAACTGTGCACCATGGTCCACCGGAAATAAGGAGGAATGGTCCTCCGGAAATTTAGGGGGTTTGGTGTCAGGCCCTGCAAGCCAGCCAAAAAAACTCACGCAACGAACAATCAACAAGAGAGTACGGACCGGAACCATCGGCGAAGACCACTGCGACGAATAGGGACTAGCGATTGGAAACTCAGTTCGTGGAACTGCAAATCTCTCAACTTCATCGGGAGCACACGCATACTCGCCGATGTGCTCAAGGACCGTGGATTCGGCATCGTAGCGCTGCAGGAGGTTCGTTGGAAGGGATCAATGGTGCGAACGTTTAGAGGTAATCATACCATCTACCAGAGCTGCGGCAACACACACGATCTGGGAACAGCTTTCATAGTGATGGGCGATATGCAAAGGCGCGTGATCGGGTGGTGGCCGATCAATGAGAGAATGTGCAGGTTGAGGATCAAAGGTCGGTTCTTCAACTTCGGCATAATCAACGTCCATACCACACACTCCGGAAGCACTGATGATGATAAGGGACCGTCCAGAAACCACGTGGTCATATATGGGGGGAGGGTGGGGGTTTGGAAAATGACCACGATAAGCCACATGGGGGAGGGTGTTGCTCTCGAACCACGTGGTTTTTTTACACGAAAAATTTTTGGTGAATAACAATAGCGGTGTAAAAAATACAAATCATTAAAATTTAATGATTTAATCATTTAACGCAAAGCGCATCTTAGGGCCGATGCCCACGTAGCGTCTTTTCAACTCAGCGTTAAAAAGACGTAGGTGTGCATCGAGAAAAACCGGTAACGCAGCGTCGGTCGCAACGCCGATGCATATCTGCGTTATTTGACCAACTTAGCCTTAGATCCTATTTCCATAAAAAAAAAAACGGGTTGCGATTCAGTCTCAATTTCCACAAAAAAAAACATTTGGGGAAGAAAAATGAAAAAATATATTTTTTAAGTTCCGCCTGAGATGGTTTTTGGCATCACGCCCCCGACACTTTTGCGCGGACTGCAGCTACAATTTTTAAAACTGTTCATGTTTTTACAATAATCCAAGAAATATCTTCAAAAGAATTTCTTGTGGATATTCAGGAAAAATCCAGTAAAGAAATTTTCTCCAAAAACTTTGATCTTACTTCATACAATCCTGATAAAGTGCTAGCATTCAGAATGTTTTTGAACAATTCTCTCTGGAAAATTTTGCTTGCAAATTTTGCTACAAATTGGTCATGAAAAAAAACAAAACATCTCCAGTGTAAATTCCGAAAAAAAAAATCCATGTGAATTCTGTCTGGTCTCGTGGGAAATACATATAATTTTTGGTGGAAAAAATGTTCATATTTTCATATTTTTTTACATTCTAATGAATTTCTTCGACAAGTTCTTCAAAACCTTCACCAGAAATTCTTTTTCATTTCCAAAATAAGTTTTTCGAACATTTTAGGGAGTGCACTTCAAAATATTCAGTTTCCAGTTAGCCTTACGAGCAAAGGCGTAGGATTGCCAATCCGGAGACGACGAGTTCGAGATTCTCGTTCCTGTCTAGGATGTTTTCGGGCGGGAAACATTGTCGACACCATAGGTATAATGTGTCCATCGTACTTGCTACACAAGATATATAATCGTGCAATGGCTGGCATTTAAAACTATCAATTTATAACTGAGGAAATGCTAATAGAATAAACTGAGTTGAAAAGCCGACCAACTTCCAGTTGGAATATGGAGCCATAGAAAAAGAAGAAGACTTCTGAATATTTCAAGAAAAAATCTTCTGAATTTTCATGAGAAATTAAATAGCCAATGCCACATGAAACACTTTGATATTTCAGTTGATTTTTTGTTTTTGGTTTTTTTTTCAAATTTGGAATTTTGTAATGAAATTTTTTAAGCTCTTTGTGAGTTCTATCAATTTTTTTAAATTTTCCAGGTATTTTTTTACTCAAGGCATTATTTAGAATTTCCACGGATTCTCAAGGTTCGTGTTGATTTGGCACCATAAGTTCTTCCAAAATTTCATGGGAAATTCATTCTTCTTCGGAAAGTCATTTTGATTTCTTTGTAGGTTCAGCTAAACATTGTTTTAAATATTTACCATGCAAAGAAGCACAAGAAATGATTTAATTTTCAAGAAATTGATTTAATTTTCTAAGGAATTCCGATTGGAATTGCTTCTAAAGTACAACCTTCACAAATACTACAAAAGTGCATTTTTTTCCACTTGTAAAAACATCGGAATATCCTCGGGAAATTCATTATTGGTGTTTCAGATGAACTTTTTTCGATTTTCTACTTCCAAATATTTTGGCATATTCCGAATAATTTCTTTTGAAAATAAACTGCTGAAAATGTTTAAGAATTATTTTTGGAAAACGAAAAAAAAATCCATTGGAAATTAAGAAGAATTTCCTTTGAAGATTCATCAAAGTTGCCCAGGATTTTGAAAAAATCTTTAGAGATTCTGTAAAAAAAGCTAAGTAAGCTAAAAAGTAAGCTGAATTTTTTTTTTTAATTTATACTGGAAATTCTTCGGAATTTGATGTTTATTGGAATTTTCATCGTAAATATGCATTTCGGATCCTTCTACGGATTCTTATAGTTCTTCAACATTTCTACCGAACATTTTTCGGAACTCTTCCACAGAATTTCGGAATGTCGTTGAAATTTCAAAGATTTTTCCGTGGAGACTCCGAAGAGTTTCTTGTCAATATTCTGAAGGGTTTCCCTTGCAACTCCAGAATAATTTTTCTTGAAAATTAATAAGATCTTGGAATTTAAAATTAATCCAAGCAATAAATATTTATAAATTTAGGCTTAAGAAGCCTAGTTTTTATGATATTGATTAATTAGGATAATCGATCGAAAAATTTAATAATGCACCTCATTAGAAAATTTAGGTGCATTATTAAATGTTTCGATCAATAAAAAAAATTCTAGAAGTGCGTATGAAAAAGGTTATGACATAGAGAAGCTTGCATTTAAAAAATCAACATGAAATTCTAAATAAAATGCTTTTTAGTGAGTGATTAATATTCAGGAATACGAGATGCTCAAGGTACTCCAAAATGCTCTCAAGTTTATGAAAATTGAAATTTATAATTTCCATGCTGGGTTTAGTTTGATTTTGAATCAGTTGAAATTGTCCATCTTCAAAATTGATCGGATTAACCTAGTAAAAGTAGTAAAATTCTTCTTTATTGTTTCATTTTCTGTTCTACAATTATTTTTTTACATGTACAGTGCTCGGCCGGCTTGGCCCTCCAACTTCAATTTGATTTTTTTTTGTTTTGTTTATATTGTTATTCAAGTTTTAAGATATGATATATCATGACGGCCTTTAGGAGGCGCTAGTGTGTTTTATAATTTGATAACCTAACTACTATGTACACTAATATTTACAATAAAATTTGTTATCCTAGATTGAAACTAGCGCCCTAATTGGAGCCTGATCCGAATGCAAGCAACGGACCCTAAACTTTTCTTTACACTCACCAAAGCGTTCATGTAAGGTTTTTATCCCGGCCAGACGGTGGACCTCGGATGTTCTTGTCCTGGGAGGGTGTTGAGGATCATCCTCAGGAATTTGTTTTGGACTCGTTGAAGTTTGAGGTGGTGGGTTTTAGCGCAGCTCTCCCAGACCAGCATGAAATATTCGATCCCAGGGGGGAAGATTTGCTGGTAGACGGCAAGCTTATTTTTCAGGGACAATGACGACCGGCGGTTGATCAAAGGGTACAGTAGTTTCAACAAGACGTTACACTTTGTCACCGTTTTGTCAACCTGTTGCCTGAAAATAAGCTTGCTGTCGAGGGTCAAGCCAAGGTAGTCGGCCTCATTGGCCCATTCCACAGTCGTGCCATTGAGGATGATTTTACAGTCCCCAGGCGGAACAAGTTTAGGGGATTTGGAGTGGGGAAAATGATGACCTGGGTCTTCGCCGCGTTGATACAGATCTTCCAGCTGGTGAGGTACTCTGTCAGGGCATCCAGGCCTCGTTGGAGTTTTGCCACTAGCGCTCTGATCACTCTACCGTTGTAGACGATGGATGTGTCATCTGCGAACAGAGACAGAATGCCGCCTTCTGGAGGTTCTGGCATGTCGGAGGTGAACAGATTGAAAAGCAGGGGCCCGAGGATACTGCCCTGGGGCCGCCTGCGACGATGTTGTGCGCATTGGAACTCGCTCCGCTGATTGAGACCCGGAATGTCCTTGCCGACAGGTAATTGTTGATGATTTTCACCAGGTAGCTGGGAAGATTGTAGCGTTGTAGTTTGTACACCAGGCCATCATGCCATACATTGTCACATGCCTTCTCGACATCGTGTAAGGCCATGGCGGATGTTTTCGCGACAAACTTGTTCCGTCTGAGGACGTTGGTGACTAGGGTCAGTTGGTGTACAGTTGACCGTCCGCATCGGAAACCAAACTGTTCCTCGAGCAAGATGTTGAGATTTTCGGCAGACTCAAGTAACCGGTGATGAATAGCTTTTCGAATAGCTTGGATAATCCTGAGATAAGGCTGATGGGACGATAGCTTTTGGGTGAGGAAGGATCCTTCCCAGGCTTCCGGATGGGGATGACTTTCGCTGACTTCCAGGCCGATGGGAAGTAGCTGAGCCGGAGACACTGATTGAAGATCAGCGAGAGGTGCTCAAAGAACGGCGCACTCATGTGTTTGAGCTCGAGATTCAGGATGCTGTCGAAGCCTGGGGCCTTCATATTCTTCGATGATTTGATATAGGCCGTCAATTCGCCAGCTGAGATCTCCAACTCCTCCGAGAAGTCGTTGGGAATCAAATGGATGTTGTTAGCATGATCGTTGACGGCTGCTTCGTGTGGACTGACGATGTTCTGCCCAAGATTGTGTGAGCTGACGAAGTGACGACCTATTTCAGCGACCTTCTCTACAGGAGTTATCAAGCGATCCTTAGAGCCATTATTGTCTAGTGGGATCAAAGGTGGAATGGGCCGAGGCTTGGATTTTAGAATTTTGGTCATTTTCCAGAACGGCTTAGCATAATCTGGGAGAGTGCGGATCTTATTCGAGAAGTCGTTATTTTGAGGTCCACCATTCTGGCCTTGATAATTTTGTGATTCGATTGCAGCGTGCCTTAAGCTCAGGCAGTCCAGTACGCTGAAACTGCCTGCGAGTGACATTCCGCAATCGAATCAAATCTTTGGTGAGTGTATCGATGTTTAAGGAGTTGCTTACCTGCCGAGCCGTCGGTACGTGTTGTTCTCGGGCCGCCGTGATCGCCTCCTCGATAGCGCACAGCTGGCGGTCGATACTTTCCGGCGTCTCCGGACGCACCTCGAAGTCGACGGTGTTATCGACGCACTGCTGGAAACGCTGCCAGTTCACTCGGTGGTAGTTCCGCCGTAACTGCTGGTGCCGATTGACCGAGGAGCCCAGTTCCGCCACCACCGGATAGTGATCCGAACTGAGCTCCTGGTATACAACCGGCTGCGAGACGTGGTCACTCAGGTTTGTTACGTAGAGGTCGAGCGTTGCGTGGGCACCGGACCGACTCAGCCGAGTGGGGAATCCGGGCTCAGGATCGTGTAGTGGCCTTCCTCCATGTCGTTGCTCCAGATGGTGCCGTTTCGATTGCCGCGACTGTTGCCCCAGGCTTGATGTTTGGCATTCAAGTCGCCGGCAATGATATACTGGCCTTGCCTCCGCGTCAGCTTGACGATGTCCCTCCGAAGGGCAGCCGATGATCCATCGCCGGCTTTGGCTTGCGTTGGACAGTACGCCGCGATGAGCGCGATTGTGCCGACCGAAGTGGTGATTTCGACACCGATGGCCTCGATGACACTGAGCTGGAAGCTTGGAAGCAGACGACAGTTGATGTTGTAGCGAAGAGCGATGGCCACACCACCTCCCCTGGTCGGCCGGTCGAGTCGCACGATGCGGAAGTCCGGGATGTTGATGTTCACCTCCGGTTTTAGGTGCGTTTCGGTGATGAACGCCACGTCTATTTCCTTCTCCTCAAGGAAATCCTTCAGCTCGATTGTTTTGCTCTTTAGCGAGCAAGCGTTCCAGTTGACCAGGCCCACCCTAGCAGCCATTTTCAATGATGAACATGCCAAGTGTGAAGACCTGGTCGAATCGGGTTTTGCAGCCGCGCAGTCGAGTGGCGAGCTGCGCGAAGATCGGCATCAGTTGCTCCGGAGTGTACAGCGGGGCAGATTCTTCCGGTGGGACGGCTTCGTTCTCCGACTGCCGACGGAACCCAGGAGGAGGAAGCGGGGGCCATTCGCTGGTGGATGGTGCCGACGATGCTGGAGCTTGGACCGATGCAGCTGCCGCTGCCAGTCGCTTGTGCGGCTGTAGCGGTGGGAGTATTGGAATCACACGACGGGGAGCCGGGATGGCTGGAAAGTTCACCTCGTTGATTACAGGAACACGGTTCTTCTTCGGAATGGTCCTGGTGGAAGCCTTCTTCCGGATTTCCAGGAACTCGGCTCGCTTTGGGCAGCCCTTTGTGGTGGCCCGATGTTTGTCGCCACAGTTGGCGCACTTGGGATCGGCCACCTCCATTTTGTCGCACTCGTCAGTCGGATGGGGTTCGCCACACTTGTTGCAGCGCGGCTTCATGCGGCAGTTCCTGGTGCCGTGCCCGAAATTGAAGCAGTTTGTGCATTGCGTGACATCGCGGTGCACTGGCCGATATCGCTCCCAGTCAACGACGGTGTAATTTATAACGCCAACCAGCTTCAGGTCCTTCCAGGTAGTGGAGCCGTGTTCCAGATGGATCAGGTAAAGCTGGTCGCGATATTTCCTCGCCTTGTCGTGACGAGCGATCTTGTGGACGGCTACTGGCTTCAGTCCGCAACTTTCAAGCTCTGCTTGGAGCTCTTCCTCCTTCATGTCGTGAAGCCCCCCAGCAAAGCCTTGAGCGGCTTCGTGCCGGGGTGGTCATGAGTGTAGTACTCATACTTGTGGACCTCGAGGAACTCCACGACGGATTGATGATGGTCCTTGTTTGCCGGCATCACTTTCACGCCCTTGCTGCAGAGCCGAAAAGTACATTTCAGCCCCTTAGCGATCAGCTGGCGAATTTTTGGGCGTAAATCCGGCGGATCGCCCTTCACAAACACGGGCGGGCACTTCTCCTTCCGCTAAGGTTGCACCTGCGGCAGCTGCGATTGCTGCTTCTTCCTCTATTTCGGTGGATTGCCGGCGTCATCAAGTGGCAACGGCGAGAACACGTTGCTCTGCAAAAGCTGCTTGGAGGGGTTACCCGCGCCTCCAAGAGCAGTGCGCTTAGGCACTTTTCCAGTGACCGAATCGGCCACCGAGTCTCCCATGACGGGTCCGGGAGAAAATAACGCCAACGCGACAAGCGAAAACGTAAGCAGCGAACGAACGAGAAAAAACACTTCGAAACGACGCGCGCACGCGAAACACGGGGCTTTTTATACACAGGGAAAACTCTCGGATTAACCAAATGTTTTAGTTACATAGGGTTTTTTTAATTTTGCACTTGAAAAATAAACCACGTGGTCAAAGGGGGAAGGGGTCTGCCAAATGACCACGATAGACCACATGGGGAGGGGTTGAAAATCTTCAAAATATGACCACGTGGTTTCTGGATGGCCCTAAGGGCCGATGCCCACGTAGCGGTTTTCAACGCCACGTGCACGCAGCGTTAAAATAACGCTGGTGTGAATCGGCGTGGTGACGCTGCGTTACCGCTTTTTCCCGGTACACACCTACATCTTTTTGACGCCACGTGCACTCTGCGTTGAAATGACGCTACGTGGGCATCGAGCCTAAGGACGCATTCTACGCGCAGCTGGAACGTGAGTACGATAGCTGCCCAAGCCACGACGTCAAAATCATCATAAAAGATTTGAACGCTCAGGTTGGCCAAGAGGAGGAGTTTAGACCGACTATTGGAAAGTTCAGCGCTCACCGGCCAACGAACGAAAACGGCCTACGACTAATTGATTTCGCCGCCTCCAAGAATATGGCCATTCGCAGCACCTACTTCCAACACAGCCTCCCGTATCGGCACACCTGGAGATCACCACTGCAGACAGAATCACAAATCGACCACGTTCTGATTGATGGACGGCACTTCTCCGACATTATCGACGTCAGGACATATCGTGGCGCTAACATCGACTCTGACCACTATCTGGTGATGGTTAAACTGCGCCCAAAACTATCCGTCATCAACAATGTTCGGTACCGACGACCGCCGCGGTACGACCTAGAGCGACTGAAGCAACCTGATGTCGCCACTGCATACGCGCAGCATCTCGAGGCAGCGTTGCCGGAAGAGGGTAAGCTCGATGGGGCCCCTCTTGAGGACTGCTGGAGTACAGTCAAAGCAGCCATTAACGACGCAGCGGAGAACAACGTCGGGTATATGGGTCGAAGTCGACGGAACGATTGGTTCGACGAAGAGTGCAGACAGATTCTGGAGGAGAAGGACGCAGCGCGGGCGGTCGCGCTGCAGCAAGGTACCCGGCAGAACGTGGAACGTTATAGACGGAAGCGGACACAGCAGACCTGCCTTTTCAGGAGAAGAAACGCCGCCTGGAAGAAGCGGAGTGGGAGAAGATGGAAGAGCTGTGCCGTTCTCAAGAAACACGCAAGTTCTATCAGAAGCTCAACGCATCTCGCAAAGGCTTCGTGTCGCGAGCCGAAATGTGCCGGGATAAGGATGGGAGCATCTTGACGGACGAACGTATGGTGATAGAAAGGTGAAAGCAGCACTACGAGGAACATTTGAATGGCGCTGAGAGTACAGGCCGTGAAAGTCATAGCAGCGGAGGAAATCATTACGTCAACTCAGCGGACGATGGAAGCCAACCAGCCCCACCTTAAAAGAAATTAAGGATGCCATCCAACAGCTAAAGACCAATAAAGCAGCTGGTAAGGATGGTATCGGAGATGAACTTATCAAGATGGGACCAGAAAAGCTGACCACTTGTCTGCACAGATTGATAGTCAGAATCTGGGAAAATGAACAGCTACCGGAGGAGTGGAAGGTTATATGCCCCATCTACAAGAAAGGCGACAAGCTAAAGTGTGAGAACTTTCGAGCGATCACCATCCTTAATGCCGCCTACAAAGTGATATCCCAGATAATCTTCCGTTGTCTGTCACCATTAGTGAATGAGTTCGTGGGAAGTTATCAAGCCGGCTTCGTTGACGGCCGCTCAACAACGGACCAGATCTTTACTGTACGGCAAATCCTTCGAAAATGCCGTGAATACCAGGTCTCAACGCATCATCTGTTCGTTGATTTCAAGGCGGCATACGACAGTATAGACCGCGTAGAGCTATGGAAAATCATGGACGAGAACAGCTTCCCTGGGAAGCTTACCAGACTGATCAAAGCAACGGTGGATGGTGTGCAAAACTGTGTGAAGATTTCGGGCGAACACTCCAGTTCGTTCGAATCGCGCCGGGGACTAAGACAAGGTGATGAACTTTCGTGCCTATTGTTCAACATTGCGATAGAAGGTGTCATGCGGAGAGCCGGGTGTAACAGCCGGGGTACGATTTTCAACAGATCCAGTCAATTTATTTGTTTCGCGGATGACATGGACATTGTCGGCCGAACATTTGCAAAGGTGACAGAACTGTACACCCGCCTGAAACGTGAAGCAACAAAATTTGGACTGGTGGTGAATGCGTCAAAGACAAAATACATGCTTGTGGGCGGAACCGAGCGCGACAGGGACCGCCTGGGAAGCAGTGTTACGATAGACGGGGATACCTTCGAGGTGGTCGAGGAATTCGTCTACATTGGATCCTTGCCAACGGCTGATAACAATGTTAGTCGTGAAATACGAAGGCGCATCATCTGTGGAAATAGGGCCTACTACGGGCATCAGAAGAAACTGCGGTCAAAAAAGATTCGCCACCGCACCAAATGTGTCATGTACAAGTACAAGACGCTAATAAGTCCGGCTGTCCTCTACGGACATGAAACATGGACAATGCTCGAGGACGACTCGGAGTATTCGAGAGACGGGTGCTTAGGACCATCTTTGACGGTGTGCAAGAAGACGGTGTGTGGCGGCGAAGAATGAACCATGAGCTCGCCCAACTCTACAGCGAACCCAGTATCTAGAAGGTAACTAAAGCCGGAAGGGTACGATAGGCAGGGCATGTTGCAAGAATGACGGACAGAAACCCTGCAAAGACAGTATTCGCTTCGATCTGGCAGGTACGAGACGACGTGGAGCGCAGCTAGCGAGATGGGCAGACCAGGTGCAGAACGACTTGGCGAGCGCAAGGCGTATTCGATGATGGAGAGATGCGGCCTCGAACCGTGTATTGTGGCGTCAAATTGTTGATTCAGTTCAGTGTTATCTGTTTAGATGTAGACTAAATAAATGAAGATTTGAATCTTTGGATTGCATTTGAATTAGATTTAAATTTGGATTGGATTTAGATGGAATTTGGTTTGAATTTGGATTGGATTTGAATTAGATTTGTATTTGAATTAAATTTGGATTGGGTTTGCATATGAGTGGACCAATATACGACTGTACAAGCGGTGCTACAATTTGGTTCAACAACGCAGACTAATCGCAGACCACGTGCCACCACCAACACGACGTAAACAGGCAGTATGAACCTACGATAGTATGTATAGCCATTCGGATGACCGGTGGAGAGCAATATACGATGGGGCGACGCGATGGAGCAATCTAGGTCTACGAACTGGAGCAGTGATGCTAATAGAGAGCGGGAGAACCAACGATTCGGCAGCAGTTCAACGGCACGAAAACAGCGTCGTCTACCTATGGATTGCTAGATAGACCGATAGAATATCACCGAAGATCAGTTGCCACTATCTACCTCGCCGGGATCGGTCTAATTTGCCTCGCCTGAATGTTTGATTTCACGAGAACGTATCGATATGTGTTTTTTGCATGAAGTGTTAGAATTTAAGAAGAAAAGTAAATTAAGTTCAAAGAATAAATCATAAGTTTTAATTAGTTTAATAAACGCTGTGTGTGTTAGACTTGAATGTGATAAGTAATGTGTTGAATGTGTTCCAAAATATTATGTTGAAAACTGGAAGCAAATACCCACATGTGTTCACCTTTATGCTGCTGATTGATTGATGGCCCCGGTTTTGGAATAAGTACCTTTCTTACCCTGATCGTACAGATTGGATTTAAATAAGATTTGAATGGAATTCGAATTGGATTTGAATTGGATTCAAATCATTGGATTCGAGAAGTAAACTTCTCAATTGAGCATAGTCTGTTTGTGACTTGTTGTTTATGATTTACGAAGCAGTCACGCTTCAGTCATGTCATGTTTCTCTATAGTCTGAAACTTAGTTTATGATATTTTCATAAACCATAAAGATCAAGCAAAACAAGGCCGTTAATGACCGTTAAGGTTCCCCCAAACACACGCGATACGACAGTCGCGACGCGATTCTATCGCTTGGCGACAGCGATTCTGTCGCCGTTGGTATGGAAGCGTAAATAGAGTATTGCCTGCAGCGACCCAACGATAGAATCGCGGCGACTAGTTGTCGCCGTCGCGGCGATGAAATCGCTTAGGTTTGGGGGAGCCTTTAATGGCGACAGTGATATATGTTTTTTGGTGGACCTAATAATAGGGATTTCTTTCACTATTCTAACATAGTAATGGACAAAGTAATTTAATTCATTCCAGTCAATGCTTTCCAAGTTTATTTCCTACTCGTCTAGTACTTAATTTCAATTGAATTGAAATTTTGATGAATTTCTGGGGTTAATACCAATAAATATTCCTGTTTCAAAAATTGTCCCAACATATCCGAAAAAATGTTTCCGTTCTAATTGATTAATAACGCTCACATTACACTGGTTAAGATTTGAATTTTCCTTTCGATTACATTAGTTCGTTAGCCATTGCTGTGTTAAAAAACTCGTTAAGTGTTAATTATTTGTCTCAAAAATTTTAATGCGTGCCATTTTCTAATTTTATTATCTTGTAAGGAAATGTTTTTTTTTCTTCTTTGTTAATTAAATTTGGCACATTTTTAACAATGGATTAATCCACTAACTACTCGACCAGAGCAACCCACCCACGAATCATGTCTGTTTACGGATTTTTATAGGATTTTTAAGTGCAATTGCAGCTACAAATATGTTGGCTTCAGTCCAATTGTGCGCTATTCTAAGCCCACTTTCGATTTAAGAGGAAAACAAAAGTTTTGATGATTTGCAATTTATTGATTATTTGGTTAGCATTTACTCTTAGCATGTATGAGAAAGTATTTTTTGATGTACTCTTTTCATGGCTAAGATGAGGATATTATACTGTTTCAGACTTAATAAGCTACTATTTAACAAGTTCTGAGATTGATGAAACTGGAATAAACATTCTAGCCACGAGTGGCGGATGAAGTTAAAACGAGACGAGTATATATTTCTGTTAATAAATTAAACTTTCAAAAACATCATCAACAACAACTTAGTAATAGTACGAGCAGAAACTTTCACCTTAACTTATATCAGAATAAAATAAAAAATCGCCTGTAGCTTTGTTGCATTGAAGTAAGTAGACGTCCGTTAAATAATACAGTAAATTCGCGCTAAAAAACTGAGCTGCCGCTAAACGATCTAACCTCATTTGGCTTGTTTGGAAGAAGTTTTGAACGTGTACACAAATTCGCTCGCACACGGGAACGCACATTCACACAGACACAAAAATTGACTTACGATTGGGCCTTCCCGTAGGCACCGGCCGGCGGTCGATACACCTGCGGAAGCGACAGGACCTGCGGCAAGTTGAAGGCGTACTTCCGCAGTCCGATGTTCTTCATCGTATTGTCCGAGCGGGTCCCTTCGCTGGAATTCAGAATGAAATGGGGGTTTAGTGTACGTCGGTACTTGGGATAACTGTCCTAGCTTTTATTATGCGATGTTAAAATACACAGGTCAGAAAATCAATTAAATCCCTGAATCAATTGAAACCCCAACCTGATGAGTCGATTGGTATGTTACACTTAGGGTCTCCGAGCCTTACATAAAAAGGATGGGAAGCACCAGTCTAGCGTACTGTAGGGTCATGGGTTCGAGTCCCATCGAAGGGAAAGTGGTTACCTCCAATACATTTTCCAAATCAATATCTTCCACATAACGTACATATTCACATATGAGTTTTCATAACATTGCAACTTCTATTTGTTTAGTGTGGCATATTTTGATCCCAACGGCAGTTGAGAATTTTGACGCCTATAGTAACTCGATGTTCGTGATGCGGAAGTTAGAAAAATGCATGTTTTGTTTCGATTAATTATAAGTGTATTCATTCCGTATTGATACGCCTATTGATTTCTGGTTGATGATGTTCTTTTTTTGTTTTGATTTTCTGAAATAAGATAGTATTTAGCTTTATAGTTTTTCGTTTAATGTTTAGTGTAACCGCATTTCTTTGCTCGACCAGAGGGGGGATATGTTACCGGTGGGTAACATTTAATTAGATATATATTAAATCCTTTCAAGCGTGAAGACAAATTGCTATAGTTTTAACGGCGATTTCAAATTTACACGGTGGGTGGATTAAACGCATACCCGACAATGAGCGATCTCGACCACAGCGAAGGTTTGATTGAAAGCAGGAAGTATAGAACGCGCGCTTTCCTTGGGGAGATGAGTGACCAAGTCAGACGGTGGGTGAACGAAGCCGATGAGATAAAGAGGCAGTTGGATTTGTGGCTCGGTGTAAGGAGCTTGTTCGGTGTGAATCGTGTGGTTTTTATATTCAGCAACACAGAGGTGCCATCTTGGGTAGACGCCCGTGGAAACTACTCCATCCAACCGACATCACCCGTCTGGATCATCGAACAATTCGATTGTGGATCCACCTGGTGGTAACCCTACCACCCGGCATCCCACCCATCACGCGGTTAAACGGCAGCCCGTAGGCATTGTCGTGACACCTGGCCACCCGACGGGGGATTTGTAGGCCGCATCATCGTCCGGCCCCACACCTAACGGCCACTAGTGCGCTGCGTTATCGCCTGACCCCTTTTCGGCTGCATGATTGTTTTACCATCGGCCGGTCTATTATTTCAAGCCTACCGCGAGCCACGATGTCGGCACGCAGCCCGTTAGCGGCATTACTATACGGAATACTCACGCTCCTCTAATGTGGACGTGTACTATACACATGTGGAAGTGTTGGCTTGAGAAATGGATTGCGAGTGATTTGACTATGCGTCCAATTTAAGGATCTCGTTCAGTAGCCGCTAGGTTGCAAAGGCCGACGGAGGTCCTTCGTAGCTTAGTTGGTTAAAGCACCAGTCTAGCGTACTGTAGGGTCATGGGTTCGAGTCCCATCGAAGGGAAAGTGGTTACCTCCAATACATTTTCCAAATCAATATCTTCCACATAACGTACATATTCACCTATGAGTTTTCATAACATTGTAAATTAACGTCCAAGTCGGGTGGTTTAATCCCCGGAAATAGGCAATTACCTTTGATTGAACTGAGATAAAAAGGATATTTTTTTAGGTGAAATCAAAGCTCTTCGAGTTTACGAGAAAGGCAAACAAGTAGAACAAAAATACAGAAGAAAAAAGTTAAGGAAGCAGAATTGAAATAATCCCAGGATTTAGATTGGATTTAAGAGAAGGGACAAAAATAGATAGAAACGGAAATTAAAGCAAGAAGAAGCAATGGAAACAAAGAAAAGGGAAGAAAAAAGAATGGAATAAGAAGAAAACAGATGAATGAAAAAATAAAAACGGCAAAGTAGGCGTAGGAAAAAGAAAAAAAAATAGAAGAAGGCAAAAGTGAACACAAGAAGAAAAACCCAAATGTATCCCCAAGTGGTGATGATGCCTTTCTCCATTCAATATGTTGAATTAGAATTAATGTTCCAAATGCAGTGTAATTGCCTACATCTTGGCGGTTAAAATATTTGATGCAACTCTAGCACGCTGCTTAAAAATTACTCAATTATGAGAGTGATTGGTTGCGCCATGGCTAAAATGATAAATCATTCGAAATTTGACCCAAACTGCTTGATTTATTGAAACAAAAACAATAGTGTCCAACTAGCAAATTTGCTCCGTAGAATGAAACCAATTGCACTCGAATCGGTCAAGTCATTCTATATGAAACGCGTGTATAAAAAAAAAACCCCACACACACAGACATATGTCAGTTTTTCGAGCTGAGTCGATTGGTATATAACACTTTTTGACAAAATTTGACTTTTGGATTAAAATTATAGCCTTCAGGTACAACTTTATTGTACGAGAAAGGCAAAAAAGGATGAAGAAAAAGTGAAAGTAGATGAAAAAGAACTGAATTGAGTTTGAGGAAGAAAGGATGGGAAACAGATAAGAAGAAGGGTCTGTTCACAAATTACGTAACGCTAAAATCCGAGTTTTTAACCCCCTTCCCCCCCCCCCTTCGTAACCAAATGTAACATTTTCGATGCCCCCTCCCTCCCCCATATAACGCGTAACTATGAAAATCGTAAAGACAGATTTTTTTCCTTCTGTGTGGGTTTAAGTATTTTTTAAAACACTGTTAGAATAGGAACGGCACATGATCAAATATCAAGGATATTAAAAACGCAGCTAGTAGAAACGAAAACAGAATTTGTGACCATGACCTATCAAATAGTTTAGCGGAGCTGTTCTGTCGAGAAATACAATATTCGCTTGGTGTTTTTACGCATATCTGTCTCACTATGCGCTTGAATTCGCTAATGACTTATGCGGTAACGATAGATACATCATTTTTAAATTGAACTGTTTACGAACTTTGGCTTGGTTTAATCGCTGTCTTTTAGGATTAAAAAAAAACACCAAAATAGCCGGCTTTGAGATAAAACCAGAAAATTACAAAGACTAGCATGGCAAGATGATAGTGAAGAGGATAGGTTGCGTATTCATCGTCTTGATCAAAACATGTCAGCCCTACTTTAATCAGTGATTAAAAAAGCATTCAAAATAAATAATTATTCGCGTTATGCGTAACAGTAGGTAGTACCCACCCCCTCCACCACTTTTTGGTGTAACAAAGTATAACACAAGCTGGACCTCCCCCTCCCCCCCAAAAGCGTTACGTAATTTGTGAACAGACCCAAAGCAAAAAACGACAACAGAAGAAAAACTAAGGAAAGAAAAGAAAAATAATAACAAAAAACGAAGATGCAAGGAAATAAAAAACGAAACGAAGAATGTTTAAAAGTAGACATAAACTGCCAAATGGAAATCGGCCAAACGACATTCACAAATAATTAATCAAAGTGTTATTCAACCTAATCAAAATCCAATCAAATCCGAAGCCGATTCAAATCCAAATACAATACATATCCTAATCCAAATCGAATTCAAATTCAATCCAATCGAAATCAAATTCCAATCCCAATCTAATTTAAATACAATCCAATCAAAATCCAAACTTAACTACATCCAATCCAAATCCACTTCAAACAAAATCCAAATCCAGTCGAAATCCAAATCAAAATCCAATCCTTACCCAAGCCACATCAAATTCAAATCCCACCCAAATCCAATCCAAATCCAGTCCAAACCAAATCCAATAAAATCCTAATCCAAACCAAATCCAATCGAAATCCAATCCCAATTCCATCCAAATCCAATCCAAATCCAAACCAAATCCAATCGAAATCCAATCCAAATGAAATTCAAATCCAATCCGAATTCTAACCCAAGTTCAAATCAAATCCATTCCAAGTCCTAATCCAAACTAAATCCAATCGAAATCCAATCCAAAACCCATCCAAATCAAATTCAAATCCCATATCCAAATCCTATCCAAACCCAATCCAAATCCTAATCCAAACCAAATCCAATCAAAATCCAATCCAAATCCCATCCAAATCCAATCCAAATTCCATCCAAATCCAATCCAAATTCTATCCAAATCCAATCCAAATCCTAATCCAAACCAAATCCAATCAAAATTCAATCCAAATTCAAATCAAATCCAATCCAAATCCTAATCCAAACCAAATCCAATCAAAATTCAAACCAAATTAAAATCCTAATCCAAACCAAATCCAATCGAAATCCAATCCAAATCCCATCCAAATCAAATTCAAATCCAATCCAAATCCTATCCAAATCCAATCCAAATCCTAATCCAAACCAAATCCAATCAAAATTTAATCCTAAATCAAATCAAATCCAATCCAAATCCCAATAAAACCAAATCCCATCCAAATCAAATTCAAATCCAATCCAAATCCAATCCAAATCCTAATCCAAACCAAATCCAATCGAAATCCAATCCAAATCCAATCCAAATCCTAACCCAAGTTCAAATCAAAATTATTCCAAATCTTAATCCAAACCAAATCCAATCCAAATCCTATCCAAACCCAATCCAAATCCTAATCCAAACCAAATCCAATCGAAATTCAAACCAAATTAAAATCCAATCCAAATCCTAATCCAAACCAAATCCAATCAAAATCCAATCCAAATCCCATCCAAATCCAATCCAAATCCTATCCAAATCCAATCCAAATCCTAATCCAAACCAAATCCAATCAAAATTCAATCCAAATTCAAATCAAATCCAATCCAAATCCAATCGAAACCCAATCCAAATACCATCTAAATCAAATTTAAATCCCATCCAAATCCTATCCAAATCCAAACTAAATCCTAATCCAAACCAAATCCATTCGAAATCCAATCCAAATCCAATCCAAATCCAATTCAAATCCAATCCGAATCCTAACCCAAGTTCAAATCAAATCCATTCCAAATCTTAATCCAATCGAAATCCCATCCAAATCCAATCCAAACCCAATCCAAATCCTAATCCAAACCAAATCCAATCAAAATTCAAACCAAATTCAAATCCAATCCAAATCCAATCCAAATCCTAATCCAAACCAAATCCAATCAAAATTTAATCCAAAATCAAATCAAATCCAATCCAAATCCTAATCCAAACCAAATCCAATCGAAATCCAATCCAAATCCCATCCAAATCAAATTCAAATCCAATCCGAATCCTAATCCAAACCAAATCCATTCGAAATCCAATCCAAATCCCATCCAAATCCAATCCAAATCCAATCCAAATCCTAATCCAAGTTCTAATTCAAATCCAATCCGAATCCTAATCCAAACCAAATCCATTCGAAATCCAATCCAAATCCCATCCAAATCCTATCCAAACCCAATCCAAATCCTAATCCAAACCAAATCCAATCAATATTCAAACCAAATTCAAATCCAATCCAAATCCTAATCCAAACCAAATCCAATCGAAATCTAATCCAAATCCCATCCAAATCAAATCCAAATCCCATCCAAATCCCATCCAAATCCAATCCAAATCCCATCCAAATCCAATCCAAATCCTAATCCAAACAAAAACCAATTCAAATCCAATCTAAAACCAATCCAAATCCTATCCAAATCCCATCAAAATCAAATTTAAATCCCATCCAAATCCTATCCAAATCCAAACTAAATCCTAATCCAAACCAAATCCATTCGAAATCTAAACCAAATCCAATCCAAATCCTAATCTAAACCAAATCCAATCAAAATTCAATCCAAATATGAATCAAATCTTATCCAAATCCTAATCCAAACCAAATCCAATCGAAATCCAATCCAAATCCCATCCAAATCCAATCCAAATCCAATCCTTACCTATCCAAATCCAATCCAAAACCAATCCAATCCAAACCAAATCCAATCAAAATTCAATTCAAATCCAATCCAAATCCTAATCCAAACCAAATCCAATCGAAATCCAATCTAAATCACATCCAAATTAAATCCAAATCCCATCCAAACCCAATCCTAATCCAATCCAAATCCCATCCAAATCCCATCCAAATCCAAATCCAATCCAAATCCAATCAAAATTCAATCCAAATTCAATTCAAATCCAATCCAAATCCTAATCCAATCGAAATCCAATCCAAATCAAATCCAAATCCCATCCAAATCCAATCCTAATCCAATCCAAATCCAATCCAAATCCAATCAAAATTCAATCCAAATCCAATCCAAATCCAATTCAAATCCAATCCGAATCCTAACCCAAGTTCAAATCAAATCCATTCCAAATCTTAATCCAATCGAAATCCCATCCAAATCCAATCCAAACCCAATCCAAATCCTAATCCAAACCAAATCCAATCAAAATTCAAACCAAATTCAAATCCAATCCAAATCCAATCCAAATCCTATCCAAATCCAATCCAAATCCTAATCCAAACCAAATCCAATCGAAATCCAATCCAAATCCCATCCAAATCCAATTCAAATCCAATCCGAATCCTAACCCAAGTTCAAATCAAATCCATTCCAAATCTCAATCCAAACCAAATCCAATCGAAATCCAATCTAAATCCCTTCCAAATCCTATCCAAACCCAATCCAAATCCTAATCCAAACCAAATCCAATCAAAATTCAAACCAAATTCAAATCCAATCCAAATCCTAATCCAAACCAAATCCAATCGAAATCCAATCCAAATCCCATCCAAATCCAATCCAAATCCAATCCAAATCCAATCCAAATCCTATCCAAATCCAATCCAAATCCTAATCCAAACCAAATCCAATCGAAATCCAATCCAAATCCAATCCAAATCCAATCCAAATCCCATCCAAATCCAATCCAAATCCTAATCCAAACCAAATCTAATCCAAATTCAAATCAAATCCAAATCCTAATCCAAACCAAATCCAATCCAAATCCAATCCAAATCCAATCCAAATCCAATCCAAATTCCATCCAAATCCAATCCAAATCCCATCCAAATCCCATCCAAATCCAATCAAAATCCTAATCCAAACCAAATCCAATCCAAATTCCATCCAAATCCAATCCGAATCCTATCTAAATCCAATCCTAATCCAAACCAAATCCAATCGAAATCCAATCCAAATCCCGTCCAAATCCAATTCAAAGTCAATCCGAATCCTAATCCAAACCAAATCCAATCGAAATCCAATCCAAATCCCATCCAAATCCAATCCAAATCCTAACCCAAGATCAAATCAAATCCATTCCAAATCTTCCTCCAAACAAAATCCAATCGAAATCCAATCCAAATCCCATCCAAATCAAATTCAAATCCCATCCAAATCCAATCCAAATCCAATCGAAATCAAATTCAAATCCAATCCAAATCCTATCCAAATCCCATCCAAATCCAATCCAAATCCTAATCCAAACCAAATCCAATCCAAATTCCATCCAAATCCAATCCAAATCCTATCTAAATCCAATCCAAATCCAATCCAAATCCCATCCAAATCAAATTCAAATCCCATCCAAATCCTATCCAAACCCAATCCAAATCCTAATCCAAACCAAATCCAATCAAAATTCAAACCAAATTCAAATCCAATCGAAACCCAAACCAAATCCAATCGAAATCCAATCCAAATCCCATCCAATTCCCATCCAAATCAAATTCAAATCCCATCCAAATCTTATCCAAATCCAACCAAAATCCAAATCCAAACCAAATCCAATCGAAATCCAATCCAAATTCCATCAAAATCCAATCCAAATCCTATCCAAATCCATTCCAAATCCTAATCCAAACCAAATCCAATCAAAATTCAATTCAAATTCAAATCAAATCCAATCCAAATCCTAATCCAAACCAAATCCAATCGAAATCCAATCCAAATTTAATTCAAATCCAAATCCCTGCCCTTTGGTTCAGAAAGGGTAAGGGCGCGTTCTGCCAACTTGGTCGAGGCAGATTTCAAGTGTGAACAAGTTACTACATGGACGTTCTAAAGTGCCTGAATGAAATGTGTAGCTTGTGAGGAGCCCTTGAAGATGTGATGTTGGATCAGTATCTTGATATTAATCAGAATTTATAATGTAAATTATTGTAATTTTTTTAATAACACTACTTTATTCCGTTACGTATTTAGTATACTTGAGTTTTAACTAAAAACACAATGTCAGTTTTGATCACAAATACAATGTCGGTAGTAATTACAAACTTATACTTATCAGTATTTTTACTTGATTCGCGATCCTAATTCAAAACTCCGATATAATAATATTCATAGTTTATCGCGTGTAGTCTAAACGTTTTGTTTAAAATTGCAAGACCTAATAATGATCCATAATTTGCATCCGCTGAACCATTCTGAACGGCCGTATTGAGAATATCACCTATAACATCTTCTCTGCTTAAATAATAGACGCAAGACGCCTGGATTATCTGATTTTCCTCAATCTCTGGTGCTTGGCTTCCCGGTGGAACTTATATTGAGCATCCTTCGGAAAGAATCTGTGCCCGGGATGGGGGAGTCAATTAAGGCAACATTCGTTTGAACAGTGACTTGTCTTTGTGGGCGAGGACTCGAGCTCGAGTGTCGATTTCAAGTCTAGTGGCGCTCTCGCGCGGACCAGCACTATCAACAGGTAGCAGAGACCCTCGCGTGCGTGTTGATGGTGTTGGTTTGCATGGGAGAGCTGTTGGATTCGTCGGGTCGTCGTTTGGGTCTTTATTTGCAGTAGCGTATGGGTAGTTTTGAGACTTTGGTCTTGAAATGATATTCTCAAGCATTTTTCTTACATTTTTTCTCCCTCCCCTCGGATATGTTATCTTGCCGCGATGGTTGGGCTTACGCCATTAGCACTGATATGGCAACCAAAGACATATCCTGTCGTGGTGATATCACATGTTGACTATTTTTGTTTAATGCCGCGTCACATATAATCCGGCATTGATGCACTGATTTTACGCATGTGCATGTGATTCAACGGACATCGTATCTTGGAGCCTTGAATGGTGGTGCAGACAGGTAGAGGTCCTTTTCATCAGTGATAATGATCTCTGCTATGCGGCAATACTTTTCTGAAGCGCTCCCTGATGATGATGAGTCGTAGCCACGCTTAAACATAGCTAGGTAGGAATTAACCAGTAGAAAATACCATCAAGACATTAATAGGGAATTGACTGTTGGAATCACTGAGTAGAAGTTTTATCAAAACTAGTCGCGTGGCGCTTCTCTTATTTTGTTATGTCTCACTTTAACGAGCCATAATTAAAAATACCACAAATTAAAACGATGGTATGCAAACAATCTTTCATTGGCTTCATTCTCGATATTTTTTTTAATAGATAGGGAATAGGCTTGATGAAGCTGTACTTTGCCACCGAAAAGTGAATCCTATAGCTGACCACGACCCATAAAATTACAGTAATGCTACGCTTGTATGTAAGGCTTTGAGACTATTAGGGCCGATTTCTTCACCTCCGCTTAGGCCTTAAACCAGGTTTAAACGTATGGTGGGCACTGCTTGGGAGTTAAGCGAAGGTGAAGAAATTGGCCCTTAGACAACTTAAAGACCATTTCTTCACGTTTGCTTAACTTTTAAGCGGTGCTTACTTATACGCTTGAACTAGGATACCTTTAGCAACCTTTAGCAATCCCCATACCTTTAGTGACCTTTAGCGATAGAGACATTGAACTGACATCAAAACGTAACATAATCTACAATGAGTATAGAATTGAACTGAATAACGTAGGAAACATAAGATAACTAAGACAGACTGAGTAATAATGACACAGTGCGAAACATTCGACATAACTATGACTAGATTAACAATAGATCCATAGACATAAAGATCTACCAGCCTGTCCTTCCTAAGCCTATCAAAAATTCGAAGCTCAAGAAATGTCTGTAAAATTATTACCTGTTGAATCTTATTCGGAGGCGATTTCGAAGCTTTTGAAGACCAACAGGCCCATAGCAACAGTATTCGGTGTTGTTAAGTTGAGAATTTTTGATGATTGCTGGGCGCACGGTTCTGAAGTGTGGCCTGGTAAATAGACTAAATAGATTCCAAAATAAATTTTAAACGAGTCATATTTATCAAAATCTAGTGCGTTATTATTGTTTCAAAATGCATTTCTATTCGAGTTTTCTCTCTTTGTCATCATATCTACAATAAGACTGACTCTCGCGATAGATTATAAGCTTATTATTTTTTGAGCTTCATTTGTTTGATGGAAACTGCTAATTTAGAAAAAAAAAAAATGACTGACTAGTTTTTGTTTGCGTTAACATTGTAGTAGGGATAGTAGTGATGATTGCTGATCTCGATGCAATTGTGAAAAAAAAATGATTGTTGATATGAATATGGTGATGTTGTGTGGTTATGCAAGTGTTAGTGAAAAGGTTAATACACAAGTTGGTATTGGTGGTATAGACATAGTGACAGAAGTAGCTAGGTAAAAGTAGGGATCCTATAATGAGAGATATGCGAAAGCGGCCATTGTAAGCCAATCGAGCATTGAGAAGTGTCAAAACGTGAGCCAAATGAACGTTGTTATTGTTGTAGATTGAGACGAGGTTGAGAGGTATTGAGATAGATTTTAAGAAAAGTTTCATCGAATAAACAATTTGTTTTACTTTCGCGAATAGAAGTAATATAGTTTTTGTATCGTGTTTCGCCTGTTTGTATTGCACTTTTATTTTAGTGATAAAGCTCATTTGAACACTGTTAGTGGACAGACAAACATAATCCAAATTGTAATCAAATGCAAAGTCATATACAAGCTTCAACACTTTGCGCTGCGGCAAGTGCTGGAAGCGTTTGCTAACAAAAGTAACAGCGTTGCTAAATCGCCTGGAAAAGTATTTGCATATCTCTCATTATAGGATCCCTAGGTAAAAGATAAAGTTGATTTAAATGGGATGGGAACATGGTCGCAGTGAGTATGAAGAATGAAATGCAATATTGAGTGAGGTGCTAGAAGTGGGAATCATTTTATAATTATACTAGAAATAATGTAAAATATTCGGTACATGTCCAATGAATGCTAGTAGAAATGTCGGTTCTTATATGATATATAACAGCGCTGTTTTGAAGATCGATTCATTGTGTGTGTGTTCATGACTGTAAATAAGATATTTGTGATGACAGGGATAATAGTAATTATGATAGTGATGGTGGTGAAAACGATAATAAGTGATGCTACCGGGATTATTTTATAGAAAACTATTTGAATCAGAGCTAAAATTAGAGTTATTTGAATCAGGCCTTAACAGTGACCATTTGAGCAACGTAGCTTAGAAACGTCTGTTAATGATCAAAAATAGAGGCTCGTAGAAGCAAATTTAATCACCGGATCAACAGGAATAGACCTAGTGTTAAGTTGGAGTGATGAGTGATAGTTATAATGGTGAAAACGGTGATCAGTTATGTTATTGAAGGGACTATTAAATAAAAGTATTTGGATCAGGGCTATAACAGTGACCATTTGAGCAACGTGGCTTAGGAACGTCTGTTATTGATCTAAAATAGAGGCTCATAGAAGCAAATTTAATTACCGTGGGGAATAACAGGGATGGACCCGGAGTAGAGTTTGAGTCGAGAGACTGCCAACGGGTTACATGAAAAAAAAAAAAAAAAAAAATTTAAATCAAATCCTATCCAAATCCTAATCCAAACCAAATCCAATCGAAATCCAATCCAAATCCCATCCAAATCCAATTCAAATCCAATCCGAATCCTAACCCAAGTTCAAATCAAATCTATTCCAAATCTTAATCCAATCGAAATCCAATCCAAATTCTTTCCAAATCCTATCCAAACCCAATCCAAATCCTAATCCAAACCAAATCCAATCAAAATTCAATCCAAATTCAAATCCAATCCAAATCCTAATCCAAACCAAATCCAATCGAAATCCAATCCAAATCCAATCCAAATTCCATCCAAATCCAATCCAAATCCAATCCAAATCCAATCCAAATCCTATCCAAATCCAATCCAAATCCTAATCCAAACCAAATCCAATCGAAATCCAATCCAAATCCCATCCAAATCCAATCCAAATCCTATCCAAATCCAATCAAAATCCTAATCCAAACCAAATCCAATCAAAATTCAAACCAAATTCAAATCCAATCCAAATCCAAATCCAATCCAAATCCAAATCCAATCCAAATCCAATTCAAATCCAATCCAAATCCAATCCAAATCCAATCCAAATCCAATCCAAATCCCATCCAAATCCCATCCAAATCCTATCCAAATCCAATCAAAATCCTAATCCAAACCAAATCCAATCCAAATTTCATCCAAATCCAATCCAAATCCTATCTAAATCCAATCCAAATCCTAATCCAAACCAAATCCAATCGAAATCCAATCCTAATCCAAACCAAATCCAATTCAAAGTCAATCCGAATCCTAATCCAAACCAAATCCAATCGAAATCCAATCCAAATCCCATCCAAATCCTAACCCAAGATCAAATCAAATCCATTCCAAATCTTCCTCCAAACAAAATCCAATCGAAATCAAATCCAAATCCCATCCAAATCAAATTCAAATCCCATCCAAATCCAAACCAAATCCAATCAAAATTCAAACCAAATTCAAATCCAATCGAAACCCAAACCAAATCCAATCCAAATCAAATCCAAATCCCATCCAAATCCAATCCTAATCCAATCCAAATCCAATCAAAATTCAATCCAAATTCAATTCAAATCCAATCCAAATCCTAATCCAAACCAAATCCAATCGAAATCCAATCCAAATCCCATCCAAATCAAATTCAAATCCAATCCAAATCCAATCCAAATCCTAATCCAAACCAAATCCAATCAAAATTCAAACCAAATTCAAATCCAATCCAAATCCTAATCCAAATCCCATCCAAATCCAATTCAAATCCAATCCAAATTCCATCCAAATCCAATCCAAATCCTAAACAAATCCAATCCAAATCCTAATCCAAACCAAATCCTATCCAAATCCTAATCCAAACCCAATCCAATCGAAATCCAATCCAAATCCCATCCAAATCAAATTCAAATCCCATCCAAATCCTATCCAATCCCAATCCAAATCCTAATCCAAACCAAATCCAATCAAAATTCAAACCAAATCCAATCGAAACCCAAACCAAATCCAATCCAAATCCCATCCAATTCCCATCCAAATCAAAATCAAATCCCATCCAAATCTTATCCAAATCCAACCTAAATCCTATTCCAAACCAAATCCAATCCAAATTCCATCCAAATCCAATCCAAATCCTAATCCAAACCAAATCCAATCAAAATTCAATCCAAATTCAAATCAAATCCAATCCAAATCCTAATCCAAACCAAATCCAATCGAAATCCAATCCAAATCCCATCCAAATCAAATTCAAATCCAATCCGAATCCTAATCCAAACCAAATCCAATCGAAATCCAATCCAAATCCCATCCAAATCAAATTCAAATCCAATCCAAATTCAAATCAAATCCACTCCAAATCCTAATCCAATCCAAATCCAATCCAAATCCCATCCAAATCCCATCCAAATCCAATCCAAATCCTAATCCAAACCAAATCCAATCCAAATCCCATCCAAATCAAATTCAAATCCAATTTAAATCCAATCTGAATCCAATCCGAATCCCTTCCAAATCAAATTCAAATCCAATCCAAATCCAATCCAAATCCTAATCCAAACCAAATCCAATCAAAAATTAAACCAAATTCAAATCCAATCCAAATTCTAATCCAAACCAAATCCAATCGAAATCCAATCCAAATCTCATCCAAATCAAATTCAAATCCAATCCAAATCCTAATCCAAACCAAATCCAATCGAAATCCAATCCTAATCCCATCCAAATCCAATTCAAATCCAATCCGAATCCTAATCCAAACCAAATCCAATCGAAATCCAATCCAAATCCCATCCAAATCCAATTCAAATCCAATCCGAATCCTAACCCAAGTTCAAATCAAATCCATTCCAAATCTTAATCCAATCGAAATCCAATCCAAATCCCATCCAAATCAAATTCAAAGTCAATCCAAATCCTAATCCAAACCAAATCCAATCAAAATTCAAACCAAATTCAAATCCAATCCAAATCCAATCGAAATCCAATCCAAATCCCATCCAAATCAAATTCAAATCCCATCCAAATCCTATCCAAATCCAATCCAAATCCTAATCCAAACCAAATCCAATCAAAATTCAAACCAAATTCAAATCCAATCCAAATCCTAATCCAAACCAAATCCAATCGAAATCCAATCCAAATCCAATCCAAATCCTATCCAAATCCAATCCAAATCCTAATCCAAACCAAATCCAATCAAAATTCAATCCAAATTCAAATCAAATCCAATCCAAATCCTAATCCAAACCAAATCCAATCGAAATCCAATCCAAATCCCATCCAAATCAAATTCAAATCCAATCCAAATCCAATCCAAATCCAATCCAAATCCTAATCCAAACCAAATCCAATCAAAATTCAAATCCGATCCAAATCCTAATCCAAACCAAATCCAATCAAAATTCAAATCCAATCCAAATCCTAATCCAAACCAAATCCAATCGAAATCCAATCCAAATCCCATCCAAATCCAATTCAAATCCAATCTGAATCCAATCCAAATCCCATCCAAATACAATCCAACTCCTAATCCTAACCACATCCAATCGACATCCAATTCAAATGTCATCCAAATCCAATCACAATCCAATCCAATTCAAACCAAATCCAATCAAAATCCCATCCAAATCCAATCCTAATCCTATCCAAATCCAATCCAAAACCCATCCAAATCCAATTCGAATCCAATCCGAATCCTAATTCAAACCAAATCCAATCCTAATCCAATCCAAATCCAAATCCAATCCAAATCCTAATCCAAACCAAATCCAATCAAAATTCAATCCAAATCCCATCGAAATCAAATTCAAATGCAATCCAAATCCCATCCGAATCTAATTCAAATCCAATCCAATCCGAAACCGATTCAAATCTAAATCCAATGCAAATCCTAATCCCAATTACATCCAATCGAAACCCAATCCATTTCAAATCTCGTCCAAATCCAATCCAAACCCGAAACGAATCCAAATCCAATCCAAACCAAATCCTAACCACATGCAATCGGAATCCCATCCAAATGCCATCTAAATCCAACGGAAACAAAATGCAAACCGTTTTCAATTCAAATCCAATCCAAAACCGATTCAAATCCAAATCTAATTCAAACCACATCCAATCAAAATCTAAACCAAATGCGATCCAAACTCAATGTAAACCAAATCTAATTCTAATCAAATCCAAGCCGAAACCGATCCTAATCCTAATCCAAACCACATCCAATTGAAATTCCATCCAAATCCAATCCAAATCTAATTCAAATCCAATCCAAATCCAATCACATCCCGTTCAATCAAAATCTAATCCAAATCCCATCAAAATTCAATCCAAATCCAATCGAAATACAAATCCACCTCAAACCCAATCCTAATTCTAATCCTATTAGATCCCGATTCAATTCCCATCCAAATGGAATGCAAGCCAACCAGATCCTAATTCGAAACTAACCCAAATTGTTACTCACCTCCGCATCGTATCCAACACGTTCTGCGCGTTGGCACTCGACAGATGGAACTCCTGCTGCAGTACCCGGCACTGCTCCAGCGTAACGCCCATCGAGGTACGATCCTTGGCACTTTTGCACGAGGTAAAGCGCAATCCCTGCATCGACCGCGTGATATCTTCGGCCAGCGTCAATATCCGGTAGTTCTTCGAACTGTTCGCCCGCAGCTGGTCCTCCATCTCGCCGAACAGACCGGTCACGGCATGCTCCGGCACCAGCACCTCCTTCTGCTGGGTGGTGGCCAGACCGGTCTTCGTCGGCGTATCCAATGCGGCCGAGCAGGAAGGATTGACAAAGTTGAACGGAATATGTTTGTATCGGGCGTGGTATTGCTTCAGCCGGTCGTAGTTGTCCCAGTTGGAACGGTGCTGCTCCTTGGTGTAGCCCAGCGTTTCCGCCAACGTTGCCTTCTCGTTGATGCCGATGTTGAAGAAAACCGGAGTGACCTACATGAGAGACGCGGTCAATAAATTTCACATCGCACCAATCGATCCACTTACCTTAAAGCTTGTACTCTCCTTCGTTGGAAGATGGCAGAATACCGATTCCGGAACCGGAATCAGAACACTCATCTGCTGCCTTGATCCGATAACCCGCGGAACTGGCACCGCCTTCGAGTCCCTTTGAATATTGCTTCGTACCAAAGTAAAACTAACCGAGCCCAAATCGGCAATGGCCACGCCCATGTCTCCCCACATATCCGTCTCACTTCCGTACAAGGAAAGAAATCCTTCGAAACAAGCCAACGGCCCCAAATTGCACAACAAACTGATGTAGTTCTCCGTGACGTTCTGGCCCCAGAGCTTCGCCATCAGCGCCGAAACCAACGAAGTCAACGCCTGAGAAAAGCAAACATCCCTTCGGTACATTACCGCCAACGCCGTCGAAGTTTTCTTCATGTCCTGCTGCAACCGTTGAACGGAGTGCATCAGTCTTGCCGTCTTCAGCAGTCCATCCATGGCCTGTCGGAGTTTCTTCATCGAAGGTCGCAACTCCGATGCCCAATCCGTTGTCATCGACAGATCCAAACCGTCCGTAAATTTGTTACCTTTCTTAACCTTACGCGTCACCTCGCCGACCGCCTGCGTCAACGCCAGGTTGAGGTCCTTACTACAGAGCGGTGGTTTCCCGGATGGACCCGGCAGAAGATCCTTGGGAAGATTTCCGGACATCGCCATGGAATCCTTTTCCTGCTCGAGTCCGTCCGCGCAAGGCAGCGACAGCGGTTGACTGGTAACCACATCGGGAGGGATCGTCCCAAACGGAACACCCCGTCCGGACTTCAAGGAACCCTTCGGTTGTCTCAGCCGAACCGCCGGACTTCCACACCGACCGCATAGGAATTTGACCTTACTGACAAGGCACATCACACTGGCTTCGATGTTGAGCTGGGTCAAATCCAGTGGTTCTGGTTCTTCCGTGGGTCTGTAGTAATTCGCCGATGGGCTCGAACTCATCACCTTCGTGTCCAGGAAAGCCCCATTATGACCCAAAACGATCGCCGTGTTTTCGATTAAATAGCCATTCTCGTCGTATACGTTTGACAAAAGCTCGTTCTTATTCTCCAGGAGTTGATTCACGGACAGCCCCCGGGACCGACACGCTTCCGGTGTGGCTTCTTCCGCTTTCTCCACTTCGGGCGATTTTACGGAAGCCTCTCCCGGGGTTGCAACCGGCGTCGAACTCGTAACCTCCCCATTGACATCGAAATGAGTCTCACTGAACTTGAGATCACTTCCCGACCCGGACGTTTCCGTTGGGGTAGATCTCCTCGATTTGGTTTCCTTTGGTTGTTCCGTCGGGAGATAGCACGCTGCCGGCAGCGAACATGACATCACATAATCCTTTGATTTGCTATTGCTCATCTGGTTGAATGTGCTCTGGATGGTCGCAATGGTGCTGATGTCCACCGAGGATGGAGATTTGGATTTCGTACTGCTGCCGAACGCTCCCAGGACTCCGGACTTGCTGGTTCGAACCTGCGGCCACAAATCAGGAGCTGGTCCCATTGGAGTGGAGAAATCTTCCAGTTCCGGGCTTTTCAGATCCAGTGCACCCAACTGTTGGGTGATCTTTTTGAACGGGGACATCGCAATGCCGTTCCCAGTTCCAGTCGCACCGGAACCGTCCGTCCCATCTTCAATTATCCGATGCCGTTCGATGAATGCGAATGCCTCTTCCACCAAGGTGGGCTCCCAAATGTTGAGCAGAGCCCGAGTTTTGGTCATCATGTCGTTGCACAGTGAAAGCATCCCTTTCGGGTTTTTGGATTTTGCCAAGAAGAGTAGCTGGGACATGATCTCCACGATTTCCTTCCGGAGTTGCTTGATCGCTTGCACCGCGTCATTTGCCGCTGCCACCTTTTCGGAGTTCTGCAATAAGAATGTAAAAGAATTATGAAATTATATTGAATTATGAATCAAGATCATCCCACTTACCCCACCATTCTTGGCATTGGCATCCTTGATCTGTTGCAACAACTTGATCAAGCCACCCGTCTTGGACTTCCCCGAATGTCGAGTGAACGCGCCAACAGTCGTAACATCCAATACGCCCGCCCGCTTCAGCGTATCGTTGTGAGCCCACATCCGTTGCAAGTGCAGATTAACCGGAGCAAACTCCAGCGTTTCGTCTGCCTTCTTGCAGCTGGCCTTGAAGTACTTGCCTTGCTGCTGTTGTTGCATCAGGAATTGCTTCGCTTGGGAGTAGTCTTTCAGCAGCTTCAGATGTTTGTCCAGCAGTTCCATCTGGCGGTGACGCCACTCTCCGCCCAGTTCACCCATTCCGGAGATTTCCTGCAGCAGTTCCTTCTCGCGGGCGATCCATATAGAGCTGAGGAAGGACGAATCAAATGGTCAATAATGAACAGGGAATAAAAAAGATGAGCAAATACGCACAGCAATTGTTGAGGGATAATGTAGCAGAGCTGACTTTCGAGCATGATTTCCTGGACGCTGATGTCGCCACCCAATCCGGAATGCAGCCGGTAGGTGTGAATCTATGAATTGAAAAATACATCAAATGTAGTGCGATTGAGGGCATAATTTTCTTTTTTTTACAAAATCGGCAATAAATTAAACAATAACGAGCTTGGTGGTCATATGGATACCACTTCTCTCTCGTACGCAGAAGGTCGTGGGTTCAATGCCAGGCCCAATTAATACTTTGTATCTTTCCTTATATTTCACATATTCCCTGCAATCGCTAGGACTTAAAATGGGCTTTCATACCGTTTCCATCTTCTATCCAGTACATACAACTTGACTAGTTCTAGAAGGTAACTGTTAGAATTCTAAAAAATGGGCGAAAAAGCTCGTTTTGGCATCCAATAAGGATAACAACCATCACCCTTTCATTCCTATCACATTGGCAACCCGTTAACCAAGACAAATCTCTACCATAGAACCTAACCCAGTTTCCCGGAGAGTGCAGAGGTGTTCTCGGCTTGTAGTGAGCGAATGTTTGCACCATAAATTCCTTCTCATCCACGATAGACCGTGAGGATGTGGCCAGCACCGTTATCGACCCTTGGACTGTGCACATTGAGATGGATGGACAAATCCCATTCTTCTATCCATTGGTTCCTTGAGCAATTTTGCTTTGGTCAGCCACGGATTAGCAACTAAGAAATGCACGGTCATCATGCGGCAATAAATTAATCAATGATTTGTTGATTGTTACTTATATTATAGTCGACAATGTTTGTTACTATTTTTGGCCATAACAGCACATTTTTCATAACTTTAGTAGGAATGATCAGTTTTGACCGTATTTCGGTGATGAGAAATTCTTTATTTATTTATTACCAGACTAAGGCCGGAGTGGCCTGTGCTGCACATAAAAGTCTTCTCCATTCAGCTCGGTCCATGGCTGCACTTCGCCAACCACGCAGTCTGCGGAGGGTCCGCAAAACTTCCTCCACTTGATCGATCCACCTTGCCCGCTGTGCACCTCGCCTTCTTATTGCCGTCGGATCGTTGTCAAGAACCATTTTCACCGGGTTACTGTCCGACATTCTGGCTACGTGCCCGGCCCACCGCAGTCTTCCGATTTTCGTGGTGTGAACGATGGATGGTTCTCCCAACAGCTGATGCAACTCGTGGTTCATTCGCCTCCTCCACGTACCGTCCGCCATCTGCACCCCACCATAGATGGTACGCAGCACTTTCCTTTCGAAAACTCCAAGTGCGCGTTGGTCCTCCACGAGCATCGTCCAGGTCTCGTGTCCTTAGAGAACTACGGCTCTAATAAGCGTATTGTAGATAGTCAGTTTGGTACGGCCACGAACTCTATTCGATCGGAGCATTTTGCGGAGTCCAAAGTACGTACGATTTCCTGCTATGATGCGTTTTCGTATTTCTCTGCTGGTATGATTATCGTCGGTCACCAGTGAGCCCAAGTACATGAATTCTTCAACTACCTCGATTTCGTCACCACTGATAGAAACTCTTGGTAGGTGGCTTACATTGGCCTCTCTTGAGCCTCTTCCTATCATGTACTTCGTCTTCGACGTGTTGATGTCTAGTCCAATCCGTTTAGCTTCGCCTTTCAGTCTGATGTAGGCTTCCTCCATCCTCTCAAAGTTACGTGCCATGATATCAATGTCGTCGGCGAATCCAAATAACTGGACGGACTTCGTGAAAATCGTACCACTCGTGTCAATCCCTGCCCTTCGTATTACTCCCTCCAAAGCGATGTTGAATAGCAGACACGAGAGACCATCACCTTGCCGTAACCCTCTACGCGTTTCGAAGGGACTCGAGAATGCCCCTGAAACTCGAACTACGCACATCACCCGATCCATCGTCGCCTTGATCAACCGCATCAGTTTATCCGGAAATCTGTTTTCGTGCATAAGCTGCCATAGCTGGTCCCGATCGATTGTATCATATGAGGCTTTGAAGTCGATAAATAGATGATGTGTGGGCACGTTGTACTCGCGACATTTCTGCAATACCTGACGTATGGCAAACACCTGGTCTGTGGTAGAGCGTTCACCCATAAATCCCGCCTGGTACTGCCCCACGAACTCCCTTGCAATTGGTGCTAGTCGACGGCATAAAATTTGAGTACCTTGTAGGCGGCATTCAGCAATGTGATTGCGCGGTAGTTGCTACAATCCAGCTTATCGCCCTTTTTGTAGATGGGATACACGACAGCTTCCATCCACTCCTGCGGCAAAACTTCCTCTTCCCAAATCTTGGTAATGACCCAGTGCAGCGCTCTAGCCAGTGCCTCACCACCGTGTTTAAATAGCTCTCCTGGTAGTTGGTCAGGGGCTTTGTTGTTCTTCAGCCGGCCAATCTCCTCATGGATTTCCTGGAGATCCGGAACCGGTAAAATTATGTCCTACGCGCGTTCTCCCAGGTCCATCACCATATCGCCATCTTCGTCTGCCACATCGCCATTCAGGTGTTCTTCATAGTGCTGCCGCCACCTTTGGATCACCTCACGCTCATTCGTAAGAAGATTCTCGATTATGTCCTTACACATATATCAGGCTGTGGCACGTGGCCCTTACGTGAACCGTTCAACTTCTCATAGAACTTTCGTGCATTATTAGCGCGGTACAGTTGCTCCGTCTCTTCACGGTTTCGATCTTCCTGCTGGCGTTTTTTCCTCCGGAAAATCGAGTTTTGTCAGTTCCGCGCCCGTTTATATCGTGCCTCGTTCGCCTTCGTGCGGTGTTGCTGCAATCTCGCCCATGCTGCATTCTTCTCCTCAACTAACTGCTCACATTCGCCGTCATACCAGTCGTTTCTCTGATCCGGGGGCACCGTGCCAAGTGCAGCGGTTGCGGTGCTACCAATGGCGGATCGAATATCTCTCCAGCCATCTTCAAGAGACGCTGCGCCTAGCTGCTCTTCCGTTGGGAGTGCCACTTCCAGCTGCTGGCGTATCCTTGGGCTAGTCTACCGTGTTAAGCCGCGGCGTCCGACTTCGACGCATGTTGTACACCGTCGAGAGTTTTAAGCGCAGGCATACTGCAACGAGGTAGTGGTCGGATTCAATATTCGCACTGCGGTAAGTGCGGACGTTCGTGATGTCGGAGAAGAATTTACCGTCGATTAGAACGTGGTCGATTTGGTTTTCCGTTTCTTGGTTAGGTGATCTCCATGTGGCCTTGGATATTTTTGCGGGGAAAGAAGAACTACCATTCCTCGAAGTTTATGCATCGTTGGCCGTTGTCATTCGATACGGTGTGCAGACTATCCGGTCCGATGACCGGTCTATGAGCTCCCTGGGGGCCGCTCCAAAACGCGGAGGGTTACTACCCCGAACAAGGGTAGTGGGGCTGGGAAGCTGCCAGGTACCTCCCAAACCGGGGGAGGAAGGACCTGGAAAGGTCCGTTTACCCAGGAAATACGGTGGTAAGGGGTTACGGCAGGCTGAGAGCTCTCAGCCGAACCAGACCAGGGAAATAGAGGGGGATGACGCCTCCTGGACCCTGGTCAAGAACAAGAGGAAACCGAAGACGTCAAGGGCCGAAAAGAAGACCCAGGCGAATGAGGGTAGCAAGAAGTCTAGGGTAGGCGCCAATCGCTCCAGGGGCGATGCCCTAGTCATCAAAACGGACGAGGCTAAGTACTCGGACGTCTTGAAGGCGATGAGGAGTGACGTCCAGCTCGGTGAACTCGGCGCCGACGTACGTCGAATAAGACGTACCCGGATGGGCGAGATGATCCTCGAGCTGAAGCGGGGCGTCTCGCAAAAGGGCGCCGCCTACAAGAAGCTGGCGGAGGAAGTCCTAGGCGAGACGGTCAAGGTGAGGGCACTCACGACGGAGGTGAATCTAAGACCTGGACGAGATCACCGAAGTCGAAGAGCTCGTCACGGCACTGCGGCGACAGTGTGGAGTAAAGACGCCCACCGCAGCCGTTCGGCTACGGAAAGGTCCGGCAGGGACGCAGGTAGCATTGGTTCGGCTATCTGTACCGGACGCCTCTAATGTAGTCAAATTAGGAAGCGTCAAGGTGGGATGGTGGGGGCAGCAGGGACAGCAGGGACAGCATGGACCATGTCCAAGGGCTTGACGACCCCTCCCCAGCTGTCTGCGAGTCAGGGAGAACTGCCTAGGGCGTGGTGGGATTTAGCAGTGGGCTCTGCTAAAATCCCTCCCAAAAAACCACAAGTGCCCGTAATCAGACTCTATCAAAGCGACTGTGTGCCGCTTCAAAAGCACAAGCCCAGGGAGTGCCAATTGGCATGGGGCGTGTCCCTACTTCGGTAGGGTAGCGCGTGAGCTGCTTCGGCAGGGAGTGAGTGATCTGTTTGTGCTGAGGCAGGAGTGTCATAGCGCGTCACCGCTATTGTCACCTCGAAGCGCAGCAGAAGTCTGAGTATGGACTGCACATGCTAAGGTAGGAGTGTCGTAGCGTAGTATGGTTGATTTGTCCCTACATACCGCTATCGACACCTCGAGGCATGGCAGTGGAGTGTTAGAGTGAGTTGGGGTGTGTCCCTACTTCGGTAGGGTAGCGCGTGAGCTGCTTCGGCAGGGAGTGAGTGATCTGTTTGTGCTGAGGCAGGAGTGTCATAGCGTGTCACCGCTATTGTCACCTCGAAGCGCAGCAGAAGTCTGAGTATGGACTGCACATGCTGAGGTAGGAGTCGAGGTACACATCGGCACCTCGAGGCATTGCAGTGGAGTGTTAGAGTGAGCACCCGAAAAGGGTCACATGGAGCGAATGGTCTTTGGAGAAGCTGCTTCGGCGGCAGGGTAGCAGTGGGTTGTACCCACACACCTACAGTTGTGCACATGTGGTGCATGGGGAGTGTCCCTGCTTCGGCAGGGTAGCGTGTGGTCTGCTTCGGCAGTGCTGTGATTGATCTGCTCGTGCTGAGGCAGGAGTGTCGTAGCGTAATATCTGTAGGCCCAGGCAGTTACCGCTATTGACACCTCGCGGCATGGCAGCGGAGCGCCCGGGAGAGCATCCAAGTAAGACTCAAATGGAGTGAATGGTGTGCGAGCACCCAAGTCAGTCTCGCGTGGGACGAGTGCCTGTGTGAGCGATAATGAGCGAGTACGCTTAGTACTGCCATCCCCCCAGAAGTAGTACTGCGAGGTAGTTCCTGGGGGAAACGATGGTGGAGCCCAAGAGAGTTTAGTCGGTATTACCGGTATGGCCGAGTCCGACCCTCCAGTACAGTTCCGGGGGGTAGTTTGGCAACTAAAATGCACGTGGACTGGGTTGGGGTGTAAATCCATTCTCCCTTGTAAAAAAAAAAAAAAAAAAGGTGGGATGGTCGGTATGCCCTGTGAGCATATACGAACAACCCGAAGTTTGCTTCAAGTGCCTGGAACCGGGGCACAAGCAATGGGACTGCAAAGGCCCTGACAGAAACAATCTCTGCCAACGCTGCGGATTGGAGGGATATAAGGCACAATGCTGCACGAACCCTCCCAATTGTGAACATCAAGCACCCCATGGAGGGTTCGAAGTACCCGGCGTGCTGCAAAATCACAGTGCAGGTAACGCAGCTGGCTTGCTCGGCCACGCCCGAGTGTTTGGTGTGCGCAGGTTTAGAGGAAACGGCGGAACACGTGTTGTTCGTGTGCCCACGTTTTCGCACAATGCGTGACCACATGCTTGCCACATGTGGTCTGGACCAGTGTTGTAAAATGTCATTTGCATTCGTTTGTATAATTTTCCCAGAACTTGTTTCAGAAGGTAGCTATCAATTCATGTTGTATGACGAACTTATAGCGCTTAAATAGACCTACATCTTTGTCTAACAAGACTTTGCTGTAAATATGTAATCTGGGGCGTGGGAGGCAAAATGTCATTCAAATGACATGATGTCAAATGACACGTGACATTTTGGAGAGTTTTCACTCTCCAGCCTCAGATGTTATACTTAGAGCAATGGAATCAATTTGGCTTCTAAAGAAAGTTATGAGCAAATTAGTCAAATGACATGCAGATGACATTTTACAAGCCTGGTCTGGACACTACCCCGGACAACCTAGTTCGGAGGATGTGTAAAGATGAAGTTGGCTGGAACGCCGTTTTATCGGCTATCGCCCAAATCGTCTCGAAGCTACACAGAAGGTGGCGCGTGGACTCAAGGATGGCTAGTTCAGGCGCAAATAAGAGGTGGTCCAAGGGATCGGAGTCGGCTTCATGGGTCATACCGATGGTCATGCTCTGTGGTCGAACTCGATCCTTTTATCGAACAAGTGGCCGCGCGAAGAACAACATGGTATCGTCGCTTTCGCGGCGTCGGTCAACCGGGCGGGTTCCGAGCCCGAGGACGGAAAGGGGTCCTCGTCAAGGCTGGGGCAGGCGTAGGTACCGCGTCGGCAAGTCCCTCTGTGTGTTGGCGAATAGACCCTTTCGCAGAGAGGTCAATTTGGGGTGCACGCGGCATCATCATTCTTGATACCAGTCGTGCAGAGGGAAGCAGGCGCGAAGTCGACCCTTCCCACCTTCCGAGGACATAGGGCGTGGTAAGGCCACCTGGAAAGCCGGCAATGCGCTGGCACGATACCATGGTGTTCTTCTAAAAAAGCGAGTCACGATGTTTGGTGCTGCAAGGCCACTCAACTAACCTCGAGGGTGCGTTGTGCACTGGCACCCCTTTGAAGCATTACTTTCTGGTTGTACCGAAGGGACTATGGGCTTGGCGGCAATGGAAACGGTTTAGCGGGTCGGGAATGTACCTCGTTTGCTGTTGGAGGTGGTCCCTAACCCCGCACTTCCTGGACAACCCAGGATGTCTGTTGAGCAGATTCCCCCTCCATTGCTTAGGAAGAAAAAAAAAATGACCGGTCTATACATTTCCTCCCTTCCTACCTGAGCGTTCATGTCACCGATGACGATTTTGACGTCCCGCAGTGGGCATCCATCGTATGTCTGCTCCAGCTGTGCGTAGAACGCTTCTTTCTCGTCGTCTGATGATGCTATAGTTGAAGAAACGGCCTTTATCCTCAGCTTGCACATCCTTGCGTTGATTGGCTGCCACCCAATCACACGTTGGCGCATCTTACCCAGCACTATGAAGCCGGTTCCCAGCTCGTTGGTGGTGCCACAGCTTTGGTAGAAGGTAGCCGCTCGATGCCCACTTTTCCACACTTTATGTCCTGTCCAGCAAACCTCCTGCAGCACCACGACGTCGATGTTGCGGCGATGTAATTCATCGTAGATCATTCTGTCGCAACCTGCGAACCTAGCGACTTGCAGTTCCATGTTCCAAGCTTCCAATCGTGATCCTTTATTCGTCTAGGTCTTTGCCGATTATATCGAGTCGCATTATCTCTTATATTGTTCGTAATTATTGGTTTTCCAGGCGGCTTATTGGGCCTGCGCAAACCTCCCGTCTCGTCGGAGGGCCGTCGTGTCAGGGCTGTTTAGCGTCCCACCTAACACCAGGACTTGGGCTTGTGCGCTTTGAGCGGCACACGGTCGCTTTGCCGGAGCCTACTTGCGGATACATGCAGCTTTTTATAGAGGTTTAACAGGGCCCACTGTCAAACCCCACCACATCCTAGGCAAGCCCCACAACTCGCAGATGGCCTGGGGAGGGATCGTCAAGCCCTTGGACATAGTCCCTGCTGCCCGCACCACGAGGACCACCACCAATGCGATGGATTTCCGTTGAAAATGTTACCAGCGCCTCCGTGATGCTGTGTTCGATCCGCTGCGATCGCTTTGATGCGTCAGCTCTGCGTGAAATCTTGTTCGAACTGAGGATTAGATCCAAACCCGCAAGTGATTGATTTTTGATGTCTGTGCTAGTGATGCATGTACGTGATTGGTTGGTTTACCTATTTCTAAACTTTTTAATAATTATCGATAATAAATAGTTAATAATCAGTAAACGGCTGAGATATTAAAGTTTAAAGTCTATCATATTTTCGTGACGGTCTCCGATTTTCGCAATCGTAAAGTGTACCCCAATATAGAAAAGACAGACGTAGTCCTACGTCAAAACGAAGGAAGAAGGAAGAGGAAGAGGAAGAGGAAGAAGGAAGAAGGATAAAAGAAAAGGGAAGAAGGAAGAAGGATGGATGAAGATGGACGGAAGAAAGAGAAGGGAAAAGCAAAAAGGAAGAGGAAAGAAGGAAGAAGGGGGAAGGAATAGGGAAGATGGAAGTAAGAGGAAAGAAAAGCAATAAGGAAGAAGAATAAAGAAGAATGATGTAGAAGGAAAAAATAAGGAAGAAAGAAAAAAGAAGACGCAAGCAGGAAGAAGAAAGAAGAAAGAAATAGGAAGAAGAAAGAAGGAAAAAGAGAGAAGAAAGAAGATGAATGAAGGACGAAGTAAGAAGAAAACAGAAAGAGGAAGGAGGGAAAAGAGAAGAAAGAAAAAAAAGGTGGGACGGATGAGCGAAGAAGAAAAAATAAGGAGGAAGAAGGAAGTAGGGATAAAGTGAAGAAAAACTTCTCATTTGTTACTTTTTGTTTATTTCTTGGATCCTGCAAATATCTTACCGTTGTGTGGCCGACAAAAAACCCCTTACAGGCTGGCTGGGTACCCGGGTACCCACAAAACTAAAATGCTTATATCTCAGGCAATTTTCAACCGATCTAAAACCTTCTTCTTCTATCAAGTTGTTATCGGGATGGACCGATCCGGTCACTCTGCTTTCCGGGAAATCCGGATTTCTAGGGACATGTGTTAATTAGATGATATTGATCGTTGGTAGGTAATCCGCAAGGTGGGTATCAAACTTCTTTAGATTTCATCAGCAGTGATTAATTCCGAAAATTCGTCCTAGACAGCTGTGACTTTCATGAATCGTTTGTTTCAGCATTCTGAGAGCAAAATCTATGCATGCGCTACTTTTCGGCTTTAGTTCGGAGTATGGGCAGAGCAAAGACAAAGAGAATGGCAGTATTTTGTTCCCGAGTAAAAATCACGGTCGCGAGTTCCTCCGAAAGTTCCTCCAGGAATTCCTCCGGGAGTTCCTCCAGGAATTCGTACAGGAATTCTTCAGGAAGTTCCTCGAAGAATTTCTCCGGGAGTTCCTCCAGGAATTCCTCCGGATGTTCCTCCAGGAATTCTTCCAAAAGTTTCCAGGAATTCCACCGGGAGTTCCTCCAGGAATTCCTCCGGGAGTTCCTCCAGAATTTCCTCCAGAAGTTCTTCCAGAAGTTCTTCCAGGAATTCCTCCTGAAGTTCTTGAAGAAATTCTTCCATAAGTTTCTCCAGAAGTTCCTCCAGGAGTTCTTAAAGGAATTCCTCCTGATGTTTCACTCCTCTGGAAGTTCCTTAAGTTCCTCCAGGAATTTTTCCTCCGGAAGTTTCTCCAGGAATTCTTCCTCCGGAATTCCTTTGGAAGTTCCTTCATGAATTCCTCTGGAAGTTGCTCCCCCTCATTCGATGGAAAAACTGGCTTGTCTAATAAGTTTCTTCGTTCCTATTTCAATATTTTATTTATTAAATCTCACAGTTTCCTAGTACGTTAAAAAAAAGTCGCAACTTTCAAGGGCGAATTTTTAGAATTGATTACATTTCCAGATGTTCACCACTTAGTGGCTGGGGTCAATGGATGGTTTTTGCTAAGATGTTGCTTTCATTTTGATACAAAAGTAGTTTTGTTAACCAGTCGCTACTTTTTGAATATGAATTTCAAAATTTGTCCTTTACTCTGGATGTTCCGGAGCTCCTCGACCACTTAGTCGAATTTGGCTCTTACGTTACTAGAGCAAAATGGTGTATAAAATATTACAGCAGTCTAGAACGATTTCCGATTTGGTCACTACTCCGGGTGCTCCGGAACTTTCTAGGACCACTTGATGCCCATTCGGGTTCAATTTATTGTCCTTGCAATGAATTTGTCCTCACAATGCTTCAATAATGGATCTTTGAAGTCGTGGTTCTCTAGGACGGAATTTCACAATTTTCGACTCCGGATGTTCTGAAACTTCTGGAGGGCCAATAATCCGGAGTCGATGAGACCATTTCTCCGGATGTTCCAAAGCTTACGAAGAATCACTTAGTGGGCATCTGAAATAAATGAGTCCTTGTATTGATTTTGCTTACTCATGGCTACAACACTCAATTTTTAAAAAGTCGCAGCTTTGTAAGACGAATTATCGGAATTGGCAACTTCTTTGGATGATCCGGAACATCCAGATGACCACTTACTGGTCTTCCGGGATCAATGGGTGGTCCTTGAAAATGATTTTGCCCTTAACTGTCATTTTTATTTTTTCACGCTTGCTGCGACGCAGCAAAGCTTAAAAAATAAAAATAACAATTGTGCGTTGCTTCCGTATCGAATGGTGTGCCCTTGAAAACGCGACTTTGAAAATTGGATTCCATCAGGAGTGACTTTAATAAATTAAAATAAATGAATGAAAAGGTCGAAATTTCGGAAAAAAAATCACGTTGGTTTTCGGAACAACTCATAAACGAGTTTGTTCAATCCCATTTAATTCCACCACTTAATTGTACCTTGACAGATACGTATTTCGACCTCAACAGTAAGGCCGTCTTCAGTGTCTCGTGTCTCTTGAGGTCGAAATACCGTGTATTGTGGCATTAAATTGTTGATTCAGTGTTATCTGTTCAGATATAAGCTAAATAAATGAAAAATGAATGCTGGCGTTTGTATGGTAACTTGTATTAAGGAAAATTCGAACCTAATTACATGGAATTTATTGCCTCTAGACAAGATAGTACTATCCCAATTAATTGCACAACTTGATTGTAACTTTACTAATACGTAAGGCCGTCTTCAGTGTTTCGTACTTGACTAAGTCGAAATACGTATCTGTAAAGTTCCAAAGTGAAGGAATAAAATTAAATAACGACAAATGACAAGTGCATCATTCCACTAAAAAGCTCTGACATAATTTTCTAATGAATATTTTCATTTTTTACGAAATCGCTTAAAATGCTCCCGTGTTTTTTGATTAATTTTGAATAACGATCGACACAACCAATAAATTTGATCATAGTGCGATCCAATTGTTTCTTATGACTAAACTCCTTATCTCCAAAATGTATTTAGTAATTTGATATTCATCTTCGCTCATCTATTTACTTCGCTTAAACTATATTTGTCGTTCAATCAAAAGAATTGCCTACTTTCCGTTTATTGACTAGTCGGATTGGAAATTTATTACTTTGTTTGAAAACTTGATTTGTGCAATTGTACAACATGTGAAAGATATATTTAAAAAATAAATCAATGGAGGGTTAACACTTCCTTTAGTGGGATTATAATCTATGAGCCAAAATTCACCAGGCACATAGCCGAGCTCCCTCAATTCATTCTCTGAACGCACTCTTTTCCACGTATTGTTTGTGCGCAATGCAAACCAAAATGTGTTCGTGCTAAATCTTTCACATATTGTGCAATTGCACAAATTGAAAAAAAAAAGTTCAATGTCCCTCTAAAAGTTTGTAAACAAATTCCGCACCCAACATCCCATATAAATCATCAAATGTACTTACGCTAGGATTGGTGAACACCAGCGCCACCTTCGAGGGCGGCGGTATGAACAGTTTCACACCCAGCTTGGGCGGCAACGATTGCGACCGGCGATGCCCGATAGCCTGCTGCTGCTGATGCTGTTGATGATCCATGCCGGCTTTAGCCGGCGATCGCGACGTTTTCTTCTCCAAATCGGGCGCACACGTTGCAATCGTTATAAAACCGGCATTCCCACCGCAGGGGCTCTGCGTTCTCAAGGGTATCCTCAGCCGCGAGGTGTCCGTTATAACCCCGAGGGCCACCTCTGCCCACCCAATGGGCACCGCCGTTTGGGTAACCTTCTCCCGCACGTCATACGCTGTGAAACGAATTTGCGATTTGGCGTTGAGACCATCCCCGGCGCGGAACGTTATCGTGCAGATGAACTGAGGGTTCGAGCTCCGCTCGATTACTTCCGTGCGACCGTATTTGACCCAACCGCTGGCAGCGCGGTTGTTGGAGGTGACCTGCACCACAACCGACGGATTCGGCGGTTTTCCGTTCCCATCGCACAGAAGGTTGTCGCACGAGATGGCCGACTCGCAGATGGGCACTTCGTTGAGCTCTACGGGAGAAGCGATAACCGTGAGCGACATTGCGCGACTGAGCGTGCGATCGGCGTGGATCGACTCGACAACGATGAAGGTTGATGACGGGCGAGCCCGCTGAGATTGCGCAGATTTCAAAGAATAGAACCGACTAACCCCGTCACGGTGGAATTCGAGTAAATGGGTAAAATTGAAGGAACGGGATTCGCTATCGCTACGACCAGGGATAAGGTGAAGAATAACACAACATAAGTTTACTGATAACGACAATGGTATGGTTTTATTGTGACGAAAAATAAACATCATAAATTAAGGCGAAAAAAAAACTTTCACTCGAGTAAATGCATTGGTCCCCGATTGCGACTGGGAATTTAAATGCTTTTTAATCTTCCGCTTGTACTTTGTAACAAATCTACCCTAAATGTACTCAAACCGCTTTTTACGACACAGTTGCGACACGGCATGCGAAGTTATTAGAATGTTACGAAGGAGACGATGCAATGCGTCATTTAATGGCAATAATAATTTAGGTTGACTAGAAATGATGAACTACAGAGATCACGTGATCGTGATCTCCTACTAATCGCAAAGAGTGGGACAAATTGATTCAATCGAAATAACAAATTTATTTGGTCTCACAGATCAGAAATTAGAATAAATACAAATTGTAGTTATATTTTCATCTTCAAATAAACTTTCACCATCGTAACGACTATCAGCTCGTACCAGAAGCAGAAGGGTTTTTAGTGGTCAACTGTAAATGCACGGCGGCAATATTGCACTCTTATAAAACGAAGATCTCTAACCTGGAATCCCTAGATGTGTATCTTTATTAGGTGTATGATTAGCGCCTTTGCAATCGATCAGAGATCGGGCCATACTACATCCATAGTTCCATCGCTACAGCTTGGCAGCTGGTCTCGATAACGAGCTCTTTGTCTACGAGAATTCATATAGTATTAGGCATCTCAAATACTGGCCATGTGGGGAGGGAACAGCACACTGTTTTTGCATCCCCAACCTCTTTTGCGCATCAAAATTTTGAAGATGTTTTTGCTCATTAAATTTTTGACCGATTTGTTTGAAATTTTCAGATATGAACCAGAAATTGTCATAGTTTCAGAGGAACGATCGATTGAACGTGTCGGTCCACCGGTTCCGGATTTATACGGAATCCCAGTGGGGTGGCCATTTAAGACATTTTTGACTTTTATCACCTTTTGTGTTTTTTATTCGTACCAATATCAGCTTTTTATACCTATATCGTAAAGAAAACTTATTTGCGATGCTTCTGAACGAATTTGGAAGAATTATGGCAACAATGGAACTGGGGACATATATCAGAATACTTCCAAATGTATCATGAGGCATATCAATTATCGGCATTTTTTGCCAAAAGTTATATTGAAAACAATTTTAGATTTCTACTATCAACTTTGATCCTTTCGATCCAGTTGTTTCAAACATCCCGGGACACCTTGAACCAATTCCGGAGACCCTGTGGAAGACTTGAATTCGGTTTTTGAAAAGAACATAGCATGCGACATATCAAACTTCATGATTCACCATGACAAAAATGTAGGATAACATTTTTTAGATCTTAATTCTACTTCTGGCCACTTCCGGGAAAATGCGGAAGTCGAAGGAAGCGGTTTTGAAGTTTATTTCATAAATTGAAGTTCGGTACCAAACCTGTTAGTTGTACACACATTTCAACTTTCCGAAATCAGATCGAGAAAAAAAACAATCATAGGTTTGCCTCTAATATAATTTTGATTTCGAGCACCCGGAACCGATTCCGGGATAGACCTGTGTGCCGATTGCAATTTGATTGGCGGCAGCGTGATGAATAATTTTGAGTTAGCGATGGCGGCGTAACGGCGTTCCAGCATTGGTGATTGGAAGAAGCGGTGCGGAATTTTCTGCATCATTTCGTTTAAAGGTTGCTTCAGGAATTCCTTTAGAAATTCCTCCGAAAGTTCTTTCAGAAACTCCTCCGGAAATACTTTCAGGAATTTCTCCGGAAGTTCCTTCAGAAATTCCTCCTGGAGTTCATTCAGGAATTCCTCTGGAAGTTCCTTCAGCAGTTCCTCTGGAAGTTCCTTCAGCAATTCCTCCAGAAGTTCCTTTAGCAACTACTCCGGAAGTTCCTTCAGCAATTCCTCTACAAGCTCTTTCAGGAACTCCTCCGGAAGTTTTTTCAGGAATTCATCCAGAAGTTCCTTCGGAACTTTCTTCGGAACTTCTTTCGGTAATACCTCCGGAAATTCCTTCAGTAATCGTTCCAAAAATTCCTTCAAGAAATCCTCCAGAAGTTCCTTCAGAATTTCTTTCGGAAATATCTTCAGGAATACCTCCGACAGTTCCTTTAAGAATACCACCGGAAGTTCTTTCGGAGGAATTCATAATAGATCTTTCAGAGGAATTGCTGAAGGAACTTCCAGAGGACTTCTGAAGGAATCCCAAAAGTAACTTCCAGAGGAATTCCTTAATGAACTTCCGGGTGAATTCCTGAAGGATCTTCCTAAGGAAATGCTGAACAAACTTCCGGAGGTATTCTTGCAGGAATTGTCGGAGGTATTCCTGAAGATACTTCCGAAAGAATTTCTGAAGGAACTTCTGGAGGTAAGTTCCGAAGGAATTCCTGAAGGAACTTCTGGACGAATTCCTGAAGAAACTTCCGGAGTTCCTGAAAGAGCTTCTAGAGGAATTCCTGAAGGAGCTTCCGGAGTAGTTGCTAAAGGAACTTCTTAAGGAACTTTCAGAGGAACTGCTGAAGGAACTTTCAGAGGAATTCCTGAATGAACTCCAGGAGGAATTTCTGAAGGAACATCCGGAGAAATTCCTGAAAATAGTTCTGGAGGAGATCCTGAAAGAACTTCCGGAGGAATTTCTAAAGGAACTTCCGAGCAATTCCTGAAGAAACTTCCTGAGGAATTATTGAAAGAACTTCCGAAGAAATTCCTAAGGTAACATCCGGAGGAATTCCTTAAGTAACTTCCAGATAAATTCCTTAAAGAACTTCTGGGGGAATTCCTGAAGGATCTTTCGGAGGAATTGCTGAAGAAACTTCCGGAGGAATTCCTGAAGGATCTACCGAAGAAATTTCTGAAGGATCTTCCAAGGGAATTGCTGAACGAACTTCTGGAGGTATTCTTGAAAGAACTTCCGAAAGAATTCTTGAAGGAACTTCCGGAGGAATTCCTGGAGGAATTTCAGGAGAAATTCCTTAAGGAATTTCAGGGGCAATTCCTTAACTTGAACTTCCGAATGAACTCTTGAAGGAACTTTCAAAGGAATCCGTAAAATAATTTCTGGAGAAATTCCTGCAGTAACTTCCGGAGGAATTCCTTAAGAAACTTCCGGAGGAATTCATAATAGATCTTTCAGAGGAATTGCTGAAGGAACTTCCAGAGGACTTCTTGAAGAGGAACCGGAGGAACTTCCGGAGGAATTCCCGGAGAAACTTCCGGAGGAATTCCCGGAGGAACTTCCGGAGGAATTCCCGGAGGAACTTCCGGAGGAATTCCCGGAGGAACTACCGGAGGAATGCCCGGAGGACCTTCCGGAGGAATAACCGGAGGAACTTCGGGAGGAATGCCAGGAGGAACTTCCGGAGGAATTCCGGAGGAACTTCCGGAGGAATTCCCGGAGGAACTTCCGAGGAATTCCGGAGGAACTTCCGGAGGAATTCCCGGAGGAACTTCCGAGGAATTCCCGGAGGAACTTCCGGAGGAATTCGGAGGAACTTCCGGAGGAATTCCCGGAGGAACTTCCGGAGGAATTCCCGGAGGAACTTCCGGAGGAATCCCGGAGGAACTTCCGGAGGAATTCCCGGAGGAACTTGCGGAGGAATTCCCGGAGGAACTTCCGGAGGAATTCCCGGAGGAACTTCCGGAGGAATTCCCGGAGGAACTTCCGGAGGAATTCCCGGAAGAATTCCCGGATGAACTTCCGGAGGAATTCCCGGATGAATTCCCGGAGGAACTTCCGGAGGAATTCCCGGAGGAACTTCCGGAGGAATTCCGGAGGAATTCCCCGAGGAACTTCCGGAGGAATTCCCGGAGGAATTCCCGGAGGAACTTCCGGAGGAATTCCCGGAGGAACTTCCGGAGGAATTCCCGGAGGAACTTCCGGAGGAATTCCCGGAGGAACTTCCGGAGGAATTCCCGGAGGAACTTCCGGAGGAATTCCCGGAGGAACTTCCGGAGGAATTCCGGAGGAACTTCCGGAGGAATTCCCGGAGGAACTTCCGGAGGAATTCGGAGGAACTTCCGAGGAATTCCCGGAGGAACTTCCGGAGGAATTCGGAGGAACTTCCGAGGAATTCCCTGAGGAACTTCCGGAGGAATTCCCGGAGGAACTTCCGGAGGAATTCCCGGAGGAACTTCCGGAGGAATTCCCGGAGGAACTTCCGGAGGAATTCCCGGAGGAACTTCCGGAGGAATTCCCGGAGGAACTTCCGGAGGAATTCCCGGAGGAACTTCCGGAGGAATTCCGGGAGGAACCTCCGGAGGAATTCCGGAGGAACTTCCGGAGGAATTCCCGGAGGAACTTCCGGAGGAATTCCCGGAGGAACTTCCGGAGGAATTCCCGGAGGAACTTCCGGAGGAATTCCCGGAGGAACTTCCGGAGGAATTCCCGGAGGAACTTCCGGAGGAATTTCCGGAGGAACTTCCGGAGGAATTCCTGGAGGAACTTCCGGAGGAATTCCCGGAGGAACTTCCGGAGGAATTCCCGGAGGAACTTCCGGAGGAATTCCCGGAGGAACTTCCGGAGGAATTCCCGGAGGAACTTTCGGAGGAACTTCCGGAGGAATTCCCGGAGGAACTTCCGGAGGAATTCCCGGAGGAACTGCCGGAGGAATTCCTGAGGAACTTCCGGAGGAATTCGGAGGAACTTCCGGAGGAATTCCCGGAGGAACTTCCGGAGGAATTCCCGGAGGAACTTCCGAGGAATTCCCGGAGGAACTTCCGGAGGAATTCGAGGAACTTCCGGAGGAATTCCCGGAGGAACTTCCGGAGGAATTCGGAGGAACTTCCGGAGGAATTCCGGAGGAACTTCCGGAGGAATTCCTGAGGAACTTCCGGAGGAATTCGGAGGAACTTCCGGAGGAATTCCCGGAGGAACTTCCGGAGGAATTCCCGGAGGAACTTCCGGAGGAATTCCCGGAGGAACTTCCGGAGGAATTCCCGGAGGAACTTCCGGAGGAATTCCTGGAGGAACTTCCGGAGGAATTCCCGGAGGAACTTCCGGAGGAATTCCCGGAGGAACTTCCGGAGGAATTCCCGAGGAACTTCCGGAGGAATTCCCGGAGGAACTTCCGGAGGAATTCCCGGAGGAACTTCCGGAGGAATTCCCGGAGGAACTTCCGGAGGAATTCCCGGAGGAACTTCCGGAGGAATTCCCGGAGGAACTTCCGGAGGAATTCCCGGAGGAACTTCCGGAGGACTTCAAGGAGGAACTTCCGGAGGAATTCCCGGAGGAACTTCCGGAGGAATTCCCGGAGGAACTTCCGGAGGAATTCCCGGAGGAACTTCCGTAGGAATTCCAGGAGGAACTTCCGGAGGAATTCCCGGAGGAACTTCCGGAGGAATTCCCGGAGGAACTTCCGGAGGAATTCCGGAGGAACTTCCGGAGGAATTCCCGGAGGAACTTCCGGAGGAATTCCCGAGGAACTTCCGGAGGAATTCCCGGAGGAACTTCCGGAGGAACTTCCAGGAATTCCCGGAGGAACTTCCGGAGGAATTCCCGGAGGAACTTCCGGAGGAATTCCCGGAGGAACTTCCGGAGGAATTCCCGGAGGAACTTCCGGAGGAATTCCCGGAGGAACTTCCGGAGGAATTCCCGGAGGATCTTCCGGAGGAATTCCCGGAGGATCTTCCGGAGGAATTCCCGGAGGATCTTCCGGAGGAATTCCCGGAGGAACTTCCGGAGGAATTCCCGGAGGAACTTCCGGAGGAATTCCCGGAGGAACTTCCGGAGGAATTCCCGGAGGAACTTCCGGAGGAATTCCCGGAGGAACTTCCGGAGGAACTTCCGGAGGAACTTCCGGAGGAATTCCCGGAGAAACTCCCGAAGGAACTTCTGGAGGAATTCCCTGAGTAAGTCTCAAGAAGCACAGCGCGTCATCTAGAGCAATTAAAAAAAAAGGATGATTTTGCCCATTTTCCGAACTTTAAAATAAATTACTTGAAAATATCTTTTGACCGCATCAGACTCACTTCTAATCGGATTTTACTTACGTTTTGTGTCTTGGATCAAAGTCTTCGTTATGTGAAACTCGAATTTGAATCTTAATCAGAGTACAATCGTATTCCATGCCGAGCTATGTGTCGTAAAAAGCGATTACAAGTACCTATATTACGAAATCTGCGCACATTCCTTTCAGCACCAACATCATCAACCTTCTTCTAATCGTCGTCCGTGTGATCCCACTCCCACCGCGTCCCAAATCAAAATCGTATCAAATCACCTATCTCTTTACCGGTCTGCAGCCGCAGCATGTCCACGTCCACGTCGTGGATCATGCCGCGCTTCTTGTCGATCTGCTCCCGCAGGTACTTGAGCTGGGCCCGCTTGACATCGTACCCGGCCAGCCCGATGGCCTGCATCCATTCGAGCCGCTCCTGTTCGGTGTTGGTGGCGAAGCGCTGCCGCAGCCCGTCCTCGAATTCTAAAGCGATACAATGTCACATTAGTGGGGAATTGCGGAAATGGGAAGAACCATGCCATCACTCACCCAGATAGAACACGTAACCGTCGTACTCCTTCTGGTCGCCCTGCTTGGCGCAGCGATACTTTTCCAGCACGATACAACCCTGCGGTTCCGAAAACTGGTCGCTAGTTTTGAAGTAGAACAGCAGGTTGCCCCGCAGTCGGCACCACTTTTCGAGACTTACTGTTGTGGGTGGAATTGGGAATTAAAAATTAGATCAGAAGGTTTGGTAAACATAATTTATCAATAATAAATGTTAGTAGGATTAATCAAGTGTGTTAAATGTGTGGGTGCTGTAGCAAACTATCAAATGTGGACACAACCGTGATTGTGATTTCTGTTAGTAACTCTTGAAGCCCAATCCATATCACATGTTTCTATTCTGTTCTACGTAGCATCTGTAAATTTTTTACATTAATAGGAGAACATGGAGATTGTTGTCACTTATCACAGTTAAAATCACTACTTCCATCACCGTAACAACTGTTAACCCTTTCATTATCTTGTATAACAGTTTTAATGTTTGAAGGTTAATAAAACGTCCTCAACTATGAAGTGTATTATCCAGGAACAACGAGCATGATAACCTTGGTCTTGCTTCATAACAAATGACAAATTTTAGAACCAACACCCCTCCGCCCCAAATGTTAGTGTTCCTTCCAAACAACCTTTAACTACAATCCCGTTAGTTGCTATTTACAAGCCAACTCCGTTAGTGCATATTACATGTTACTTCAATAATGCGCCACCAGTTCCTGAAAGCGATAAAGCAGCCAAACACCTCCTTGTAGCAGCGCGTGATAATCTTCTTCTCGAGAACGAACCTTTCTGGGTGGCACCAATGCAACTGAGCGACTGTTTGCGCTTGTGGTGATGGCTTTTGCTGCCGGGCCCGTTTGTCACTTTGGTCTCCTCTCCTGGGATGGTTGGTGTCGGTTGGTTGGGGTCCGAAACGGAGTCGGATGTTACAATGATGTCGAAGATTTTTAGAATGTGTTGATTCGTAAATGTTGCGGACAACTTCACCATCGTGCTTAAAACTTTATGACAACGCTAAAATCCGAATTGGCGCCATTGGGGCACAATTGGGTAATTAAATTTGAAACAGAAATAGTACAACCAAGTGAAGTTGCCCTAAATCCTTCATTACATGGAGCAGCCTTTTCCCATATGAGATGCGAAGTGAATTTTAGGAAAATTTTGGATCCCTAATCAAGATCCTAATTACCTTCGGTTTTCCGGAAAAATCCTTCCTGCTTTTCGGTTACATAGAGAGGACCTTCCTTGTCGAACTTGTTGCTCGGTTGGGTGGCCAGAGTAATCAACTCCTGCTTATTGAATCTCATCGCAAACAGGCCTAGTAATTATCGCACTCCGTCGAATGCCCTTTCTGGGGTGGGGGGGCTAAGTAATTAGATAATTATGCAGGTATGCCCTGCTGACGGAAAGGTGCAGCACTGTGGTTCGGATTGCAGCAATCCCTTGAAAGTAGGGCACCCTACCTTTCCCCCACTCTTGGGCGACAATTTCTGTCCCGACACCGCGATTATCGATTGGCAATTTTTCACTATTCTCGAAGCGGTTTCTGCAAAGAACGTTAGAAACTTAACTTTTTTGTAGGGATTTAAGTTGGGCAAACTTTCAAACAAAATAGAACGAAAATCATCTCTTTTTCTCTGCGGACAAGACATTTTTTCTGAATTTATTTTTTTCCTCCATTGCATGTACCTTTCATATCAAGGCAAACTTGAAACAAGCAACTTTTCCATACTGGCACGATTTTCACCGGGCAACTATTGTTGCATACGACGCAGAAACACCCACAGTTTAGTTTGCTAACAGTTTTGCGTATTTTAAATCCACTATTGAAGATAATATTCACAATTTTTTCACTACAAAAGTGGCAGACATATCCACTCCCTGCTTTTTTTCTGATGTGATTTTGCTCACGCACAGCTGAAAGTATGCTCTTTTGGGCAGAAATACACTCTTTTCCGGGAGAATGGGACTACCCACAAAAGGAGTAAAATTTGACGCATAAAAAGAATAAGTTTTACACACTTTCCTGTTTTTATTCATAAATGTTATTCATTTGTGAATATAAGATAGTCATAATTATGCATAATATTTATTCCTTTTTGTGTGTAGTCCCATTCTCCCACGAAAGAGCGTACTTTGAAGTCATAATTAAATACTTTATAGTCAAAAGAGCATACTTCAAAGTCTTTTGTGTGTAAACTTTTTTAGCAGTGCTCCCCGTTCGTTCGTTCGTCGACCGACCACCCGCGATTCGTCACTCACCACCACCCCCCACCCAGAGCACTCACAGATTTTGACAGCTGCGGTGCATCGCTGCAGGGGTGGGCGCAACATAAAAATTGCACAGTAAAAATTATGGTTAAAACACATAATTTCAACTCTATCTGGAATAAGGGCAAATATCGCAACAGAGCACATCAAATTATTTTCGCTGGAAGCCAGCAAAATTTTGCTGGATTTTACCGAGCACCTGCATAATCATTTACTGTTCTTCGTACAGTTACAAATATAACATGAACATAGTTGATATTGTTACCCATTAACGTTAAGTTCTTCAAATAATATACACACGCAAAATAATTGAAACGTTCGATCCAAGACTTCTTATCAGTACGTAGTTTCTGAATGTTTTAGTACAAAACATAATATAGCATAAACATAATATTTATTAAAATCAAAGCAAACTGCACTCTTCACTCCCATTGCAACATTCCTATTACAACTGTCAATCTCACACAAACGTTTTATTGTTAATAGTCTCTCTTCTACATCATAGAGTTGAATGTCATTTTTTTTCAAATGAGGCAAGACAAACAGTATCCATTCAATGTTATTTTTTTCACCATTCTTCCGATGTTTCTTATCACCAATTTTTTTTAAGGCATACTTGAAGCGATCTATAAGTTGCACCATATTCAAACATACCAGATCTAATCCTTCAAATATAATGAGCGAAGAACGTCAAGATTGAAACGAAGCTATTTGTACCCACAACCGTCCAGCAGCTTATGCGCCACTCCCGCGACAGGGGAGACTGCAGACTGTTGCGTTTGAGTCCGGCTGAGACTCTTTTCTGAAGGCGGGCCAAAATGGTTCAAATAATCTCGATCATCTGCATCATCCAACCCCAAGGCACAGTACACAGGTGGAAACCCTTTAAACCCAAACGGATTTGAATTAACACTAACCGGAAAATGGAAAATAAGAAATATTGACAAATTTGATCAAAGATATAAGATAAAAAGGACTGGGCATACTTGTATTAATACGTGTGTTTTCTCTTTTAGGGATTACAAAGCTTTAAGAAGAACGCCTTACTACTATCCTAAAGTAACTTTTCTTCTTATCCTGACTACGGCGAGGAGCTCCCACGTCGTGAAGTCGAAGGAAGATAGCAGGTTCGTCATTCGTTGACGATTTTTTTTCGAATAGCTGGTGCTAACAATCATGCAATTTGGCTCCACATAAACCCACACTAGTAGAACCCACGGCCGAAACCACTGGTTGAGACGAAGCTTAAAGCACTCTGTCGGTTTCGAGCACGCCTGATGAACGGACGTAGGTGGCTTTTAGTCGAACAGATTTTCCTGAGTGACCACCTTCGAGGAGAAAACGCCGAAAGAACATGATGGCCGGGCAATCGACAACCGACTAGGACCAATTCCGAGTGGCTGCAGCTAGGCGCGTGACGACGCTTCGATCATACGCTCGTCACGCTAAGCTTATCGAGCACGTGATGGTCAGTCTCAAAATAGCACGCAGGAATCGATATAGGTCGTTCTGCTAGGCCGTAAGAGTTCGTATGGACCTGAATTTGAAGATCCGAGACATTCAGTTGCCCGAGTTAAGGCTCTCGCATACTGAGCACGTGGAGTACCTCCATAGCTAACACCGCTCAAAGCTGAGTGCGTCGAATCGAGTCCGCACCAGCACCCCAGGTCGAGGAATTCAACGGGACGGATACAATTTTTCCACTTTTCTTCTTATGATTAACCTCGCCTGAGCCTAACTGGTGTTAACCTAACACGCGAACTGGAACACGTAGATGATTCTCAAAAATTAGACTTTTTGCACGAGAACTAGAAATTCAAGTGTTAATTTACTAGGTTTCATGAGCTTTTGACTATTTTACCTTCTCAAGTTGCTGTATTTATTTGCTTCTAGCACACTTTAGGTATCCTCATTTCGAATGGATTATGGAAATACGAATAATGCATTGTTTGCAAAATAGTATATCTCGTAGGATCTCTGAAAGCTGACTCCTTGTTTCCTGGCATCCACCGGGGACGACTTTTAGGAGAAACGTTGTTTTCGAACGCATGTCTTAAACCGTAGTTTGGAAAGTATGTACTATTTCTTTGTGGCCTTCGAGTGACGATGTAGAATGTGTTTAGGAAGCTACCCAACAAACAATTTAAGCTGAATAAGCTAGATTTTTGGCTGTATAAGCGCTTTATTAGTCTTCAATGTTTGTTGGGTATCTGCTGCGCGTAGCATAGTTGTATGGGACTTTACTGTACTATATGTACTGTATATGTTAAAAGTACTGTCACCACCTCCTCGATGGAGTCCGCATAAGACGGAGGTCAAGAAATAAGAAAGGCGGTAAAGATGGCACTGGTCCACATGATGCACCATTATCGGAGTCGTTTGAAAGCATATATTTCACGTGCAAATTAAAATAGGTGTTTATTAGGTGTAAGTTAATAGGTGTAAGTTCTATTTCAACATAAACCTAGGGAAAAGTGTTAGTTTGCATATGTGTCAGTGTTGAAATTGTATCCCCCGGCGACGATGAAACATTGTTCTTACCCGGACAGACCAATGAACTACGCCAGCTACATGCCGACCTGACCATCCGCAGCTGCCACTTCGCGTCACATTCTGCCAGGCGATTGGTGTTGGAGGTGAAAGGAAAGGGCTACCGTAGGAGACACAACAAATTAGTTCACTCCACTACAGAGCGTCACAGTTTTTCGGAATTGCTTTCTATTTTCCCTTTACCGATTTCTAGCAATCCATCTTCACTCTAGCACTGCATTACGGTGGCATATCAGTGACGAAACTCAAAATGGGGATTGGTGGCTGAAGGGTGAATAAAATGATTAGCCGTGAGTTTGGGGCGCTCTAGCTTGCCCAAGCCACTAGTCGCTTTTCCACCGAATCTCACTTCCACAGTTTCTAATCAGAAATTCTTACCGATCAGGCAACTTGGCATTTGGCAACTTTGACTGTACCGTTAATTGATTTGAAATTATTGCGAATCACGCGTACTGCCTGCATAGCAGTCAACTGACAACTTGCTCCACACTTTCTTGGTTGGTGCCTTCGTCTCAGCTTTAATTGAGAGTTAGTTGTACTCTCTTATCTTTTGGGAAGTAGTGATAAGAGTAATGAGTGATGAGGAGAGAGAGACCCTTGGATGCGGCGAAAAGATCATGTGGTAGAGGGTTACTGTTGGTATGTATGGTGGGTTGCAACAATTTCTTCTTATATAGGGCAGCATTTCGGCTCGTAATCTTTTAACAGTTCTTAACAGTTTCTGTTGGATGCGGACCCTCTCTAAATTTGTAGCTTGTTCGTGTTTAGTTGCTGTGTTGTACGTGTAACTGTATTTCACATGATTTATTTTTGCTTAAAGTAATGGTACTACATGGGGGCTACATTGATGCCCTCGTGAGGCAGTTGGAAGTGTGCAGGTTACAGTACTTTAAATCATTTATCCTTCTACAAGTTTTTTTATAGAATAGTTTTAGTAGACATTCAGGACATTTAGGAAATTAAAATCGTTTCTTTTTATTATTTTTTTTATTGAATTAAGACGATCCCCACCAGTGCGTAAATAAAGCCAAAATAGCAACCTCCATCATGACGCGAACTCGCACCGGTCGTTGGTAAACGGGTTTGGGAAATGTAAACGCAACCTTCGGTGAATAGCGAGTTGGCAAATTTGGCGACCCGCTCCAACCGTTGCCAAACCATCACACGGAAATATAGAGTAACGCATAAATAAAAAATGTGCCGCATTCTGAAAAATTGTTCGGTTATTCATCATCAAAACCATTGTGATGGAGGTCAGTTTAGTTTGGATTTCAACTGATTGGCGGCGCTAGTGCATATGAAATAACCTGATAGGTTAGATATCTCGAAATCTGGAATTTTTAGAATATTGGCGTCTTCTACAAAGTTGTTCGGGTGGTCAAAACCATCATGACGAAAACAAGTTTAATTTGAAATACAGCCGCTTGGCGGCGCTAGTGAAGCTATAAGGTTAGATATTTCGATAGTTGAAATCTTAAGAATATTGCCGTCTTCTACAAAGTTGTTCGGGTGATTAAAACCATCATGACGAAAGCAAGTTTAGTTAATAATACAACCGCTTGGCGGCGCTAGTGTATTGGAAATAACCTGATAGGTTAGGTATCTCAAAATATGTAATTTTTAGAATATTGCCGCCTTCTACAAAGTTGTTCGGGTGGTCAAAACCATTATGACCAACGCAGGTTTAGATTAAGATATAACCGCTTGGTGGTGCTAGTGTATAAGAAATAACCTGCTAGGTTAGATATTTCGAAAACTTTTAGAATATTGCCGTATTCCACAAAGTTGTTCGGGTGGTGAAAACCGTCATGATGCAAGCAAGTTTAGTTTTAAACACAATCGCTTAGCGGCGCTAGTGTATAAGAAATAAACTTATAGGTTAAATATCTCAAAATCTGAAATTTTCAGAATATTGCCGTATTCTACAAAGTTACTTGCCATAAGACGAGTTCGTACAATTCCATTTAATTCCACCACTTGGTTGTACCTTTGACAGATACTTATTTCGACTTCTATAGAGGGGCCCTCCTTAGCCGTGCGGTAAGACGCGCGGCTACAAAGCAAGACCATGCTGAGGGTGGCTGGGTTCGATTCCCGGTGCCGGTCTAGGCAATTTTCGGATTGGAAATTGTCTCGACTTCCCTGGGCATTAGGTATCATCGTGTTAGCCTCATGATATACGAATGCAAAAATGGTAACTTGGCTAAGAAACCTCGCAGTTAATAACTGTGGAAGTGCTTAATGAACACTAAGCTGCGAGGCGGCTCTGTCCCAGTGTGGGGATGTAATGCCAATAAGAAGAAGAAGAAGATAGTAAGACCATCTTCAGTGCCTCGTACTTGACTCGATTGGACTCAATTCGAGCGCCAACGAATATTGCGGTTTCAAACTAAACTTCTGTTTTGACTACCCTTTTAAATCTTACATAATAACCAACCTAACAGATAATTCGGATAACTTTGTAGAAGATGGCCACTTTATAACTCTAACGGATTTAGAAATATTTAACCTAACAGGTTATTTTTCATACACTGGCGCCGCTATGCGTATGAATTCCAAACTAAACTAGTCTCCATCATAAATGCTATGGCTACCCGAACAACTTTGTAGAAGACAAAGTCTTTCTAAGTCTTATAGATCTCGAGATATCCACCTCACTAAATTATTGCATATAAGCTAGCGCCACCTAGCAGATGTGTGTCTAGCTAATCTGATAATCACAAAATGCATTACGCACATATTTATATTACAAAAGTTGGAGCGCGTTCTGAAAGATTTGAAAATAAATAAAAAATTTTTCCTGATTTTATTTATTTCCGTGTTTGCCTCAATAGCAACCGGATATTCACCACCGGTGCGAAGCATGATTGCACTTCAACAACCTTGATAGAAACAACCGGTGCGAGAACAAGTGCATAAATAAAATATGAACGCATTTCGTTCCTATACTAGACACTCATTTGGATACACATCGGTGGGGATCGTCTAAGTAACATTGTAGCTTGTATTTCATACCAGGATTTCTTCCATTTTATCAGCCATACATTTTTATGGACTAAAATTAAAATGTAATGTGAATATGCGCATGTTGAACCCTCCAGAAATGTGAAAAAAAAAACTAATAAGACTAAAAAAACGAGATTGGCTCCGGCGTCTTGCAATAGCGAAATTTGTCGACATTTCACTGCTAGATCCGGGGCGAAGAACGAGGAGAAAACGTAGAAGACGGGAAAAAGGTTGTGTGACCGCTAACGAGGAACAAAAAAAAAACTCGAATTTCCCGGAAAGTGAGCGCTTTGCTCTTTTGAGGTGCTAACCAAGGAAACCGAAATTATTTGGCCCAATGAAAACGTTGGCCAGTTTGGTCGGTTTTGGACAGTTCCAAGGGAGTACCCAACCCTACCGGACCGTCAGCCCAAGAAATCCTCGGTAAGCACGTGCGAGTACCGCCGCCAAACCCAATCTGACCCGGCCCTAGCTTGGCCGACTCCGTTACTTTACGAGGTCCCGATATCCCGCCTCCCACGGAAGTTGATCCCAGTGTCACCCTTTCAAGCCAAGTGAGCCAACCCGTGCGCATTTTCCGCGGTTCCTCGTGCTCGTCCGTCTGCGTGATCAACCAAACCGGATGAATCCAGCGTGGGGTGGCAGACCCGCTTCCCCGGTGACCTGCTAGGCAAACATCCTGTGAATCGTTCCAGCCCAGCGAAAAACCGATATTGGCCTTGCTAAAGAAAATTTGTCAGGTCTTGGTTTACTCTTTTCCTCTGTCCTGAACTCAGTTTCTTGGTTCACTCCATAATAAACTTAATACTGAAAAGAAATGGAAATTAAATTGGTATCTGTTGAAAAGTATTTAAAAAGCCCTGCGGATGCACATCTGTCGGCAATTATTTTATATCCTCAATAAAGCTTCTTGGAATACTTATCAGTTTATATGAAAAAAATTCATTTTTGTTTGTTGATAGTTTTCTTGTTACCAAGCAACCGCCAAATCGAGGGGCTAGCAAGAAGGAAAAATGAGCATGATGTAATGTTGACAATACGAGATACGAGGGGAAAGTCGATTTCTCGATTATTTTGGGTACCGTAATATTAGTACTTGGAACCATAAAATGAGTACTAATTTGTTCAGACCCCAACATCTTGATAATTATATCTATGATTGAACTACGTAGCTGTATGTAATGTACAGGTTTTCGACTTTTCTGTTACATGAGACCAAAGCAAGCGTTTTTCAAGCCCAGGGTGAATCTGTTTTCGTTGGTTATCCTGCGCTCCTGAGATTGACACTCTCAAGCTATCACATAATCCAAATTATCAATTGATAAAAACTCGAGGCTGTTACTAATAAAACGCGACGCCGTGATCCCGTATTATGAGACGCTAATAAACATGATCCCGTATTGTGAGAAATCGGTTTTGTTCCACGTTAGGAAGCTCATAACCATTAAAAAAGGCGGATTCGAACAAGTTGCACTTTTCTTTCGAAAACCCCAAGTGCGCGTTGGTCCTCCACGAGCATCGTCCAGGTCTCGTGTCCGTACACGTAAAAAATTTAATGTTGTTTATTATTAACATTTCTAATACTTTTTTGCCAAAGCAGGCGCTTAATGACATGTATAAGAAAAAACTTATAAATCGCATTAGTCACATACATTCGGAAACTTATACTTTTCATTAACTCATGAATGTTATTAGCTTTTTGAAATGGGATCATTCATTAGGTGGCATAATGGAGAGTATAAAAATTTTCGAATGGTTTTTTGCCATAACATATAAGGTTATTTTTTTACGTGTAGGGGACTACCGATCCAATGAGCGTTTTGTAGTTTGGTATGGCGGCGAACTCTTTTCAGGAGAAGAAACGCCGCCTGGAAGAAGCGGAGTGCGATGAGATGGAACAGCTGTGCCGATCTCAAGATACACGCAAGTTCTATCAGAAGCTCAACGCATCCCGCAAAGGCTTCGTGCCGCGAGCCGAAATGTGCCGGGATAAGGATGGGAGCATCTTGACGGACGAACGTGTGGTGATCGAAAGGTGGAAGCAGCACTACGAGGAACATCTGAATGGCGCTGAGAGTACAGGCAGTGAAAGTCAAGGCAGCGGAGGAGATGACTACGTCAGTTCAGCGGACGATGGAAGCCAACCAGCCCCCACCTTGAGGGAAGTTAAGGATGCCATTCAACAGCTAAAGACCAATAGAGCAGCTGGTAAGGATGGTATCGGAGCTGAGCTCATCAAGATGGCCCCGGAAAAGCTGGCCACTTGCCTGCACAAACTGATAGTCAGAATCTGGGAAACCGAACAGCTACCGGAGGAGTGGAAGGAAGGGGTTATATGCCCCATCTACAAGAAAGGCGACAAGCTGGAGTGTGAGAACTTTCGAGCGATCACCATCCTTAATGCCGCCTACAAAGTGATATCCCAGATCATCTTCCGTCGTCTGTCACCATTAGTGAACGAGTTCGTGGGAAGTTATCAAGCCGGTTTCGTTGACGGCCGCTCGACAACGGACCAGATCTTTACTGTACGGCAAATCCTTCAAAAATGCCGTGAATACCAGGTTCCAACGCACCATCTGTTCGTTGATTTCAAGGCGGCATACGACAGTATAGACCGCGTAGAGCTATGGAAAATTATGGACGAGAACAGCTTCCCTGGGAAGCTTACCAGACTGATCAAAGCAACAATGGATGGTGTGCAAAACTGTGTGAAGATTTCGGGCGAAGAAGTGGTCATGCGGAGAGCCGGGTGTAACAGCCGGGGTACGGTTTTCAACGGATCCAGTCAACTTATTTGCTTCGCGGATGACATGGACATTGTCGGCCGAACATTTGCAAAGGTGGCAGAACTGTACACCCGCCTGAAACGTGAAGCAACAAAAGTTGGACTGGTGGTGAATGCGTCAAAGACAAAGTACATGCTTGTGGGCGGAACCGAGCGCGACAGGGCCCGCCTGGGAAGCAGTGTTACGATAGACGGGGATACCTTCGAGGTGGTCGAGGAATTCGTCTACCTCGGATCCTTGTTAACGGCTGACAACAACGTTAGTCGTGAAATACGAAGGCGCATCATCTGTGGAAGTCGGGCCTACTACGGGCTCCACAAGAAACTGCGGTCGAAAAAGATTCGCCACCGCACCAAATGTGTCATGTGCAAGACGCTTATAAGACCGGTTGTCCTCTACGGACACGAAACATGGACAATGCTCGAGGAGGACTTGCAAGCACTCGGAGTGTTCGAGAGACTGGTGCTTAGGACCATCTTTGGCGGTGTGCAAGAAGACGGTGTGTGGCAGCGAAGAATGAACCATGAGCTCGCCCAAGGGGTAAACCACTCGGCACAATGTGCCCGCGGCACAGTACGGCACACTTTCGGCACATTTGGGCACCCTTTCTAGTTTTGACAGTTAAGTTGTCAGTGTCAAGCAAGGATGTCATGCTTTTGAAATGAAACAAGAATGGCATAAATAAACAAACACAAAACCACTCTGCTGAGGGTGTTCATACGTGATTCCGTAAAGTGAACTAGTACCCACTTTAGTACCTATATAGGACATCTTGGACATCCTGGAATACGACATTTTACTGTCTTCCAAGGCGACAGAACAAAGCAGAAAGACGGCCATGTCATACATGTGCTTGCGGAACCTGACAAACTTTTAGGAGCTGTTCCTTCTGCTGCCAGGCACCGACGTGAACAAACCAAACATCGAACACAACACACCGCTTCACAAGCTGGCTCGCAGACGTTGTGAATATGTTGACCATACAGTGCCGGAATTTGATAAATGACCCAAAGAGCAATCCAACAATTTTACCTCAGCCTGAAGACTGTTCTCCAAGGAAGAACTCGATGTGCCAAACTGCTATTCGCTGGGGAATCTCCGGTCGAGAGGGATGTCGGCAGGAGCTTTTGAACTGAGCACTAGCAGTGGGCTCGTTTTTGCGGAAAACACACGTGTGCCAAAACAATAGAATAGTGCGCCCGTACACGGCTGCTGGATAAGTGAACACCCTGGGGGTAAGCGGTCACCTGACATTGTACTTCCCGAAGAAAGCAACGCCCTGCGACCAGGAGCAGCAGCATCGCGGAGCAGACAGCTTACCAAAATTGGCTTCGTTCCTTATTCCATTATTCCTTAATCGTTCCAAGAAAGTGAACGAAAACTACATCAATAGATTGGTCCTAAAGTATGTCAAATCGATCACAAGCTACGTCAGCGGCCTGGTCTTCCAATAGAATTTTTCATGCGCTAATAATTATAAAGGCGGTACCAAATAACAATAATGCGCTAATCAAATACATAGTATGCAGCGGCTGATTACTCTGGAAGCGAAACCAATATTGACGACCGACAGGATACGATGATGTGTGTCAGTAGGCGATTCTCAACAGTTCCGATGGCATCATGAAACAAAGTAAATAATCTACTCTACACCGTGTATACCTATTAAATATCTAACCATGTAGTTGAATACGAAACAAAGAGGATCCGTTTTCCTAATAAACAACAATTACAATTACATATTCGAAGAATTAAACCTTCACTTAAACTGAAAAACATCGCTAACATTTCATTCACAAATTACATAACGCCAAAATTTACCATTTGTAATCCTTACCCTCCCCCATGTTAAATTTGATTTGTATGCAAGGTTTCAAAACTATGTAGCTGCAGACACACTGGCAAAACGCACGTAAACGTATCCATTGTGTTTGACCCATTAAAGCGTTATTTTCTTCTTCTTCTATGGCTTTACATTCCCACTGGAACTTGGCCTGATTTTCAGTTATTAATTGATAACTTTTCTATGCCCGCCACTACATGAGTATGTATCTTGTGTGGCAAGATACACTATGCCCAGGGAGTCGAGAATGTTTCCCACCAGAAAATACCCTAGACCGGACCGATAATCGAACTCGCCATCTCCGCATTTGCAATCCTACGCCTTTGCTTGCAAGGCTAACTGGAAATGTAATTTGTGAATTACCCTAAGGGTCGATGTTCACGTAGCGTTTTTTCAAGCTGCGTGCACCCTGCGATCACGCAAGATACCCAGCATCAAATGTAGTAATGCACACGTAAACGTGTGCACGACTACATTTGATGCTGGGTACCTTGTGTGGACGCGGCGTGCACGCAGCTTGAAAAAACGTTACATGGGCATCGGCCATTAGAACAAATTTCCTAATGCTTATTAAAACGTTTGCCCGTCAGGAAGCATTCCACATTGGAGTTGCATTGGGTTTTTCAAGGCTACGTTCTTACTCATCCGGTTTCTGATGGAGGCGACAATAATGGTAATAGTTATAGTGGTATGTATTCAATGGTCTTATCAAGTCATTCAATCGTTCATCCCACAATGTAATACATTGAATAGCTTTATCACTAAATAAAAAGCATGTTTATGTCAGGGATCACATATCTCATTTTCAATTATTTAACATGAAGGTAGTAAAAAGGTCGGAATTTGAACAGGATGTATAAGGGCCGATGTACACGTAGCGGTTTTTTACGCTGCGTGCACGCCGCGTTCACGCAAGGTACCCAGCAAATGGAGCAATGCACACGTAAACGTGTGCACGACTACATTTGATGCTGGGTACCTTGCGTAGACGCAACGTGCACGCAGCTTCAAAACGCTACGTGGGCATCGGCCCCTAATACATGGAGGATTTGCATTTGTCTTTCACCTTCCACGGTCACCTAGTGCTAGTACCCTAGTCTGTGACCTAACTTCATTTTCTATAAAGGCAGTTTTATGTGGTTTTATTTTCACATTCTTTTTTTCTGCTGTTACTGTTAAAAACAACGACTACGTCAATTGTTCCTCACCGGGTCCTCTTTGTCGTCGGATCCTACGCTTATCTGCCACATTGATATTTCCTTCTGAAGGTGTTCAAATGGTTGCTTTTGGTCAGAAACGATAATCAGAAGTGTTAGTTTCGGTTGTTGATGCTTATTGGCGCATTTAGACAAACGGTTCCGCATAAGTCGACAAGGTTCACTCGGCGATGGATCGTTCCAGAACACCTCCGAAAAGAGTAGGCATGGAATTCCGGTTGGACGTGGGGAATAATAGACACTGGCACAGGATAATGCGCCACCACAGGATGGATGTGCTTGGTGGTAAATATAATGTCCCGTATAATGCATTCATACGGAGTGGCAGCAACATATTGCCTGCTTATTCCGGGTTCTTCTGATGAATGGGGACTGGTTATTAAACTGTACGGCGGATTAATTCAATGGAACTTACTTATGGGAATAGTACTATATGCCGGTAACTTCTGTGGTGAAACCGATGATAAAACCACCCGGTTTCGATGGCCGCGATGATCCACTTGCAAATTTCCGTTGTTTGTGGTGCGTGTGAGGCCAAGGGTAGCGAAAAATTAAATATATTTCATGTGTGTTATTTCACTGACCTGAATGCGGTTTTATACGAAATATATATATGATTTAACAGCTAAGATTAATAATTCCTTTCAAAGGTTCGAAGCTTTTCGAAGGAGTTCCTCTGTTTTTGTTATTTATTTACATTATTTCTCCCCGTGATGCCAACATTATGAAAACCAGTGCCGCCACTTTTTTTTTTCTCGGCACGTTTCGGCACACCTGCCGGCCAAATGGGCACAATGAGGCATTTTGAAAGGGTGCCGAGTGGTTTACCCTTGAGCTCGCCCAACTCTACGGCGAACCCAGTATCCAGAAGATAGCTAAAGCCGGAAGGGTACGATGGGCAGGACATGTTGCAAGAATGCCGGACAGCAACCCTGCAAAGATGGTGTTCGCTTCCGATCCGGCAGGTACGAGACGGCGTGGAGCGCAGCGAGCGAGATGGGCAGACCAGGTGCAAAACGACGTGGCGAGCGTGTGGCGTATCCGAAGATGGAGAGATGCGGCCTCGAACCGTGTAATGTGGCGTCAAATTGTTGATTCAGTGTTATCTGTTTAGATGTTAACTAAATAAATGAATGAATGGCGGCGAACTCTATTCGATGTCTTGAGAAGTCCAAAGTACGTACGATTTCCAGCCACTATGCGTCTCCGAATTTCTCTGCTGGTATCATTTTCTAACACCTCGATTTCGTCACCACCGTTACAAACTCACGGTGGGTGGCTCACATTGTCTTCTCTTGAACTTCTTCCTATCATGTACTTCGTCTTCGACGTATTTGATGACTAGTCCGATCCGATTGGCTTCCCTCTTCAGTCTGATGCAGACTTCCTCCATCTTCTCAAAGTTACGTGTCATGATATCTATGTCGTCGGCGAATCCAAATAGTTGGACGGACTTATTGAAAATTGTACCACTCGTGTTAATCCATGCTCTCCGTATTACCCCTTCCAAAGGGACGTTGAATAGCAGACACAAAAACTATCACCTTGCCGTAACCCTCTGCGGGTTTCGAAGGGACTCGTGAATGCCCCTGAAACTCTAACTACGCACATCCCCCGTGCATCGTCGCTTTGATCAAACGTGTCAGTTTATCCTGAAATCCGTGTTCGTGCATTAGCTGCCATAACTGGTCCCGATCGATGGTATCATATGCGGCTTTGAAGTCGATGAATAGATGATGTGTGGGCACGTTGTATTCGCGGCATTTCTGCTGTACCTGGCGAATAACGAACACCTGGTCCGTGGTGGAGCGTTGCAATTGGTGCAAGTCGACGGCATTAAATTTGGGTGAGTACAACCCCCGGCACTTCGAAACATAAACAATGGGTCCATCCGTCACACTTTTTCTCCATGGAAGTCATGTTTTTTGTTTCGTCATTTGTTGTCTCCAAATAACAGACAGGATCCTCATTTGAATAGGGCAGATTTTTAATTGCGAAGTAAATATAAGAAAATAAAATGAACAAAGATGAAAACAAATAATGTTTCTATTATTCGTTCGTTTACTTATTATGCTCAAGTGCATTAAGCGCAACGGAGCCAAAACCATTATTCATTGTTTTACAATTTTGCTGCTTGATGCTCAAATAAGGATTAGATGATTAAGAGAACTATGTAAAACTGACCGAAAAAAAATCGAAATTCCTTTATGACAAGGCAGTTTCATTTTAATTCACCAAATTACGCATAATACTTCTCATTTTTAACACACTCTTAATAAACACAATGATCTCGTCAAAACTTCTCGATTTATTTTGTTAGTCAATTCTTTGGCTAATTTCAGGTGAACCGTTGAAGAATATTTGTAAAGATATGTATTCGAATATACTTCACATGGAAGGACGATAATAGATAAAAGTGAAACCGTCGATAGCGAAACTCTCGAAAATTTTCTCTATAATTTATTTTGCTTTGCTCAATGAAAAATAGTTTTAGTGAAATTAATTAAATGGCTTATTTAACAACTTTCGGTAGAAAGTTATAAAAATTTATTAACAGAAAAGAAATTACTTCAAAATTGAAAATTGTCACCTTGAGGAACGAAAAGTTTTTTACCTATCATACATTTTATTCCATTTTTTCATTATGTATGTCCACACTGATCTATGTAATACTAATAGTTAAATTTGAGAAATGATATTTAATAAACTTGTGTACAGATACACAATTAATAAATTACATATGTTTTTTTTTTGGAAAATCGCGCTTCCGTTTCACTAGTAGTTTAATTTTGTTAATTTTGTGCTTTGAAAAATATTCACAGGGACTTATTCTTATTTGCTTGGCATGTATCAACTTGCTCTCATCGAGGAATAATGTCCCACTATTTTTCTACTGGGCAGTTCTTAACCAATATACTAGGATACTTACAATCCTGTTCTATTCTACAGGATTCGCCAATGCGTTCAGTATCTATATTTAAAATTAATAGGGAGAATCTGTCTTTTGCGCTAGAATTCCGCTGGTGTTACTTTCTAAAGCTACATCTTCCGTGTCCATTCTTCCAATTTTCTTAATTGTGTCTCCATGATATCGCCATCGGGGTGACAAATGGTCAAATGGGGGTGAGAATGGATCACTGTTTTAACTACATGGAATGCTTGTAGAATAGATTTAATTTATCTGAGGACAAGAATTAACAATTTATCTGAGGACAAGAATATTTTAGTATCCGCACTCCTGATGTCGGTGAAGGCGCTGGCCAATTCCCACCCCCTGACACATTGTTACCCCCGACGACGGTACTCCATATTAAAATGTCTGTATTCCAATCCTAATATAAAATAAGGCAATCCATAAGACAGCTGCGATCAGCTGACGATTTTTGTTTACCTTGATTTTTTGACAGATTCTGACCGAACTGACAGAACAATCCAAAGGAAATTGTTAAGCGCGGTTTACACCAGAAGTGAGTTGCCTTCAACTGCATACACTTTGTTTTGATTTCGATCGTCAGTCCTATCGCTGAATGTCCTCATGGCTAGCCTAATTGTCTGCCTCCAAAAGTTGAATAAATTTTCAAGTTATGCGACATTCCCGCTGAACGATAAACCGTTATCCGAGAAAATTAACCCACCAAAAATGTTTTGGTAATCCGCCCCAACAACCTTAAGGCAGTCATCTTAATACTCAGCTATGAAAGCCCCATTCTCCTTTGATTAATTCAAGTTTAGATTGATTTTCATTTACCATTTTTCTGCATTGCACATCAATTCCATTTTCGCCCTATTCGTGAAATGATTCGATTAATCTCGAGTTTGACAGGACCACCCGGACCAAAATTTCGGGGTGCAGTGATATTGTACTGCATATGTCAAGTTGCTCCCGGGTTGGGTGAGTACCTTGTAGGCGGCGTTCAGCAATGTGATTGCGCGGTAATTGCTACAATCCAGCTTATCGCCTTTTTTGTAGATGGGACACATGACACCTTCCATCCACTCCTGCGGCAAAACTTTCTCATCCCAAATCTTGGTAATGACCCAGTGCAGCGCTCTAGCCAGTGCCTCACCACCGTGTTTAAATAGCTTCCCTGGTAGTTGTTCAACTCCAGGGGCTTTGTTGTTTTTCAGCCGGCCAATCTCCTCCTGGATTTCCTGGAGATCCGGAGCCGGTAAAATTATGTCCTGCGCGCGTTCTCCCAGGTCCATCACCATACCACCATCTTCGTCTGCCACATCGCCATTCAGGTGTTCTTCGTAGTACTGCCGCCACCTTTGGATCACCTCACTCTTGTTCGTAAGAAGATTCCCGTTTATGTCCTTACACATATCAGGCTGTGGCACGTGGCCTTTACGTGAACGGTTTAACTTCTCATAGAACTTTCGTGTGTTATTAGTTAGTTTGTTAATTTATCAACAAACTTCGGTTGCCTCTCACTAATACAATCAAACACTGCTGTCATTTGGCGAAAAGCACGTGGTTTTGTTTTGAGCGGAGAAGTTCTGCCTATCTTTTAACACGGCGGCTATCTTGATGTTTACCTTCGCATTCGAGCCTGCGAGCGTAAGACCGCCGTGATATTCTAGAAAAAGATAAGCGCGACAATATTGTAGCGAATTGCGTTTGTTTGTCGATGATTTCAATACCAAATTTTCAAAACGATTTATCTGCTTTGTAAACAAAGATTTAAACGTCGATTTGACGAATCTGATAGCACTCCCACGCAAATCAACACCATCAACAGGTAGCCGAAGGCTTCTCCTACACTCAGCGAACTGGACTAGAAAAATTCATAACTGGCGCCTTATGAATCATCGACTGATTATTCCACCAAGAGTGGTTCTTATACGCAGTTACCTTCCTGAGTATTCAAGCGTCGATGGGCGTGCGGTCTACCTACCGACATCCCAACCCCGACGTGCATGGTTCGATCCCAGTCTGTCGCACTTTACTTTTTTTAAATGAAAATCATCGTTCATAAGGCAATATATTGAAATTCATACCGATTCCTTGTGGCAAATTTTCATAAGGCGTTTGATTGAAAATCATTCGTCCATTATCCTTAGTGTACGTATTGATGGTATTGGTTTGCGTGGCAGTGCTATCAGATTCGACAAATCGACGTTTGAATCTTTATTTACAAAAGCAGATAAGTCGTTTTGAACACCCATAATGCTGGGTAGACACCTTTACGTGGTGTGTTACTGGGTAAGATCTACCACGGTCACATTGCCAGCTACAGGCAAATCTTGACCCAACGAAAACCTTCCCCAATTTCCTTCCCCTGTAGTGATTATGAAATTGTCGGTAAGTCATTAAGTAAATACTACACTAATCCTTCCTTCCAACTTCCTAGATGCTTCCCGACCGCAAATAGTAATACTCATGTCCCTGTAATGTTTTTCTTATATTGGAGTCAAGGATTAAACCCCCCTGGATTTCTAATAGCAGTCTGGAAAAGCATTTCAAAAATAACATGACATGAGTATAATTAAAGTGTCCAATCTTCTAATGTTGTGCTAGTGCTTCTTTTATTTTCAGAATTGTCATCACATCTGTCACCGAGGAAAGAAGCTGACGTTACCGTCTACTAAAATGATGATTTTCTTCTTTTCTTATTTATAGTAGTTATTCTGAACACGATGTCAACCATCACTTGCCGAATGGAGCATTTCATAACTTTTAAATAGCTTCGCTCCCAACGAAAAATTAATTAATATAATATTTGATTACTATTTATCTCTATTTATACTAACTGGAAGTGTTTGGTCCACGCTTTCTTCCTATCCCCTCGATTTCATGGTATGGATCGACTTTAAGGGTTTACAAATTCTGAAGTCGCTCAGTATGTAGAAGTTTTTAAAACTCTTCTCAAGAATTCTAAAAGCAATTTAATTAAAAACGGTAAGCAGTACAGGGTTGGACTTTTCTTACACTGTGTTTTATATGTAATATTAGAAAATAAAATTTCGAATAGAAATATTGTGTTTATTATACAGTAGAAGAAAAATCCAACTCCTTACCGCTTACCGTTTTTAATTAAATTGCTTTTCGAATTTTTGAGAAGAGTTTTAAAAACTTCTCCGTATGGTTTCCCGTGGAGATTTTTTCGATTATCATCTTTCTGCATCTTCTTCTTCATGCAACATCAAAGCGCCAATAATTTCAGCAAGATTTTTAATCGATTGAGCCCAATGTGCAGAACAGTGCCGGAAAATTATACAGCCCTGCACGAAAGCACTCGTTTTATGCTGGAACTGCTGTTTGGGCACTCAATTTCTGTATTTAAATTTAAAATGATCCTATCGCATTGTACTGTATTACGAAAAGATAGAAAAAATCAAACCACACTCAGAAATAAAATAAACCCTTGAAAGGTTTGAAATAAATCATTTTAGTTATTTTTGACTTTTATACCTTACATAGTATAAAGAGTATACTGTGCAGCATTTCAATTTATTCTAAGCCGGAATAACGCGGAAATATTGTTGCTTAGCATAATGTCTTTGGATTTCTTCTCCATTCACTTTATTAATCCTGCCAAGTCACCGCTTTGATTTCTAATTTTTAATTTATTTTCCAGTGAAATTCCGCATGCACAAAAACTAATTAGTTATTATGGAAAGTCCATTTGAGTGACATTTCGCGGATATCATCGGTGATTTTATTTCAGTCGAATATACCGGTACTTCAGTCGCGAGTGTTCTGATTATTCCCCGTGTCCTGCATAAAGATTTGGGCGATTTTAAAACAAAACTGATGCTCTAGGACCTCAAGAACGACGACTACAACATCAACGGAACTCCCACCATGTTGATGGTTCCTGTACTGAATCCGTGCTTACGCGCGGAACATATTCACATAACGCGCGAGAAGACGATCCAACACCTGCCAGCTACGACACGGATCATCGGATCAAAAGAACCTGCTGTCATATGATCCGGTTATGTCGGCAGTTAAATGTTATTTTGGTAAGCCAGTATACATTTTAGGAGGATGTTTATATCCAACTAATTATTTATATATTTCCAGATCATTGAGCCCAAAACAAAAGTCTCGCCCTAGTAAAATGACACGCTATCTGGTGCAGGAGAAAGCATCTTCGGTGACACAGGAATATGACCAGTCACATACATGCATCTATTATCTAGTCAACTAAGGCCCGGTTCCGTATCTCCAGGTGGTGCTCAGATTGATCACATGATATTGACAAACATTTATTATCGCATGATTTTTAATAAAAAAAAATAATATAAACTGTGGTTCCCTTTCTACTTATGTTTTTCAATCATTAGAAGAAAAAATTAAAACAACAAACATAACCTAGAAAACATAACCAAATCCAAAATAAACTAAATGGTAATAAATCTTATTTATACTAGAAAACGATTTTCTAAAAGTTATACTATCCCGGTATTGTTGGATGGAATACGAATTTGGGGTCAACCAGGCGAATAGCCATTTAGAATGACTTTTAAACTATATAGTATAAATTAATTTCTGAGTGCACAGGTTCGACAGTTGACTGTCGGAGAGTAGTTCCGCAAATGTGAAATCACTTGATCCACGGGAACAAAATGTTGGTTTATGTTTTCGGTGTGAACGTTGATTATCGAAAACAAAGAAAATAGGGGGATTCACTTGACGGCGTAGGTTGCTGCGTATCTGTTTATAGAAATGTTTCACAGGTGATTTGAAATATGTCCCATGTGATTGCGTATGAAACATTTCAATAATCAGATACGCAGCTGCTTACGCTGTTAAGTGAATACCCCTAATATGTAACTTCAAGCGAGTGTTATTTGTCGCTCTATTTTTTCAAAAAGTTGTATGTTCCTTTCAAGGCATTTCGTCGTATGTTTATGTGATTTTGAAACATTTTTGACTTCTCGAGTTGTCTTGATATCAAGAAATATCAACATTTTCACACAGTGCATGTAATTTGAAGTTTCCGAAACTCAGTCTTCTTCTTCTTCTTTGCTCCGCCAAATAAGAAGATTTCTGTTTTCTCGCAATACGTTCAAATAAAAGATATTTTAGTTACTAGATGAATGTCTACAATCTTTATCTAGTAACTAAAATATCTTTTGTTCAAAGTGATTATTCACTCTAATACAGTATACTGTAGCATACTACACTGCCCCCATTCGCATATCAGTCCTATACTGTGTTTTCGCATACTGAGATAATAACCATTGAAGTTTCAAAGCGTGTCTTCCATAAAATTCCAAAAAATCTAATAATTGAAACATTGTTGAATCTTGTTGAAATTTTCTACAAAAGTTTTCAATAATCCGGTCTTCAGATTGAAAATAGGCCACTTTCATCGTCTAGTAAAGAAACCTCATTTGAAAACAAAAAGGCACTCACTTTGAAGGTGGTGAGGTGAGAGAATCTTTTGCTGGGTGAGTTCCATCCTGGAATTGCATATTTACAGGGATGCCATATAACAAAATACTCTTCATGAATATTATCTGATATGATTTTTATGGTATTGTTTTCTTTTGTTTTAGACATATGTGTATACAAAAGATGAAGCATTAAAACTTAATAAACCAAAATAATATCAATATGGAAATTTTGTAGATAAACGTAAGCAGTAAATGGTTTAATAATTTGAGTTTTCAAAATGATCTCTTGTTGATGCGATACAATCCGCGGCAACACTGCTCACATTCCGTTCGTTTTGGCTTTCCACGCGACCGAAATATTTCAGTTCAAGTGCAGCCGTTCTTCCGTTCGGACGCGTAAAACCGGTAGTAGTTCGCTCTTCTCTGTCATTCGGATTCAAAGTTCGATCGTTGTGTGGATGCACTTTTCTTATTCTTCCGCTGCTGTGTTATTGAGTGGTTTTCTTCTCGGATCATATCTCGGGTGCGTCGATGCTGGGAAGCTGGGCCTGGACAAGACCAGAAGCTCCTCGTTTGGATTGTGAGAACATCAATAGCAATAATAACAATATTCGATTCGTTCGATTGTTGGGGAAGTGCTAGAGGACGGTGAATTCCAGCGGGTGGCTGGCAAGATTTTCTTCTTCCCGTGTTCGTCACGGTTGTGTTCAATTACCTGGTCCTCATGCTTCGTTGCCAGTGAAGGAAGAGTGTTTCAAAGTGGGATCGTTCCTTTTTATTTACTTATCTGTGCAGGATTCCGATGCCACGGAATGGTTTCCTTGAGCCAGTGGTGAGTGAGATTTGTTGAAAGAGAAGAAAAAAATAGCAGAAGTGACGACAGAGGGAAAGGTGTTGAGGCTGCTAACTGCCGAAAACAGTGCCGGAAAGTGATTTCAATGCCGGTGTGGAATGTGGTTTGAAGTTGAGTTAACTTCATTTACTTTACACGTTTGTATAAGGCGTAAGATTCCTTACTGATCGACTATTACAAAGGTATGTACAGACTAAACTTATTGCTACATTAGTGAAAACTGATAATTATAACACATTTGTCCACTTCCGCAGAAGATTATACGAAACTTCCACGCGGAATTCTTTGCCATTTTCACGCAAAACTGTTCAGAATTTTCACTTAAATTTCTACGGAATTTCCTCTAAAAGTTCTTTGGGATTTCACCGAAAAATTCTTCGGTTTATATTATTAAGAATCTTCAGCAAAAGTTCTTCTCTTCATAATTCCCACGTGAAATTATTTGGAGTTTTTTTTACAGATAATTCTTTAGAATTTCAAAGCGAATTTCTTGATGTTTTTCTTTGGAACACCTATCTAGAGTATATTTTAAATAATTTACACGGAAAGTTGTTTGTAGTTTAAACGAAAAAATGGAATTTAGTCTCTGGAAATTCGTCAGACTTTCAATGCAAAATTTTTACTGTTTCCAGTTCTTTTAAATTTTTAACAGAAATTTTATCGAGAAGCAAAAGAAAAATTTATTAAAAGTTTCGGGAGAATTCTTCATAATTTCCATAAAAAATCTTAGAATGCGATACTAAAATAAGACAATAGGTGAAAACGACAGTAGCTTCAACTGAGGTTTATTGTGAATTAATTATTTGTTACAAATTCAAAGTTCTAGTACTTAGGGACAGGGGCGTAGAAAGGGCCCAGTATGCAGAAAATATTTTCAAAATGTTAACTTTATTACACTTATCTATTTTTTTTTATTCATTTCTTTATTTGGTAGGCACTCTGTGTTTCTTAACCGCTACTGTGCCGTGATCTACTGTGGTATTCTGCTGTACAGAATCCACACAGAATCTATTTTTAGACATTCGTTGTTGTTATCATTGCCGGGTCCATCTCATCGTGAGTCCATTGTGTCCTTTTGTCCGTATCGTGTATCCAATTGTTTGTTGCATAGTTCGGTTGCCATTTATCCGGGTACGTTGGAGGAATGCCTCCGAGAAGAACAATTTGGCAGTCGTCATCGGGCAGCCGTGTCGGTAAGACGCGCACCCTAAAACGCCACCGTATGGCTGCACCTCAGGCGACTGACAAGGGCTTGGTGGAGGCAGGGGCGTCTCGTGGACTTTTGCTACACCTGTTCTACCATGCTGATAAAACAAAATCATCAAGCTGAGTGGTTTCGCATGAAAGTTGGGCATTTAATCTAATATTACAACCTTTTCTTGTACAACTTAACCAAATATTAGAAAAACAATTTAAATAGAAAAGATTTACAAAACAATAAATGACTTATTTTTCTCTTTTGTTACAAACATGTTTTAATTTTAGATGCACTTAAAATTTTAGACTCGGAAATCGTCTAAAATCTAACTTGGTAACAGTTGGGCAATAACTGGATATTGCTCAGAATAGAGATCTTTCATATCGGCTCATTCCACCATTCAGGGTACACGGGTTCCATCGCCGCTAATATTTAAACGTTTATAGTCTCACATATTTTGTTGCTATGATAGAAATGTTATTAACCACTATTAGTATAATAATTATAATATATAATTATACAATTATTGTTTGATGCGACCCCAAATTGTGACGACCAATGAGTCACATTTAGAAGCTGAAATGTGTTCCAGATATTTAATTTCAAATTTCAAATTTAGTGAAAACTATACCATTTTCTCTATGTTGATTTATTTTGAGTATTCTTAAAAAAGCATTATTTAATGTCTCTTTTGAAAACGCAAACATTAATTTAATATTGTTCTTGATGCATTGCATATTCATCACGAGAAAAAACTCAAAGGTGCAGCTCAATCGGGTTGTACGCAAAGGTGACGTAGGACTACGTAGCTATTCGAAAATGATGGTATTTGCCATAATAATTTGTGTTGTTTTATTAACATTGAGCAAACTGCTCGGGGGCCAACTGAATCAAGAAGTCGATTAGTTGTTCCCAGTTGGATGGACTTTGAGTCTCTAACCGTGGAATTAACATGACTCATCGGCCGCTAAAGCCACTCGACTGGCTTTCTGTCGAGGACATCACAAACCTTACTTTGCCACGTACGCTTACATCGCGGGCGAAAACCAAACGTTGCAAATAAATATATTTCCGTTTGGTTTCACGCCACTGCTTATTTCTCCTTTATTTCGTCAATTTTTGAGGATGATGTCCTCCAAAAAGGCCTTTATACAAAAGGTTGATCCGACAATCCGATATGAACTTTCTTCAAAGTGCAAAACTCAATCGTAACTAGCAAATTTGATAGCGCATCGGAGGGAGATGATGCAGTAAATTTGAATGGATGGAATCACTAACAGCAACCAAGCTACCACGCCAAACCCGATCCCACCGAAACAATTCATTTTCACAATAACCTCTTTCTCATCATAAAATGTTGGTCCTGAGAAGAACCATTTTTCATTTCCCAATGCGATTTTCTAATAACTAACAGCATCTAAACGCTTGCCGGCGCTTTGCGTTGAAACTGTCCGACCGCCACCTGATGATTTTTCGCTCAGCCTCCAAAATTTGAAATAAATTTTCCGCATTGCCACTGCCACCCCACGCCTTCGTGCTGCTGTGTCCGCTCCGCTGCATTAAATGTCAAATCGCTCTTTGTGGAATCCCGATCAAAATGGCTCGCGCGCATCGAACAGCAGCTTTCTTGTATTTAATAAATTAAACCCGTAAGCCCCGCCTTTTGTGATCTGAAATGGGTGTTAATGTAATGTGCACTCATAACGATTAATGAAGGGGCAGGGCTAACGGAATTACTTCATTAGATATAAGAAAGCTGCTTTTCAGCGCGCGAGCCATTTCGATCGGGATTCCTGAGACAACGGATCGTTCGGACTTCGGAGAATGACAAATTCAAAGCATTCTGTTAAATTTTCTCGCAAGATTCTGAATTTGGTTATGAGATCAATCGTGAATAGCGAATTTGATAGCGCGTCGGAGGGGGATGATGTAGTGAATATTAATGGATGGGATCACTAACAGCGACCAAGCTACCACGCCAAACCCGATGCCACCGAAACAGTCCATTTTCGCAATTAACTCATTCTTTTCGTAAAATGTTGACCCTGAGAAGAACCAATTTTCTTTTCCCAATTCCCATTCCAATAACTAACTGCATCCAATCCAATCGTGTAAATTTGCAGCATTGCCACACTGCCACCCACTTCGTGCTGCTGTGTCCGCTTCGCTGCATCGAATGTCGCACCGCCTTCCCGATCGAAATGGCTCGCGCGCGCGCCGAACAGCAGCTTTCTTGTATTTAATAAATCAAAACCGTAAGCCCCACCCCTTTGTGAGCTGATATGGTGTAAATATAATGTGCACTCATAACGATTAATGAAAGGGCGGGGCTAATGGAATTACTTCATTAGATATAAGAAAGCTGCTTTTCGGCGCGCGCGAGCCATTTCGATCGGGTTTCCACAGACAACGGACCGTTCGGAGAATGACAAATTCTAAGAATCCAATGAAACTTTCTCGAAAGATTCTGAATTTGGTTATGAGATGTTCACCTGTCATAAGACGAGTTTGTACAATCCCATTGAATTCCACCACTTAATTGTATCTTGACAGATACGTATTTCGACCTCAACAGTAAGGCCGTCTTCAGTGTCTCGTACTTGACTCGACTTGATGAGACACTGAAGACGGCCTTACTGTTGAGGTCGAAATACGTATTTGTCAAGATACAATTAAGTGGTGGAATTCAATGGGATTGTACAAACTCGTCTTATGATAAGTGAAGACATTCCACTGAAAAGCTCAAAATAATTTTCTTAACAATATGAGATGTTGTTTATCTGAGATGCGTATTGTTGCGAGGAATGACAACAGAAATTTGACTCAAGACGAAGTTTCTTCTTCTTCTTCTTCTTCTTATTGGCATTACATCCCCACACTGGGACAGAGCCGCCTCGCAGCTTAGTGTTCATTAAGCACTTCCACAGTTATTAACTGCGAGGTTTCTAAGCCAAGTTACCATTTTTGCATTCGTATATCATGAGGCTAGCACGACGATACTTTTTATGCCCAGGGAAGTCGAGACAATTTCCAATCCGAAAATTGCCAGACCGGCACCGGGAATCGGACCCAGCCACCCTCAGCATGGTTTTGCTTTGTAGCCGCGGGTCTTACCACACGACTAAGGAGGGGCCCACGAAGTTTCTTCATATAACATTATCTCTTGACATCTGTCTGTCCAAGCGACGTTCACTAATAGGTAGTTGCTGTAGGTAGATAGTTTTCACAAAGGTGGCGTCTCTATGGATTTTATACAAAAGAAAGTTGATCCGAAATAAACTTTCTTCAAACTTCAAAACTCAATCGTAAATAGCGAATTTGATAGCGCGTCGGAGGGAGATGATGTAGAAAATTTTAATGGATGGAATCACTAACAGCAACCAAGCTACCACGCCAAACCCGATGCCACCGAAAAAGTCCATTTTCGCAATTAACTCTTTCTTTTTATAAAATGTTGGTCCTGAGAAGAACCAATTTTCTTTTCCCAATGTTCCTTTCCAACTAACTGACACCACAATTTGTAATAAATTTTCAGCATCGGCACTGGCGGTGCGGGATCGCCACAGTGCTATTTTTATGGTCAACCTTTTCTTCATATGAAATTCTGGTTCGTTGAGGTTGAATGATCTGCAGCAACACATCGAGCACCACCACCAATGCGATAGATTTTCTTTGAAAATGTTATTAGCGCCTCCGTGATGCTGTGTCCGCTCCGCTACGATCGCTTTGATGCGTCTGCTATGCGTAAAATCTTGTTCAAACTGAGGATTAGATCCAAACCCGCAAGTGATTGATTTTTGATGTCTGTGCTAGTGATGCATGTACGTGATTGGTTAGTTTACCTATTTCCAAACTTTTTATGAATTTTCGATAATAAATAGTTAAAAATCAGTATTTTCAAATAAATACAAAGAAGCGTTGACTCATCCTTGATCGAATGGTCCAAAAAAATTGAAAATCCATCGAGAAACGGCTTGGATATTAAAGTTTAAAGTCTATCATATTTTCGTGACGGTCCCCGATTTTCGCAATCGTAAAGTGTACCCCAATATAGAAAACACAGACGTAGTCATACGTCAAAAGAAAACCAAACTGTTTCCAATCATCGGCGCGAAAGCGTGCGCGGTGCGCCTTTCGGCAAAGCACAGCCCGACACTACGATCGAGTCTATAAGAAGGTGCGTCGCGTCGTTGATTGTTCTCGCAGCGCGTCGAACGGGTTTGACTCCTGCGCGCATAGCAGAACTTGCATCTAAACGTGCTTGCTTCGCATGCGAAAGAGGATGATGTGAGAAAACGGAGAAAGCTGGCAACGCACACGCTGGTTCTCTGCGCGCGGAGAACGAGTGAGCATACCAAGAAGGAGGAAATTATTTCAAATCATTTGTCACACGGAGAAATGGGAATACTCAGAAGTGGGTGAATTTTCACCCACCTTCAAGATAAGTGGACTAACCCACAAGGTGAGTACAGTGGCTCTACCCATAAGTGGGAAGAAGGCTTGTACGTCAAATCTGATGTGTACTTTTCACCCACTTTCTTGAAGCAAAATTTCGCTGTTGATGGATGAAAATTACCCATCGTCAAAGAATTTAACGGTGTTGAGCGTTTCTTAAAATTGATTAATAATTAATTATTGTAAAAATGAATACGTACAATAAACAACGCCCTTCTATTTTATTTATTATAATTCTGAAACTTACAAACCAAGCATATTACATATCCAGCTTTTTACGCTAGCCATAAATTATCAAGGGGTGAATCGAATTTGACATATGCTGTGTACTTACATTTTAATAAAATCTTGGTAGCCATGAAGAAGAGTTCTGATTTTTCCGTTACCAACAAGATTTATTAAGTTGTTTATTTGTAATCAACACAAGAAAATTCAATTCAAATTTCCAAAAACAACTAATCACACGCATTTTGATTTTCTTTCATATTATATGCTAATTATTCTTCTATTTTAGGCATTTAATTGATTCAATTTGATGAATAAAGGAAAATGTTGACAAAATGCCTTGACAAAGGAAGATTAGTGTAGTGTTCACCCGGTGTCAATAAGGGTTACGATCTTCCATTGGATGTTGACTAAAAAATTAGGCCTGCAGTGATCAATACCACGCCTGTAATTACGGATCGTTCTTAATTATATAAATGTTATGCAATACTGTCCATTCTCCCGAGCATCCCGTGTTATTGTTGGTGTTATGCCTCTGCCCGTAAACCTTTCGCTGCTATTTGCCATGTCGTTGGTGTTAAAGTTTGCGGATGTGAGAAAAAATGTTTATCCCATTTCGTTCTTCCTCACATAAGAACTCTCTTCTATAACTAGTACATATTGCATAAGACCATAAGATGCCTACCTAACGTTTTGAATGAACAATGATCTCATTCACGAGTCGAATCATTTCTTATTTTGTAACTCTTCAAATGACGCTTAAAAACCATAGTTTTTTAGGTTTTCCGAAGGATCACACAATGTCCGAACTAAGCATTTTGCTCTATTGATACAGCAATAGGTAGAACGCTTGTGTCCTTGTATTAAATAATCATTATTGATCCAAATGCGTCTGCCAAACTTATATTTTGAACACCTAAAACAAAGAAAAATGTAGGAATGTTTTAACACAGATGGAATATAAATAAAACCAAGTTTTAGATGCATGCTCGAATTTCAAGTGACGTTATTTTTTGACAGTTTAATGCTACGACAAAAAATTTCAACGAATCACCGATTGCTAAGATCTATCTATAAAAATTATAGTGGACACAGCATATGTCAACAGGGGTGATTCAAAGAATTATGGCACCGACTCGTAAAAAGCTGGATTTGTTAAAAAAAAAACAGTATTCACAAGTTTAAGTCAATTAGATCGCATTAACATAATTCCACAGAATCCTCTTGAACGCTCGTTTTCCGGTTAAATGTCCATTTCTTGGTCGTCCTTATAGATGAGGATGATATTGAATCTATATTTTCTCTCAGAAAATATTCTAGAAAGAGTACAGAAAAACTTTATATCAGAACACCCGCAGTTACTTTGAAACTTCAAACTCTGCACAAATAAAGAAACTTTCCATAAGCTAAATAAAAATGTCAAATCACACAGCACTTACCTGTAATATTCAGGATGTCATTATTTTTATTTTTTTGGTATTTTAATAAAATAAATGCGGACCAGAACAGAAACCTCGAAGAACCAGAACATCAGAAAAACAACAAGTTATTTTTCATCCATAAGAGGATGGAATACACTCACATCGAAAACTAATATGAGCTAACCCAAGGTGGGTACTTTCCACGCATCTAACAAAACTTGAAATCACTCATCTTTCTGACAGCTCCATATAGCTATTCAAGATGGGTGATTTTAAAACATAAAATGTGTAATCTCAAATCTCCGTGCATGGCACAAAACTTTAAATTTGACTTCTGGCAGCGCTGCTGTTGGTTCTTCATTATAGATCGTACGACTGGCAAAAGCTTTCTATGTGATGGGGTGTGGTTTTCAGAGAAACACACATTTAGCTGCAATTTGACTGTACGCCACGCATGTGGCGTTAACTTGATCTGCCTACGAAATATTTTGTTTCTTTAGATGCTTAGATGTTAAAATCATTGGAAATATTACGTGAAGCTTTGTTTAAAAATTTACTGAGTAATTTATTTATATTTTTTCATTAATTGCCAAGATATTAATTTCTTACTTCTGACCTACAAATGGTTACCTGTTCCATGAACAGGTAGAACGTATGGACGAGTCGCCCCTGGGTGGAGGGGCTGGGAATCGAACCCATGACCGTCCGTTTATAAGGCGAACGTGTAGCCAACTACGCTACGGGACCCCCATCACTCACTTATCTATTATCATACTATTATTTATTGCACAATCGGTTAATCCTAGTTTTACAAACAAAGCAGTAAAAGCATCATCCTAGTCCAAACTCTAAGTCTTGAATAGGTTGAACTAAAGGACCTTTGTAATGAAATCGACTAGTTGATGTTGAAGATCGTCAAGTATTTCTTGCAGCCACAAGGACTCTGCGGTGGCTGCTGGCACACGTAGTCCGCCTACACAGACATTTTTTATGCACTTTTGCGCGGAAAAAAAACTAAACAGCGTAAATTTCAATGATTTGCCGCCAAGATGAAGCCATTATTATTGCATGTTGATACAGTGTTGACCCAAATTTGTCTACCCCAGATTTGATCACGTTTTCAACCTGATTTAGTCACGTTTTTGAACCGATATTCTATTTGTTTATTTTAACTAACAGATTTTGAAAAACCGCTTTGAGTGAATTCTTTTCGAGTTCTTTCTCATAGAGACACGAAACCTTTTTAACGTAGGTTCCTTCGGAAGCATTATCTCAAATTCAAGAAAAAAGTAAAAACAAAAAGTATCAAACACAAACATTAAGAAAAGGAATAATATATGTTCCATTATCGTTATATTTTTATAAGCTTAAATGTCACGAATAAATGGATACTGAAACAGAATATCCTGAGTATCAATGAATGCTTTTCTCGGTAAAATATATCGGGGACAAACAAAAAGGATGTGATCAAAATCTTCATATCCTATGCCACAATCACAAAATAAGCCTTAAAAATGAAAAAAATGAAATTTCGTCCAACAGGAAAATTTTTAAACCATGGTAAACAATTTAACATCGGACAAATAGAATGACAATATTGTCCTTTATCCCAGGAATTCTATGAAATTTGCCAGTTAATAATTTACTGTCTCTTTAATTTTGAAAAATGTTCACACGGAAAGATATCTCGGTTATAAATAATTCCACGAGTAACACCTAAATTTGCCAATGCATCAGCTTGATCTTTACCATATATATTACAATGATCTGGAATCCAAACAAATTTTACAGTAAAATCTTTAGTATATAGATTAAGGAATAATCCTTTGAGCTTCAATATTGGACGAATAATTTTGAAACTAAAATTTATTGAATTCAATGCATGTAAACAACTTAAACTATCTGAGAATATGAAAAATATGTTAGGTTCTTGATTTTTAATCAAACAACATGCAAAATATAGAGCATTTAGTTCTGCTAAAAACACAGAACAAGGTGACTTTAACTTATAAAAATGAACTAGCTGATTATGAAAAACACCAAATCCTGCAAAAATTCTACATAATGAACCATCGGTAAAGTAAAATTAGTCAAAATTGACCCCTTTGAACTTTTGTTCGAATAATGAATTAGCTAATTTCAAATGAAGATGGCTAGGGATATATTTAAATTTTTAAGTAAAGATAATTCTACAAATGGGCGATATGAATGAACATTATTAATGTCCAATTCATAAAAGTGGTATAATGTCCTCAGCTGAACAGTAAATAACTGAACTCAAAATTCTACTAGTGGGATTAATTTCATATAATGACTTCAATATATGAAAGTAAAAGAAGATTGTTAAAAGTTTGAACAGTATTCCCAAAAGTAAAACAACCATATTCGATAACTGAACGAATAGTAGTTTTATAAAGTGTTATTAAATCAGAGGGATTAGCGCCCCACCATGTATTAGTAATTGTACGAAGGAAGTTAGTTCGCTTCAAACAAGTTGTTTGAATATATTCAAGGACACTCCTCACGGAATCCTAATTTAAATGTATTCGCTTTTTCAAGGGCACACCACTCGATTCGAAAGCAACGCACAACTGTCATGTTTTGCCTTTCTCGTACACCCAATTGTAACACGATTTTGTGATAGAAGGTCCGGAGACCCATAGTGTTGTATACCAATCGACTCAGCTCGACCAATTGAGATGATGTCTGTCTGTGTGTATGTGTGTGCGTGTGTGTTGTATGTGTGCAAAATAAAACCCACTTATCTTTTAGGCACTTATCTTGATCCGATTTGTTTGCAATAAGTTCGACGGGGAATCCTGTCCCATTATTTCCTATTGAAAATTGGCCAGATCGGACTATTAGATCAAAAGTTATGGCCAAAATACGATTTATATACAAAAAACACGCTAAGAAATTCTCACTCAATTTTTTTAGTATATCTAATGTACGAGAAAGGCCCAAACAACTTTGTTTCTTTACTTACTAATAAGGCCGTTACAAATATTTAATTAAATGTTTGTCCTACTGGTCTGCAAAAGGTCAAGGGTAGGGGGATAATAAAAATAAATATTGAAATAAAAAAAATCAAAAAACTCCTCAGATTTGTTAAAGAATGTTTTGAAAATCCTCAAAATTATCTGAATTTTTTTGCCTCCTCAAAATATTATTTTTTGGCAAAAAAATTTGAGGGGGGGGGGGAGACAAAATAGATTTTAAATATTTGTATCGGCCTAAATAAAAATAAAAAATACAGTACCAGCCCGCTATGTCAACATTTGGATTCCCCGAGGAGTGACCTTTATGTGAGAATTCCACGTCAATTTTTTTTCAAACAATATACCAAGATATTTATAAGTCAAAACTTGTTCTATTTCATGACCATTCAAATATACAACATTGCATAAAATGGCAAATAATTTCCCTACTATTTCCGCTGATATATAAGGCACTAGGTGTATGTACCCGACCTTGCTCGGAGTCGCCAGACCGAAGTGGCCTGTGCAATACATAAGAGTCTTCTCCATTCGGCTCGGACCATGGCTGCACTTCGCCAACCACGCAATCTCCGGAGGGTCCGCAAATCGTCCTCCACCTATCGATCCACCTTGCCAGCTGTGCACCTCGCCTTCTTGTTCTAGTCGGATCGTTGTCGAGAACCATTTTCACCGGATTACTGTGCGACATTCTGGCTACGTGCCCGGCCCACCGCAGTCGTCCGATTTTCGCGGTGTGAACGATGGATGGTTCTCCCAAAAGCTTATGCAATTCGTGGTTCATTCGCCTCCTCCACGTACCGCCCGCCATCTGCACTCCACCATAGATGGTACGCAACACTTTCCTTTCAAAAACTCCCAGTGCGCGTTGGTCCTCCACGAGCATCGTCCAGGTCTCGTGTCCGTAGAGAACTACCGGTCTTATAAGCGTTTTGTAGATAGTCAGTTTGGTACGGCGGCGAACTCTATTCGATCGGAGCGTCTTGCGGAGTCCAAAGTACGTACGATTTCCAGCCACTATGCGTCTCCGAATTTCTCTGCTGGTATCGTTATCGGCGGTCACCAGTGAGCCCAAGTACACGAATTCTTCAACCACCTCGATTTCGTCACCACCGATAGAAACTCGTGGTGGGTGGCTCACATTGATCTCTCTTGAGCCTCTTCCTATCATGTACTTCGTCTTCTACGTGTTGATGACTAGTCCAATCCGTTTGGCTTTGATTTTCAGTCTGATGTAGGCTTCCTCCATCCTCTCAAATGTACGTGCCATAATATCAATGTCGTCGGCGAAACCAAATAACTGGATGGACTTCGTACCACTCGTGTCAATCCCTGCCCTTCGTATTACTCCCTCCAAAGCGATGTTGAATAGCAGACACGAAAGACCATAATCTTGCCGTAACCCTCTGCGCGTTTCGAAGGGACTCGAGAATGCCCCTGAAACTCGAACTTCGCACATCACCCGATCCATCGTCGCCTTGACCAACAGTATCAGTTTATCCGGACACCTATTTTCGTGCATTAGCTGCCATAGCTGGTCCAGATCGATTGTATCATATGCGGCTTTGAAGTCGATGAATAGATTATGCTTGGTCCCATTATATTCGCGGCATTTCTGCAGTACTTGACGAATGGCGAACACCTGGTCCGTGGTGGAGCATTCGCACACAAAACCCGCCTGGTGCTGCCCCACGAACTCTCGATTGGTGCTAGTCGTCGGCATAAAATTTGGGAGAGTACCTTGTAGGCGGCGTTCAGCAATGTGATTGCGCGATAGTTGCTACAACCCAGCTTATCGCCCTTTTTGTAGATGGGACACACGACACCTTCCATCCACTCCTGTGGCAAAATTTCCTACTCCCAAATCTTGGTAACGACCCAGTGCAGCGCTCTGGGTAGTCAGTGCCTCACCACCGTGTTTAAATAGCTCTCCTGGTAGTTGGTCAACCCCAGGGGCTTTATTGTTCTTCAGCCGGCCAATCTCCTCCTGGATTTCTTGAAGATCCGGAGCAGGTAAAATTATGTCCTGCGCGCGTTCTTCCAGGTCCATCACCATACCGCCATCTTCGTCTGCCACATCGCAGGTCTTCTTCGTAGTGCTGCCGCCACCTTTGAATCAGCTCACGCTCGTTCGTAAGAAGGTTCCCGTTCATGTTCCCACACATGTCAGGCTGTAGCACGTGGTTCAACTTCTCATAGAACTTTCGTGTGTTATTAGCGCGGTACAGTTGCTCCGTCTCTTCACGGTCTCGATCTTTCTACTGCCGCTTTTTCCTGCGAAAAATCGAGTTTTGTCTGTTCCGCGCCCGTTTGTCTCGTGCCTCGTTCGCCCTCGTGCGATGTTGCAGCAACCTCGCCCATGCTACATTTTTCTCCACAACTAACTGCACACATTCGCCGTCATACCAGTCGTTTCTCTAATCCGGGGCACCGTGCCAAGTTCAGCGGTTGCGGTGCTACCAATAGCGGATCGAATATCTCTCCAGCCATCTTCAAGAGACGCTGCGCCTAGCTGCTCTTCCGTTGGGAGTGCCACTTCCAGCTGCTGCGCGTATTCTTGGGCTAGTCTACCGTCTTGTAGCCGCCCAATGTTAAGCCGCGGCGTCCGACTTCGACGCGTGTTGTACACCGTCGAGAGTTTTGAGCGCAGGCATACTGCAACGAGGTAGTGGTCGGATTCAATATTCGCACTGCGGTACGTGCGGACGTTCGTGATGTTGGAGAAGAATTTACCGTCGATTAGATTATGGTCGATTTGGTTTTCCGTTTCTTGGTTAGGTGATCTCCATGTGGCCTTGTGGATATTTTTGCGGGGAAAGAAGGTGCTTCGGACTACCATTCCGCGGGAGGCTGCAAAGTTTATGCATCGTTGGCCGTTGTCATTCGATACGGTGTGCAGACTATCCGGTCCGATGACCGGTTTATACATTTCCTCCCTTCGTACCTGAGCGTTCATGTCACCGATGACGATTTTGACGTCCCGCAGTGCTCCAGCTGTGCGTAGAACGCTTCTTTCTCGTCGTCGGGTCTCCCTTCGTGTGGGCAGTGCACGTTGATGATGCTATAGTTGAAGAAACGGCCTTTTATCCTCAGCTTGCACATCCTTGCGTTGATTGGCTGCCACCCAATCACGCGTTCGCGCATCTTACCCAGCACTATGAAGCCGGTTCCCAGCTCGTTGGTGGTGCCACAGCTTTGGTAGAAGGTAGCCGCTCGATGCCCGCTTTTCCACACTTTCTGTCCTGTCCAGCAAATCTCCTGCAGCGCCACGACGTCGAAGTTGCGGGGATGTCATTCATCGTAGATCATCCTGTCGCAACCTGCGAAACCTAGCGACTTGCAGTTCCATGTTCCAAGCTTCCAATCGTGATCCTTTATTCGTCGCCTAGGTCTTTGTCGATTATATCGAGTCGTATTATCTCTTATATTGTTCATAGTGTTTGGTTTTCCAGGCGGCTTATTGGGCCTGCGCAAACCTCCTGTCTCGTCGGAGGGCCGTCGTGTCAGGACTGTTTAGCGTCCCACCTAACACCAGGACTTGGGCTTGTGCGCTTTGAGCGGCACACGGTCGCTTTGGTGGGGCCTACTTGCGGATACATGCAGCTTTTTATAGAGGTTTTACAGGGCCCACTGTCAAACCCCACCACATCCTAGGCAAGCTCCACAACTCGCAGATGGCTGGGGAGGGATCGTCAAGCCCTTGGACATAGTCCCTGCTGCCCGCATTGGGGTTGTTGCAGCCATCAAAAGAACGATTCGGATTTAGGACTTCTGCTAGATCAAAAATTAACTTTTAAAAGTCACATTGAAGGCATTCAAGCCAAATGTAACAAATATATTAAGTCACTTATAAACAGAAAATCAAAACTTTGTCTTAAAAACAAACTTTTGATTTTCGAACAAATTTTTAGACCAGCCATGTTGTATGTTGTGCCAATATGGACTAGTTGCTTCAATACCAGAAAGAAGGCACTTCAGGCGACACAAAATAAAATTTTGAAAATGATTCTGAAGATGCCTTCGTGGTACTTCATAGAATTGCTAATATTGAGACATTGCAACAAATGTCCAACAAAAAAAAAGAAAGATTCGGGTGAATTCAGTGCATTCAATGAGGAAAGCGACGAGGACCACGGAATCAACGACTTTACGGTGCGGTACGGTACGAAAGATCGTGAAGGAAGATTGCGGGGCGATGTCGAGGGCACGAAAAAAAGCTCAAATGATTACCAACTGTATCCGGGAGCTACGAGTTCAGCGATATCAGAAAATTTTGAACTTCCGCAAGCGAAAAATCCGGTAATCCTGTTTACCGGCGATGGCATGTTTACCGTCGATCCCGTTTTAAATTCAAGAACCGATCACTATATCAGTTCTCTCCCATCAACAGACGGGACCGTCGAGTATAAAAATATGTGTCTGACAAGGCATCCTGGATTGGTAGCTTCCGATGGCAAAATATGGACCCGGTGTTTATTCCAAAAGGCGACAAGGTGAACTCTGAGGTCAACATCGGGATTTTAAGAAAGTATGTTCTTCCGTAGATCAAAGAGCATTACGGGCCAAAGCCAAATGTTGTATTTCAACAAGACGGGGCTCCGTGCCACACCTCGAACCGCACTCAGAAGTGGTTGCAGGAACATCTGCCATTCCGGACGAAGGAAATGTGGCCGCCATCCAGCCCGGATTTTAATCCGCTGGATTATTCAGTATGGCGCATCATGTAGGACAAGGCCTGTTCTAAACGCCATACGAGTACAGCAAGCCTCAGACAAATATTGACCAGTACCTGGAGAGAAATGGATCCAACCTACATAATTAAGACTTGCCGTAAGTTCCGGAAGCGTGTGAAGGCTCTAATTGCAGCAAATGGAAATTTATTCGATGATTAATATAATTTAAGATTATACGAAGCATTCCCCCTCTGAATAATTAAAAAAAATCAAAGCCGAATTTTTCAATAGCAAAATGTCATATTTTTGCCAGATCTACAACTTTGTCTTAGATACTTTTTTTTATCACGTTTGTGAAAAAAATAGATTTCGAACTTTTTCAATAGTAGGTACTATTGAAAAATAAAATCCACTCAAATATGGGCAATATTTTTGTGATTTTTTTTCTCTGAAGACACTATCTAGATCATATCAGCCGTATGGGCACAAAACAATTAAGTTCCGACCATGTGCGCTGGTGTGAAAGACGGTACATGAAGGAGGGGAATGACGTTGGGGGAACCATTAAACGTTCGACGGCGAAAATCAGATGATTGCGGTGGGCCGGGCACGTAAACAGAATGCCAAACAATTACCCGGTAAAAAGCTGGCACAAGAAGGCGGTATGTCCAACGAAAAAAGTGGATTAACTCGGTGGAAGATGATTTACGAACCTTCTGTATACTGCTTGGTAGGTGACGTGCAGTCATAGACCAAGTAAAATGGGGATGTAACAGTCTAAACCTTAACATTGTTAAAGTGAATATTATTCATGTAGTCAGCTCAAAACAAACGTAAATTCCAGTTTAAATGCTCGCATAAGGGCACTTTAATAGATAAGTATCAAAATTAACCTGTACGGCCCTTACATTCGCAACCACGTGATCACGTAACATCCGAAAAAGGAACGATACTCAAAACGTCCCTTCGATCAATGTTTCATGGCTTGTTCCATATAGCCAGTCTCACTCTCACTGCCCCAAGTACAAGTACGGCTTCATTCCATCGCCAGTTGGAACCGGTCCTTTGGACCCACAAGGCGTTGCATGACCCCAAATTTGGATTCCGTTTGCTGCCCTCCGAAAAGGGAAGAAGCAACATGAAATTCGCAAAAAAAGAAATCGAACAACTTCGTCGTCAAACCGAAAACGCGCCAAGCAACTTTTCCAGCCTCGATTATTCTCCTGCCGTTTTGCTGCTGCATACGTAAACCCGTTGATATTGAGATTGTTTCTTCCCTTCATGTCCGTTCACTGTCCAATGTTGGTGGTGGTGGTGGTTAAAAAGTTGTCCGACAAGTACAGGTACTTGGTTTTATTTCGATCTTTTGCTTTTTAAACTGACTTGCTGCAAGTAAGTCTCGTGCATAAACTGCGTAATGAATCTAACGTTTGGTTTTTTATTCTCTCATTGCAGGTATTTTCCAAGATTTCTGAATACCAATTGATGAACCGCCAGTCGATGATTCCCAGGTCAAAATTTTATGCAAAATCATAGGAAATAAGTGCCTTCAATTTACCCAAACCGCGAATAGAATGGAATGAAGCTGCAAAAAATACCAAAGCGTATAGATAAAACAGTACACAGTGAAGTGAAGTGAGATGTTGGATTTTTTTTTCGGTAGGGTGGTAAACAGAAGAGATAACCGTATACACAAAGTGAACGATCCAAAGGCATCAAAAGGCATTCAACAATTCTGGTGCAAAGTGGAGCCGCGCAAATTTGACAGACAACAGCCGCAGAGACCGGCCGGCGAGCGCAGCGGCTCGAGTGGAAAATTGAGAGGGTTTGCTTTCTTTGGTTCGGCCGGTCGAACAGTTGGGTTGTTATCATCGCCGTCATCATCATCATAACTCGGATGACTGGCTGTGATGGACGAAGGTTTTTTTTCGTCTTCGTAGGAGAATCTCGAAGTGGTTCGATCAGACACTTGTGTGTGCAAAACGAGAGTGGATTCCGGGCAGTTCTGTGCAAATCGACTGGAAAAACTGACCGCTGCATGCTTTGAGGTCAATTGAACCATGATCAGACTTGATTTATTAGCCTGTAGCCAAGGGAGTGTAACCCTTGATTGCGCGACAAGATTGAACCGCCGGGAGGAATGCATGTACTTAACCGGATTTTTTCACGTTGATTGTATGCAGAACTGATAAAACATTTATTGTAATATGAAACGATCAAACAAGGGTTATTAATATTAGTCGACTCGTTTCCAAGCTTATGACTAGAAAATATTGTTTCGGTCTTGAACCATCAACTTTCTTCCCCCGTGCTTCAGTTGTGCATTCCATAATACCTGGGAATTCAATCTCACCAGGACCGAGAATAGAAACGAAGTATAACACAGCGCAGCACGAGAAGCAGCTTAGCTTGCAGGGCATTTATTATGTCAACGTGCGCTGAATTGAAATCAATTTAAACTCATTAAGGGAACGACTCCTTCTCCACATCGCCCGAGTACACATTCACAGTATTATGGCTCGTGGAATCTGGTTCAAACCTTACGATCTTCAGAACGTATAACATCTGATATATGCATGCCATGAAAGATTGTAAAGCTGTGTCTTCAGATTATCGCTGTGGAAGGTGATCAAATTGAATATTTTTCAAAAACTGTCTCCGATGGTTCATAATTCCTCGACGGGAATCACGTCAAGAAGGTGACATCGATCGCGCGAGTTCCAACGGCTTCAGAATACATAAATCTGATGACATCGCACCAAAGCACCCAACCAACGCCTGCACTAGCGGTGCCTGCAGTGGTGAGGTCGGAATTCGATCCCGTTAGACTTCGCTTCATTGGCAAGGACAGGTAAATTGCCTGCACGGTGGTTGTGATCTTGGCGACCGGTGTCGATTGTTGATCGTCGAACCAACAACGTCGGAATTGCCCTTTAGGCGAGGTGTGCCCGTGCCGTATTCAAGCATCGAGAAGGTGACTTTGAAATATCGAATTCGATACTGCTGCACTCAGTCAGCACCCCCTCCTCATTAATTTGGTTCGCACTACTGCATTGCGATGGGATTCGATCGATGGATGTGCTCCATTAGGTATAAAGATATCAGGCATAGAAACATTAGAACGTTAAAAATAATGGATGATAGCATAACTAGGTATCATTGAATTCAATCCGTATGTACAATTCCCATTATATCGATCGTCTATTATGCCTACCATACATACGCCCAAAATCGGAAATGCACGTCACTGAGGTTCATTACTGCGCTGAAACGAGATCGTGTATTGTTCTTCGCCGGAGGAGCAATCAATCGACCGGAAAGCTGTTACTCCCATAGAATTGCCATTTGCGTGTTCTCCGATCTTTCGGTCGGAACATTCAAGAACGAAAAAAAAACCCAGATTAATCCACCTAGCGTTGGTGGTGCCTTTCTCGCATTTAGTAAGGACACCAACCTTATATGGGGTTCATATGATCCGATGTACCATTTTCTTCATAATTTTTAAACGCAATGACCGATCGTTATAAAATTCAATAGTGATCAACAAGGCTTTGTTGTCGAATGAAACGTGTTGCGAGAAAATCGGTTAAGGATTTCTATACGAAAAGTTGTCTAATGTTTTTTATAGCGTTTGTGCACACACATACACACATACATACACACGGACAGACAGATATGTGCTCAGCTCGTCGAGCTGAGTCGATTGGTATATAATACTATGGGTCTCAGAGGCTTCTATAAAAAGTTCGTTTTCGGAGTGAAATGATAGCCTTTCGGTACAACTTAGTTGTACGAGAAAGGCAAAACGACAACAACGAGAATATTTAATACCAAGCTGAATTCTGACTCTGGCTTGAAAATCGACACGCACCACTTTGTGAACGATGCTAGTTTGGGAGCGTCTGTCTGTGTGTGGGCAATTATCCAATGTTGTTGGCGGTTGGTAATCAACGGCGTACGGCGGCCACGATAACGCGCGCTAGTTCCCGACAACTGGATTGAAGTTTGTTCCACCAAGCGTCCGTCTGGCTCGGTTGGTGAGAAACAAATACACGGCTAGCTGGCTGAACCAGCTGCTACTTAATTTGCAATGGCGATTGTTGATTTTGCAAGAATTTCTTAATTCACATGTGATATGGTCGGGGTTCAGCCAAATCACACCAAGCGCCAATGAAAAATTTTCAATTTTTTGCCAAACTCTTCGTGTAACAGATTCACTTAATCATAAATCGCATCGGACATCATTCAACGCCATAACTGAGGATCTCCTGCAACGAATGTATGCATGAATTGACATGAAATACTTTCCGTTTTCCTTTTGCGAACGAAATAACACAGGTCAGTCAAAAAGCCGCTTGGTGCGGTTTGACTGAACCCCGACCATATATCAAATAGATTTTTAAGCCTAAAAGAGTCGTCTCTTCTCTCGGTTTTTATTTTGATTACGTTTACAAGTTCAACACATGAACACTTTTCGCCTTGTAAACATGTTAAATCTGTTACAATTTTGACAAAAGAAAACATTGATTCCTGTTGTGTTAATAGATTCTTGGCATGAATGTTCTCTCTGCTGAGCCAAGAATTATGCCTTTAATACGAGGTAACACACGCTAACTAAGATGTGAATGTGTAAATACTACACATGCTTGGAAGTGTTGGGAGATGGATTGCGAGTGCTTCGACTACACATCCGGGCTCATTCAGTAGCCGCTAAGTTGCAAAGGCCGACGGTGGTCCTTCGTAGCTAAGTTGGTTAAAAGCACCAGTCTAGCGTACTGCGGATCTTGGGTTCGAGTCCCATCGAAGGAAAGTGGTTACTTCCAATACATTTTTCAAATTAAAATCTTAACACATTACACCCGGTTCTTTTTTTTTACACGGAGGATACGTTCCGTGTAAAAAAGTTTTCAGTTCAAAATTTGAAAATCCGTGTAAAAAAAGTTTTATCATTTCTCGACGAATCATGCAAAATGGAGCAACTTTGCAAAAATTTTGTGCAAAAAAAAGAATCGGGTGTATACATATTTCCTAGTAATATTTTGGTTTTATGCTGGTTTTATAACACTCTTGAAGAGTAAATTGTGGTTTTCAAGAGCGTTATAAAACTTAGCATGTTACTTGGGATTCACTTTGGAGTTTTTGGAAAGGATTGTTAGTTAGACTGTCGTTGCTACTAAATACCGAGAACACATTTGCATCTCCACGATTGTCTTGGAAAAAGATATTGTGCTATTTACAAAGGATATTTTATCTGGGTTCACTTCGGTAAGCGATGCGATCTGTGGAATGGGTTGTATAATATTAAACACGCATTTAAAATATTCTACTCACGGTCCTGCCCATCGAACTGGCGTGCTAAACATAACCACGATTAATTGACTTACAGAGTGTAAAAGCGAAACAAAATATGTTATGCATGCTGTTTAAACGAGATAAAACGCGTCCTCTATTAATTTACTTTCCGGCCGCACTGATTGATTTGCTCAACAACCACACAAAACAGAACAAACTCACTCGGATCTCTAAAATATGCCGCGTCCTGAATGAAACACGGTTAATCGTGCACTGATTGAATTGCTCGCCGTCCGCAAAAATGTTCCGCGTCTTGAACCAAACACGATTGATTGTGCACTGATTACAGTGAACTCTCCCTTACTCGAAGTTAGGAATATATCGAAATAGGAAACACATGTATATTTGGCCGAATACCAATACCAATACTTGTCCTTCTTGAAAAAGAGCATCAACAAATTTCCATGATGAATTAGAAATGTTCCACAACAAATAGGAAATTGTCAATGAAGAAATCTGGGTATGACCAATAAATAAAAAAAAATTTCCACAGATAATGCAAAATTTCCATAAACAATTGAGAATTTTCCACAAAAGCTGCCCCTAAAAATTATAAAAAACAGAAAATTTCCAATAAATAAATCAGGTTATGAGCAATAAATAAATATAAAATTTCCACAAATAATGACAATTTTCATAAACAATTAAGAATTACCCTTAAAACAAAAATAAATTAGCACTTTTAAAAGCATAAATTGCAATTATAGAAGAAGATTTTTTCATAAAGAAATCAAAATGTTTCACAAAAAAAAATACAAAAATTCCATAAATAAATCAATATTAGCAATAAACAATAACAAAGCTTTCATTAAAAAAAAAATCATGGAAATTTTAAACTTTTCCACAAAATTATCAATAAAGAGCAATAAAGAATAAGAAAATAACCAAAAACAAATCAAGAAAGCATTTAAAATTTTCTATGAACTTTAAACGCTTTTAAAAAAGGAGTCATCTATGGAAAAACTCCCAGTTTTATGGCCTTTTTATATTTCTTTATGGAAAAATTCATTATTTTTTATTAATTTTTCCGTGGAAAGTTTTTAATTTTTTTTGGAAAGAAAAGATTTCTCGCCTAACTTTTCAAAAGGAATTAAGTAACATTTCTTATGAATTAATTTGAGCAGTGGCGTTGCCAAAAAATTGGCCTGGGGGGAATTTCTGAACATTTTTTTCCTCTAAAAAAATTTCTTCTAAAAATTTCTGGTGGGGGGTTTCAGTTCAAGTGGGGGCGCCACTGAATTTGCGTACTGCAATTAAAAGCTTTCATACTGGTCGGTTGGTTACGCTATTCAAATTAATGAATGAAAAAAATGTTACTTAGGAGCTTTTAAAAAGTGAAGCGAGATTTATTTTGTGGATTGTTTATTGTTTTATTTAAGGAAATTTTTATATTCTTTCCATGGTACATTTGATTCTTCTTCTTCTTATTGGCATTACATCCCCACACTGGGACAGAGCCGCCTCGCAGCTTAGTGTTCATTAAGTACTTCCACAGTTATTAACTGCGAGGTTTCTAAGCCAGGATACCATTTTTGCATTCTCGTATATCATGCGGCTAGCACGATGATACTTTGTATGCCCAGGGAAGTCGAGACAATTTCCAATTCGAAAATTGCTTAGACCGGCACCGGGAATCGAACCCAGCCACCCTCAGCATAGTCTTGCTTTGTAGCCGCACGTCTTTAATTATTTTATGAAAAATTCGTCTGTTATAATTGCAGTTTTTGCTTTTGAAAGTGCTAATTTATTTTTGTTTTGTGGAAAATTCTTAATTGTTTCTGAAAATTTTGCATTATTTGTGGATATTTTATATTTATGTATTGCTCATACCTTGATTTCTTTATTGGCATTTTTTTATGGAAAATTTATATTTTTTGGGGTGAGTTTTATTTTAGTCTTGAATAAAGTGAGTTGTTTGCAGTGAAAAGTGAACATCGAGAATTGAGAAGTGAGAAATGAGTTGTTCGAAATAAGTACAGAGAAGTGAGATGTGAGTACTGGGAAACGGCAATGAGTATAAAAAGAAATAAGAAGTGAAATGTGGTAGTTTCAAAGTGAGCAGTCGGATGTGAGTAGTGAGAAAAACAGAAGCAATGGAGGAGAGATGATAATTAGGAAGTGAGAAGCGAGATATTGAGTAATGAGAAGTGAGTGGAGAGATGAGCATGAGCATGAGCAGGATAACCGTACAATTCGTAGTTGCTACTCCGTGATTGATTAGAACTTGCGAAATTGCACAGGGAACCAATTGAATGGAGCTTGGGTTTAGCTATCATTCTCAATGTGCAAATTTCGGAAATTCAATGCATTTTACTAAGTCAATTACGGCGCCGGCCACGTCCTTACGGTCATCAAGGGAAGGAAGGATTATTAGTTCAACTTTCGTTGCTATTAGAGACCGAGTATACCTCTGCATCTCCACGATAGTCTTAGGATAGGATATTGTGTTAGTATGAAGGGATATATTATCTGGATTCACTTTGGTAAGTGATGCGATCTATGGGATAGGAATATATGAATGAGAATTAGAAGTACTAGAGTAATGAGAAAGTATTAAAGTGAATTCTAATGGGATTCATTTTTAATAATTAGAATTTGAATTCTATTGGATTCTAATACCACGCGCACGTCTACCACACCATCGCTACCCGCACATCAACCTCACACATTCTTACTTGTATGAGGCCTGCACGAGCATAGCGACCGTATATAGCATTCGTATGCGGGTACAAATGAATACCAATCTATTTTTAGATTTTTTTACTGCTACGAAGTAACATGCAGCTTTTTCATAACAATTCTATTTTTAGAATCATACTTGCTAGCAATGAGAATTTGATTTGCAAAGAGATTGAGTTATATGATTAACGAAATTATCTAATAGGAAATTGGAAAGGGCCAGGGATCAAACCCTTAATCTCCTGCTTATGAGGCAGAAGCAGTGACACAAGGCCACCAAGCACCCTTAAGAAGTGAGTGGAGAGATATACGACAGAAAGTAGAAGGAAGAGAGAAGAAAAAGAATCTTGTTCCTTGATCCTAACTTCCCACTTCATACTACTCCCTTCTCACAACTCATCTCTCACTCATAATTTCTCACTTCCCACTATTTACTTCTTATTTCTCACTACTTGTTACTTCTCTCTTTTACAAATCGCTCCTCATCTTCCTCATTTTTCATTTCTTACTTACTTCTTTCCTCCTTACTATTCATTTCTTACGCACTATTCATTTCTCACTTCTCACTGCACATTTCACTTCGCACATCCTACTTCTCATTTTTAACTTTTCACTTCTCATTTCTCACTAATCACTTTTCACTTCTTACTACTCACTTAGCATTTAGCATTTCTTGCTTTTAACTTCTCACTTCTCATTTTTCACTTCCCATTACTCACTTTTTATTGCTTACTTAGCGTTTCTCACTTCTCACTCTTCTCTTCTCAATTCTAGTCTCTCATCTCTCACTTCTAACTTTTCGCTTCTCACTCGTCATTTTTCACTTTTTGCCAATCCCTTTTCAATTCTAACTTATATTCGAACAGGGGAAATTAACTCAACAATACCTCAATCTGTTATTGATAAGCCTTGCATAAGAGGTAAAATATCCAAACATTATAGGAGAAGGTGGTTGGCTGTCGGCACCCTTTTGTTCTTTTGATTCATAACTTTCGCCCAATTGAACAAAGGTCGTCGCTCGGGTGACTATATCGTGTATGTAACTGTTTCTGACAACATCGAGTTAGCGAAGTGAAAATGCATTGGAATACTACCTAGAGAATATCGAGTAAGAAAGATAAGGTAAACCGGGGCAAGCTGAAATGCGGGGTAAGTTTAAACGGAAGCTGTAATTTAGATTCGAAATGACCGAATGCCCTGATTATTTTTTTTCAACAAACTACTCTCCTAAACGCACCTTCTGACTGCCATTCCCGGAAGATTGCAGCTGCTAAATTTCAAATTAAATTTTTATTTTCGCCCTTTGCAAAATCCAAACCAACTTTTTGACGTGCCAATGAAACAGGCCTCAAAATAATGTTTGGAGGAGTTTTTTTCATCAAATTTTCACTGTTGGTATTCATTCAATGTTAAACAAGCATTATGATTATGGAAAATCGGGGAAGTCTCGTTTTAATTTTTTTATTTTGCTCTGCATTTTCAACCCATCGGGGCAAATAGAAATACGTGTTGTGGGGCAAGTTGTAACAATAATCCAAAACATCACCCTGCAAATAATTCTTAAAACGTATTTCTAAGTGTCTGGTACAGCAGTAATTCGCGAATTGAGTTTTCTTTACTTAAGATGCATTTGTTCGATTGTTTGATTGTTCGTTAATAGGGATGAAACCTAACCCGAGCAAAGTCTGAAAACATAATGAGAGCATGTAGAGCGATTCCAAGCAACAGCATCAAAATTTAAGAAAATTTTTAATTCATGATTTTCTATTGAGTTGAAACTTTGCACAGTTTTTCAATTTCATCTAAATCGTCATTTTTCGATATCAAATCTTCATATTGAGTCACGACTAACTTTTCAAAAGGGTGTATGTGAAAATGGTTCAAAAATATTTAAAAGCTGCACAGCAAAAACGGAATGTTCGATTGTTATGATTTTTTCAGCAAAGTTAGACAACTAAATGGTGATTCTTAAGAAAATGTGCACAGTAAAAAAAAATTTTTGCCTTTAAAAATATCATTTTGTCACAAAACTCAAATATCTCAAAACCCTATCTTTTTACGAACGTAATTTTTTTAGGGAAAACGGTCTATTATATTAGCTATCTACCATAAAAATTTGGTGATGGTAAACTAATAAACAAAAAGTTATGACATTTCAAACATTACACAATTTTCACAGATAGTAAACAAAAAAAAATTCCGTGTATTTTTTTTTTCAAGAATCGCAGTTTGATGCTGATTTTTATTGTTAAGGGCCTTGCGTGAGTTAAACAAGTTGTTTGTATGATATTCCATATTTATGTATTCATCGATATTATGTATATTATATGTATAAATATTATATGTATAAATAAATAAAATGAATTAATATTATCCTAAGTATTAAATTAAATGTGGCAGTTACACAATGTTGTTATAGAAACTCTAAGAGTTTTGGGTTTGAATTTTGGTTTTGGTTATGATATCATGAAACCAGTTTATTACTACTTCTTGTTTATTTATTTTTATTCAAATTTTTTAAAATATCGAACACTTTTGAATTATTATCAGCACAGTTTGAGTATAGTTTTGCTTTAATTTTATTTTCCGACAATGGAATGAAACAGTGAAATTTTTGGGTTCCTTGGATCGTTTTCGCGTTATTAAATTGCTCGCTGAGCTCTGAAGCCTTTATTTCGTACTCTTCAGTAGTAGTAAAACAAAATGATAATTTGGTTAAATCTTTTTCTTTTCTACGATTTGCCCAATCAAAAGTTCTTTCGCAGTTTTAATTGGATGCTCACGTTCTTTGGCTAAACTTGCTCTTGTGGCCATGCGCTTTATTGTTCCTCCAATAGCATCACAAGGACCTTTGCCATGTGATGTAGCAAAAATGCCATTCTGCATCAATTCCGTACATTGATTTAAATTGACATAGGCTCGAAAAATTCTTACGATTTTTGTACTGCGACGCTGCTCCATCAGACATGAAATATATCTTTTTGACTTCTTTATGCTTATCAACGCGTAAAAAGTTAATCATTTTTCAATGAACAAGTTTACGGATACTGAATCGTGTCTTAAATCTTCGGAAATTATAATAAAACTTAAGTGTTCAATTTGCGTACTTCCATTAAAATAAATAACGAATGGATGAATTGTAGCTTGTTGTACGTTCCAGTGATGGGACTGCACTTCATCTTGCAATACAAAGCTGTAATTTTCAGAAAAATCACAAATGACTAAAAATTCACCATTTTGTAATGTATTTTTCGTATTTTTTAAAAAGCTGGATTGTTCTGTTTTAATGAAATCGTGAGGGATTAAACTTTCTAATTTCAAGCAAAAATATTACACAAACTCATCTACAGGTTTTACAATAGTTTCTATGTCACACCTATCTGTGGTCACCCATTGCTCAAATGATAACTGATCAATATATTTTTCTTCAAACTCAGCGAATAAAGTATTTTCCAATGATGAAGAATCTGGACAATCCGAACAAGATCGTAGATAGCAATTTGATGTAATATTTTCACACAAAAGACGACCAGTTAACATTTTAATATCCTTTGTTAAATTGATTCTTTTCAAACTATGTAAAATAAGATTAATATTCTCATGGGTTGTGCACACACACACATTATGTGTTCCTGAATTGGAAAGAAGCTTACATTGCCTTGGCCGAAGGCTTGCAAATGAGGAAAAACCTATTTTAATATTATCGTGAATTTCCTTGAAGCGTGTGTACGCTTCTTTCAAAGTCGTCATCATTAATCGTTTTTGGATTGCTTGACGCTGTCCATCTTTTTTTACTGATACATAATCTTTTTGACCAGGCATAGCTCGACTTACTTCATCATCTTCAAAATATTGAACTACTATTTCTTTTGTCTCATCTGTTAATGCAGTACTAGACCTAGTATTTTTGGTTGAAAGACAGTTATTCTTCAATTGTTTTGCCTCTTTTACTGTATTTCTATTGGTTTTGAACTCATCAATGGCATCCTGAATAGACCACGAACTTGGCAGCATCGACAAAATCAATAATTTTTCTTTCCTTGTCGTGGCTGCATTCGAGAACCTTTCCTTCATATTTATAATTACCTCATCGTAGTCTGTATTTTCCACATCATCAGGTCCTAATTTGAAGAGGTTTCTTCGTACAGCTTCGTTTATTTCACGGTATTTTTTCTCCGGGTAATAAACGTAGTCCATCTTACTCCATTTAATCAGGTCACTTTTATCCCAGCTATGCCCTCGTTAAAGCGTTCGATGTTGACCTTTTGGATACACTCATCTTCCGATTGATTTGTTGAAACAGATTTCGCTGATGGTACGGTGGCAAGGCTCTCAGCACTTAATACTTCTGGTAATTCCTCAGTTGTTGTCGATACATCTGGCAATTCCTCAGTTGCTGTCGTTTTCGAACTTCCTGCGCTCTGCTCAACCGATGATATACAGATTGCTCTTTTGTCAACGTTTAGACGGCAGGACGTGCAAATGCGTAAATTTGTATTCAATGTGGACATTGGAGCATAACCAGTCGCTTTCAGTTTATCTATGGTGCTTTCGGTGAGATTTCGTAACTCTTTTGAACACTTTTTTCATCAAACGGCCTACAACAGTTGAGAAAGCGGCTACTCATGTTGTTCGTAATATTTCAATAAACAAAATCACTTTTAAGTTTTTACTGACTAGTTTGGTGTCATTTGCTTGACTGAAGAAAAAATTACTATAAGATCTTTAACAACCTTAGTAGTAGTAATTTTTTGTTTTTTCGTGAGCATTGTCATGGTATGTACCTATCATGCATTTGTTGTTGTTGAAGATACCCGTTTCCTCCCGATAATAAAGTCTATTCTCTAAGAGGTATATTTTTTGCAGGTAAACTATAGACGTACACGTGTATATAAATCTTTGATTTTGCAGCTTTTGTCTTAAAAATAACATTTCTGATATGTTTCTATCAACGTTATTATCAACAGGTTTCAACACTATTAAAAGAATTTTTCGCCAGTCACGTGCAATGAAAATTATGACACTATCAATACTTTTGATCACAACACTGGATCGTGTCTAAGTTTCTTATAGATGCTATGAATAATTAAATCAAAATATCATGAAAACAACTTGTTTAAATCACGTCCCTTAACAATAAAATCTGCATCAAACTGCAATTCTCGAAATAACTTACACAGAAAATTTTTTTACTAAATGTGAAAATTGTGAAATGTTTGAAATGTCATAATTTTTTTGTTTATTCGTTTACCATCACCAAATTTTTATGGTAGATAGCTAATATAATGGACCGTTTTCCCTAAAAAATTACGTTCGAAAAAGATAGGGTTTTGAGATATTTGAGTTTTTGTGACAAAATGATATTTTTAAAGGCAAAAAAAATTTTTTTTTACTGTGCGCATTTTCTTAAGAATCACCATTTAGTTGTCTAACTTTGCTGAAAAAATCATAACAATCGAACATTCCGTTTTTGCTGTGCAGCTTTTTAAATATTTTTGAACCATTTTCACATACACCCTTTTGAAAAGTTAGTCGTGACTCAATATGAAGATTTGATATCGAAAAATGACGATTTAGATGAAATTGAAAAACTGTGCAGAGTTTCAAATATTTTCGAAATGGTCGCTCAGGATCGACTGACATGCCCCCGTGGAATGCCTCTGTAGAAAACATATTGTGATATTGATATCAAAATTCATAATTTCATAATCATAATTTGTTTTCAAATATGAATCATCATGACTGATTACATCTTTTGATCTCATTTTGCTGTTGATTTCTAAATCGTATGATCTGACATCAAACTGTGTACTTATTTGGTTATAAGAATCAATATCAAAATTAGTTTTCGATTTGCTCTCATCGATAGCAGGATTAGTTTTCGATTTGATGTCACAGTAAGATTTTTGTGCTATACATTTTGTTATTTTAACGACCAAAAAGATATCAAATTAAGTAATCATATTCGGCGATTTCACAACATCAAAACAAGTTTTCGATTTGCTATCAAGCTTTGCTCGGGAATTTAACAGCAGGCAGCAATGATAATAGTTTTGACGGGATCGATACATGTTGAATGGATGTATGGTTTTTCTTTGTTCAATGCAGAAAGTAAATAACATTGGCGCTTACTGAGGGTTGTAGGTTTGAATCCCATTGAATAAAAGAGGTTACCTCCCAATACATTTTTTGAATCGAGTAGAATGTACATCAAGTTTTCAAACATTGTAATTGACGCTTGTCAAAACGTCCCAATTAGCGAACGGCGTTCGCTAGTTAGGAAAAAGTTAAATGTTAAATAATAACATCTGGAAGAAAATCCAAGAAATTGCCTCAAGAGTTAGCTCAGAAATCCAAGAAGCAGTACATTATATAAAGAATTTCAATTTGGGTGTATACAATTATTATTAAGGTTTCAAAAATAATGAATACCGAGCGACCTAATTATAAATCGCTAAGTAATGTAGAATTTAATCTGCTTAAATAAACGACTCTGACAGGAATTTCAGAAACATTCATGCTTGCAAAAGAAACTTACTACAGCGTAATTAAGAACTTTCTTTTTAAAATGTATAAATTTAAAAAAATATATAAATATAAACTAACTTTAGTCAAGTTTTCGTGAACTAAAAGTCACTTTTTGGCATTTTTATGCAATTTAAAGTCACTATTTGGTCTGTTTTTTTGTCAGCGTTGGTCACAAAAGTCTGTATTTTGAGCAGCATTAATCGCTACCAGTTTTGACATGGATATCTGAGTATCGTCTTGAACAAAACATGTTGATCACTAAATAAGAAACGGCTTAAGCAATCTAATACTCATACATCTACTAGAATTTCAGAAGCAATTCCTACAAAAATCTAAACATTGATTCTGAAGATTAATTAAGGTTTGCTTTGTATTTTTTTTTTTTTTAGGTTTCCCTTGGAACTTTGGAACTTTGGAACAGGAATGTATTGAAAAAAAAATTTCAACGAAATTTTCGGAGGATTTTTCAAGGAATCACTAAAGTAGTGTCCATAGGATAGTTCAAAGGAAATTAAAAAAAACTCCTCATTTTCGAGGAAATCGCTAAAGGAATTTACAAAGGAATCCTCAAATGATTTTGTGAAGGAATTTTCGTTAGAAGTCCTTAAGGAATTTCCGAAGTAGTTTAAAAATCCGAAGGAATTCCTAAAGAAATTTCCAAAAGAATTCTTAAATAAGTTTCCGAAAAAAAAAATCCTAAAGGAATTTTCGAAGAATGTTTTAAAATGATATCTGAAGAAATCTCCCAAGTATTTTACGAAAGTATTTCCGAGGAATTTTCTCAAGAGATTTGCGAATGAGCTCCCAAAGGAATTTCTTAATGAAATCCTGAAGAAGTTTCGAAGGAGAAACTCCAAAGTATTTCTTAGAATTCTCTCTTTGAATATATTTCTGAATTCATTTTCAGTGCATTTTCTTCAGCCTGTACAAATTTGTTGAAATCCCGGCGAATTTCCGATAGAATCTCGAGGGATCTGGATGGGCTCCGGACGAGATTCCGATGAAATGCCAAATGCCAGTGGATTACCGCTCGAATGCCGACGAACATTTGACAAAACCACGGCAGCTTTCAGATGGAATCCCGATAGACTTTAACCACCGTACTTTATCCAAGCAAATTCCCGATGAAATTCCTAATGGTTTCTTGATAGAATCCGACGAATTCCCGATGGAATCCCAGCGGATTACTAAAGAAATTTCAGTGATGGAATCCCGGCAGACGCTCGATGGAATCCTGTCGAGATTTCTGGTGAAATCCCACGCGATTCTCGATGTAATACGACGTGATTCCTTATACCTTTTTTGTTCCATTGGGATTCCTGTTGGAATTTGGTGGATTATAGTAGAATTAATGGTGAAATATGGCGAGATTCCCAATGGGGGATTCCTAAAAGAACCAGGTGGAATTCCTAATAATATTTGGCAGTATTCCTAATCCGGCGGTAGTCCTGCGAGCTTCCCGATGAAATTCCGCTGAATTCCTGATGGAATCTGGCAAGATTCCTACACCCAAAACAATTCTGTGTGACATTCTTTGTATTAAACATTTTGTATCAGATCTCGCATTCAAACCGATCAGAGAATGTCATACTTGTTAATACAGCTCATTGCATTAAGTCGGTTTATTTGGTTCCGATCAATTCAGCCAAACTAATCTAGTTGGCTCCTCCTAGAACAAGTATATGAATCGTGTACAGCAATATAACTTTAACCCACACAATCTTTCCGATTCCATTTAGCTTGATAACGGAAAAGGACACAGATATGCATGGTGCTGATGCCACTCGTATTACTCATTGCTATCCCTGCTACCCTTCCACTTCTCACATCCGCATAGCATGAAACGTGGATTATGATTGTCTTTGGTCGCGTCATTCTTCATCTGGTAAATAGTCCAGATGATTAGCGCGTCAGTCTAGATGTGCTAAGTGTGGAGGGTCCGGGTTCAATTCCCGCCTTTGACCGAATTTTTTTGTATGGTTGCTGAGATTGTCGAAGTAAACGGCATTCCACTCCTCGATGAGGGAGTGTAAAATTAGATTCAATGTGGACACTAACACACCAGTTCTTATTTTCTCGTTACCGGAGACCTAATGCAAGGGCCTGCCGTTTACTTAATACAACCTGTGCATATGTCGCAAATTATGGCAAACTGCACGCGAAACTAATGCGAGATCTCTGGTTGGGTGTAATAATATTTGGCGGAATCCCTAATAAAATCCGGTGGGATTCGCAATGCAATCCGGCAAGATTTCTAATATTTGGTCGGGAATCCAGCGGAATTCCCAATGAAATTCGGCTTGCTTCCTAATGTAATCCGGCGGGATTCCTAATAATATTTGGCGGGACTCTCTATAGAATCCGGTGGGATTCCCAATCCGACGGTAATTCAATGGGTTTCCAATGAAGTCCAATGATTCTCAATCCGGTGGAATTCATCATAATATTCGGGGGTATTCATATTGAATTCCGGCGAGACTCCTAATAATATTCTGCCGGAATTCGGTGGGATTCCAATCGAACGGTAATCCAGCGAGATTCTTTATGAAATCCGGCGGGATTCCTTATGGATTCCTGGTTGGATTCCGAATGAAATCAGGCGGCATTTCTGATGGAATCTGGCGGGATTTCTAATGGAATCCGGTGTGATTCCTAATAATACTCAGCAGAAGCGGGATTCCTAATCCGGCGGGAATCAAGCGGAATTCACAATGAAATCCGGTGAGATTCCTGATGGAATCTGGCGGGATTCCTAATAATAATCTTCGGAATTCCTAATGGATTCTGGTGCGATTTCTCATGGAATCCAGCGGGATTCCAATTCGCGGGTAATACAGCGAGATTTCCCAATGAAATCCGGCGGGATTCCTGATGAAATCTGTTGTGACTCCTGGTAATTTTCGGCGGGATTACGAAGGAATTCCGGCGCGATTCCCAATCCGGTAGCAATCAAGCGGGATTCCCAATAAAATTCGGATTCCCATTGAAATCCGGCATTTCCTAATTAAATCCGGCTTCAAAAGCAAAAGCTTCATAGTTGCTGAAAGCATAACTATCCGATATTTGCTTTATTTCCCATCTATATGAGTCAGTTATGCTTCTATGGGCAGTTTTTCATGGGCTCAACATTTTAATTAATTTCGGAATAGGAGTAGGGGAAACCGCCAAATGTTGAACGGCTAAAATATTCTTGCCTATTGTTGAACGCCCATAAGAAATATGCGAGCGTTCAACAATAGGCGAAAAAATTAGCCGTTCAACATTTGGCGAATTACCCTACGTATTATTTTAGGGACGAAAGTTATGCAATCGCACAATTTCAAAATCTGTCGCCGTTTTCAACTGACATTCCTATCCTACCAGAAGAATTGGGATGTATACCCGCTATCGCACCAATGTGAGATCGCAGTTAAACGAAAGTGTCGTCAGTCGTTACAAAGCAAATGCTTTAGTATTGGTTGAATGATATCAAACCAAAAAATAAATAAAAATAACAAAAGCCGGTCAAGTTTATCTCACGTTCACGTTTCTAGTGATACTCCGAGTTGATGATAATGCACACAACTTAATGAAGCATCTAAAAAAGGAAGAAACCCATGTTCAAGTTGCTCGAGAATTCAGACCAGTTTCAAGAATCATCTCTCGTGCTGATAAGAAATCACTCGTTGTCGTTGTTGACATTGGCTACGATTTGACGACTTCGCCAATGTTGACAAAGTCAGTTTCGTTGTGGTCGTACGCTTTAGTTAGCAGCTGTCTACTTTTTACCGAACCTGCATTCGGCGCGATGTAGTGCTAGGGACGAGTGTTTGTCACCGACCGCACACTCTGCACAAATTGATGATTATTTATGATTTCACGGGTTGATATCATATATGGAACAGAGAGCTTCGCATATTTATACGGTTGATTTGTGGAAGTTAAAAATGACTGACAGACTCGTGTCGACAGCGGCAACGGACGGCTGCCGGTGACACTTTTATGGCTTGCTTTCAATCGCTTTTTAAACGATCGTAAGCGGCCGCCGAACGCTGTGAACTTGTTGAACAAATTTGATTGCGGTCACCACAGTCACAGTTTTGTGTATATGAGCATTAACATTGGTTAACCAGTTCTGGTTGGTTTTTATCAGTGTTGTCGGTGAAAATAATAAATGTTTACGCTTTGGGTTCACGTTTCACTAATTTGGGGTTGTTAGAGGTTATAATTGATCAACATAGCTATTGCTGAATGAAAATATATCCAAGCGTAGGTATTTGACTATTCCTACACTCATTAAGTAGCAACCCATTAATTACTAGCTTTGTTTGTTTCAATTAAAAATGAAGTACCTACTATGTATTTATGCTTCACACGCTCCAACACTTCTCACTCGCTTACAATCAAGAACGACTGATTGTGTTACATATTTGGTTTTACCTTTCTCGTGCGTTGTCTGAAAGATGATGTTATAACCAAAAGTTATTAATTGAAAGCTTTCTATGCCCGCCAATGCATGAGTATTATGTATCTTGTGTGGCAAGTAAAATGGATACACTATACCCAGGGATTTCCCACCCGAAACCTCCTGGACCGGACGGAGATCGAACTCGCCATCCCCGGATTGGCAATCCTACGCCTTTATACGCAAGGCTAACTGGAGACCCGCTTGTACATGACTGATTCTAAAAAAAAGGATTTGTTTAGTTATAACTAGCGTAAACTAGCTTTGTGGTTCTAAATTTAAAACCACCATTAGGTGTCAGCCCAACATATATTCATCAACAGGTCTCACTGTTATCAACAACGCACCGTTACTATGCACCTTCCACTATCAAATAGGTGGATTAATTAGCTTCACTTATTGACTGTTTGCCGCCTGACAATCGAACGATGGGAACGAGTTCCCCCGTAATTCCGTTGCACATACACAATTGCAACTTGTTATACGCTGGGATTGCAATTGCACTTGAAATCTACCGTTTGGGTTGTTTTTTTTTTGCCACCTCGCAGACAAGAATGAATTTTCATTTATTTATTTGGAGCCTTACATTAATTATGTAAGGGGTTTTTTCTGTGGTTTTTAACCCCACCCGCTCTACCGAATTCTATCGAAGGTGTTTCCAAAGATGACTTATGGAGCTCTTGAGTTAAATCTTCTTTTATCACACTGTAGTTATCCAGTTTTTGAGCATTTCACTAGAATTCAAACTTTATAATAAGATCTTGGGTATTTCTCGAAGAATTATCTCACAATTGATCCGAGAAATAGAAACTGATTTAACGCAATTTTTATTATTTTCAGATTTCTATAGGAATATCCAAAGGTCTCTACGATTCTTGCGCTGTAATGTCCGAAGAAATTTCTCATGAAATGTTGAAAAGAATTCCTGGATGAAATTCTGAAGTAATTCATAAGAGAAATTTCGAAGGTATTCCAAGAATTTCTTCCTAGAGTTTCGGAAGGGATTTCTTAAGCAATTTCTAAAGGATTCTTTCTGAGATAATGGATATTCCTTAAGGAATTTCTTCAGAATATATTTCAGGTATTTTTCCAGTAATTTCTCAAGAAATCCCATTGGATTATGAATTCTTTCAAAATTTTCCTCAAGAATTTCTGGAGAACTTTATCCAAGAATTGTTTCGAAATTTTTTTTTAGAATTTCCATTGGTTATATCTCTGGATTTTTTTAGCAACTCTTCTGAAATTCCTTTGGGCTTCCGGAAACTCTTTTGAAATTCGGAAATATTTTCTAAAACATATTTAGAAACTCTTTTTGGAATCGTTTTTGGAAATTATTGTTGGATATCTAGGAAGGGGTTGGTACTCGGATTTTAATTACTTTTCCACAAACGCGATTATCACGCCTATCTAGAGAGTGGAATCTTTTTCGCAAATTTAGTATCAATTTGTCCATTTCGTGAACATGTGCTGTGTATATGCGCAGCTAAATTAGTTTACAAAAATAATCATCCAGATCAGGTTTTATGCTTGATCCAAAAGCTCATTTGAAAAATCTTCCAGTCATCTTTTTCGAAAAAAATACCCCCACGGCCACGACTTAATTCGGTTAGTCATCCAGATTTTCTTCCCGGCATACCTTGACCAAGAATTCTTATGGAAGTTTCTTCAGAAATTTCTTCAGGAATTCCACCGGAAATTCCTTTAATAATTCCTCAAGAACAACCTCCAGGAATTCCTCCAGAAAAACCCGCCGGAAATAATCTCAAAATTTCTTCAGGAACTCCCTATTAACTTCCTGCAGAAATTCCTCCTGTAAATCCTCTATCAACTTCTACGGAAGTTCCTTCAGAAATTTCTCCGTAAGTTCCTCCAGAAAATCCTTCAAAAGTCTCCGCGAAATTCACCCGAAAGCTTCATCAGGAGTTTATCCGTAAGTTGATCCAAAAATTCCTCCGGAAGATCCATCAAAAAATCCTTTGAAAGCTTCTTCAAGAATTTACGGTAAAATTTGAATCTCTACAGGAGATTCTTCTAAAAAAACATTAGGAAGAATTCTACGTGGAAATCTAGTAAAAAAGGCCGAAAGCCTCCTTTCAAGAAGCTGGGAATCGTCTTTTCAAGAAGCTTGAAAACATCCTTTCAAGAGGCTCGGAAGTCATCTTTAAAGAGGCTCGGAAGCTTCCCTTTCAAGAGGCTTGGAAACGTCCTTTCAAGAGGCTCGGCAGTATCCTTTCAAGAGGCTTGGAAGCCTCCCTTTCAAGCAGCTCGGAAGTCTCCTTTCCTTTCAAAAGACTCGAAGGCCTCATTTCAAGAAACTCGAAAGCCTCCCTTTCAAGATGATCGGGAGGCTCCTTTCAAGAAGCTTGGAAACGTCCTTTTAAGATGGTCGGAAGCCTCATTTCAAGAGGCTCGGAAGCCTCCTTTCAAGAGGCTCGGAAGCCTCCTTTCAAGAGGCTCGGAAGCCTTCTTTCAAGAGGCTCGGAAGCCTCCTTTCAAGAGGCTCGGAAGCCTCCTTTCAAGAGGCTCGGAAGCCTCCTTTCAAGTGGCTGAAAGCCTCCTTTCAAGAGGCTCGGAAGACTCCTTTCAAGAGGCTCGGAAGCCTCCTTTCAAGAGGCTCGGAAGCCTCCTTTCAAGAGGCTCGGAAGCCTCCTTTCAAGAGGCTCGGAAGCCTCCTTTCAAGAGGCTCGGAAGCCTCCTTTCAAGAGGCTCGGAAGTCTCCTTTCAAGAGGCTCGGAAGTCTTTTATTGCGAGGCTGGGAAGTTTTTTTTTCAAACGATTCGGAGCCCCCCTTTTCAAGAGACTCGGAAGTCTCCTTTCAAGAGGCTACGAAGTCTTCTTTCAAGAAGATCGGAAGCCTCCTTTCATGAGACTAGGAAGTCTCCCTCCCAAGCCCAAGAGGCTTGGAAGCCTCCTTTCAAGGGGATCGGAAGCCTCCTTTCAAGAGGCTCAGGCCTCCTTTCAAGAGGCTCAGAACCTCCTTTCAAGAGGCTCAGGCCTCCTTTCAAGAGGCTCAGAAGCCTTTTCAAGAGGCTCAGAGCCTCCTTTCAAGAGGCTCAGAAGCCTCCTTTCAAGAGGCTCTCAAGCCTCCTTTCAAGAGGCCTGGAAGCCTCCTTTCAAGAGGCTCAGAAGCCTCCTTTCAAGAGGCCTGGAAGCCTCCTTTCAAGAGGCTCAGAAGCCTCCTTTCAAGAGGCTCAGAGCCTCCTTTCAAGAGGCGCAAGCCTCCTTTCAAGAGGCTCGGAAGCCTCCTTTCAAGAGGCTCGCAAGCCTCCTTTCAAGAGGCTCGGAAGCCTCCTTTCAAGAGGCTCGGAAGCCTCCTTTCAAGAGGCTCGGAAGCCTCCTTTCAAGAGGCTCGGAAGCCTCCTTTCAAGAGGCTCGGAAGACTCCTTTCAAGAGGCTCGGAAGACTCCTTTCAAGAGGCTCGGAAGCCTCCTTTCAAAAGGCTCGGAAGCCTCCCTTTTAAGAGGATCGGAAGTCTCCTTTCAAGAGGCTTGGAAGTCTTTTATTGCGAGGCTGGGAAGTTTTTTTTTCAAACGATTCGGAAGCCCCCCTTTTCAAGAGACTCGGAAGTCTCCTTTCAAGAGGCTACGAAGTCTTCTTTCAAGAAGATCGGAAGCCTCCTTTCATGAGACTAGGAAGTCTCCCTCCCAAGCCCAAGAGGCTTGGAAGCCTCCTTTCAAGAGGATCGGAAGCCTCCTTTCAAGAGGCTCGGAAGCCTCCTTTCAAGAGGCTCGGAAGCCTCCTTTCAAGAGGCTCGGAAGCCTCCTTTCAAGAGGCTCGGAAGCCTCCTTTCAAGAGGCTCAGGCCTCCTTTCAAGAGGCTCAGAGCCTCCTTTCAAGAGGCTCAGAGCCTCCTTTCAAGAGGCTCAGAGCCTCCTTTCAAGAGGCTCAGAGCCTTCTTTCAAGAGGCTCAGAAGCCTCCTTTCAAGAGGCCTCAAGCCTCCTTTCAAGAGGCTCAGAGCCTCCTTTCAAGAGGCCTCAAGCCTCCTTTCAAGAGGCTCAGCCTCCTTTCAAGAGGCCTGGAAGCCTCCTATCAAGAGGCTCAGAGCCTCCTTTTAAGAGGCTCAGAAGCCTCCTTTCAAGAGGCTTGGAAGCCTTCTTTCAAGAGGCTCAGCCTTCTTTCAAGAGGGAGGAAGCCTCCTTTCAAGAGGCTCTCAGAGCCTCCTTTCAAGAGGCTCAGAGCCTCCTTTCAAGAGGCTTGGAAACCTCCTTTCAAGAGGCTTGGAAACCTCCTTTCAAGAGGCTCAGAAGCCTCCTTTCAAGAGGCTCAGGCCTCCTTTCAAGAGGCTCAGGAAGCCTCCTTTCAAGAGGCTCAGAAGCCTCCTTTCAAGAGGCTCAGAAGCCTCCTTTCAAGAGGCTCAGAAGCCTCCTTTCAAGAGGCTCAGAAGCCTCCTTTCAAGAGGCTCAGAAGCCTCCTTTCAAGAGCTCAGAAGCCTCCTTTCAAGAGGCTCAGAAGCCTCCTTTCAAGAGGCTCAGAAGCCTCCTTTCAAGAGGCTCAGGAAGCCTCCTTTCAAGAGAGCTCAGAAGCCTCCTTTCAAGAGGCTCAGGCCTCCTTTCAAGAGGCTCAGAGCCTCCTTTCAAGAGGCTCAGAAGCCTCCTTTCAAGAGGCTCAGGAAGCCTCCTTTCAAGAGGCTCAAGCCTCCTTTCAAGAGGCTCAGAGCCTCCTTTCAAGAGGCTCAGGAAGCCTCCTTTCAAGAGGCTCAGAGCCTCCTTTCAAGAGGCTCAGAGCCTCCTTTCAAGAGGCTCAAGCCTCCTTTCAAGAGGCTCAGAACCCTCCTTTCAAGAGGCTCAGGCCTCCTTTCAAGAGGCTCGGAAGCCTCCTTTCAAGAGGCTCGGAAGCCTTCTTTCAAGAGGCTCGGAAGCCTCCTTTCAAGAGGCTCGGAAGCCTCCTTTCAAGAGGCTCGGAAGCCTCCTTTCAAGAGGCTTGGAAGCCTTCTTTCAAGAGGCTCATAAGCCTCCTTACAAGAGGCTCGGAAGCCTCTTTTCAAGAGACTCGGAAGCCTTCTTTCAAGAGGTTTGGAAGCCCCCTTTCAAGAGGCTCTTAAATATCCTTTCAAGAGACTCGAAAATATCCTTTCAAGGGGCTCGGTAGCCTGCTTTCAAGAGGCTCGGAAATCTCCTTTCAAGAGGATTGGAAGCCCCCTTTCAAGAGGCTCGGAAGTCTCCTTTCAAGAGGCTCGAAAACCTCTATTCAAGAGGCTCGGAAGCCTCCTTTCAAGTGGCTCGGAAGCCTCCTTTCAAGAGGCTCGGAAGCCTCCTCTCAAGAGGCTCGGAAGCCCCCTTTCAAGAGGCTCGGAAGTCTCCTTTCAAGAGGTTTGGAAGCCTCCTTTCAACAGGCTCGGAAGCCTCCTTTCAAGAAGATTGGAAGTCCTTTTTCAAGAGGCTATTAAATATCCTTTCAAGAGGATTGGAAGCCCCCTTTCAAGAGGCTCGGTAGCATCCTTTCAAGAGGCTCGGAAGCCTCCTTTCAAGAGGCTCGGAAGCCTCCTTTCAAGAGGCTCGGAAGCCTCCTTTCAAGAGGCTCGAAAACCTCCTTTCAAGAGGCTCGAAAGCCTCCTTTCAAGAGGCTCGGAAGCCTCCTTTGAAGAAGGTCGGAAGCCTCCTTTCAATAGGGTCGGAAGCCTCCTTTCAAGAGGCTCGGAAGCCTCCTTACAAGAGGCTCGAAAGCCTCCTTACAAGAGGCTCGGAAGCCTCCTTACAAGAGGCTCGGAAGCCTCTTTTCAAGAGACTCGGAAGCCTTCTTTCAAGAGGTTTGGAAGCCCCCTTTCAAGAGGCTCTTAAATATCCTTTCAAGAGACTCGAAAATATCCTTTCAAGGGGCTCGGTAGCCTGCTTTCAAGAGGCTCGGAAATCTCCTTTCAAGAGGATTGGAAGCCCCCTTTCAAGAGGCTCGGAAGCCTCCTTTCAAGAGGCTCGGAAGCCTCCTTTCAAGAGGCTCGGAAGCCTCCTTTCAAGTGGCTCGGAAGCCTCCTTTCAAGAGGCTCGGAAGCCTCCTCTCAAGAGGCTCGGAAGCCCCCCTTCAAGAGGCTCGGAAGTCTCCTTTCAACAGGCTCGGAAGCCTCCTTTCAAGAAGATTGGAAGTCCTTTTTCAAGAGGCTATTAAATATCCTTTCAAGAGGATTGGAAGCCCCCTTTCAAGAGGCTCGGTAGCATCCTTTCAAGAGGCTCGGAAGTCTCGTTTCAAGAGGATTGGAAGCCTCCTTTCAAGAGGCTCGGAAGCCTCCTTTTAAGAGGCTCGGAAGCCTCCTTTCAAGAGGCTCGGAAGCCTCCTTTCAAGAGGCTCGGAAGCCTCCTTTCAAGAGGCTCGGAAGCCTCCTTTCAAGAGGCTCGGAAGCCTCCTTTCAAGAGGCTCAGAAGCCTCCTTTCAAGAGGCTTAGAAGCCTCCTTTCAAGAGGCTCAGAAGCCTCCTTTCAAGAGGCTTAGAAGCCTCCTTTCAAGAGGCCTCAAGCCTCCTTTCAAGAGGCTCGGAAGCCTCCTTTCAAGTGGCTCGGAAGCCTCCTTTCAAGAGGCTCGGAAGCCTCCTCTCAAGAGGCTCGGCAGCTCCCTTTCAACAGGCTCGGAAGCCTCCTTTCAAGAAGATTGGAAGTCCTTTTTCAAGAGGCTATTAAATATCCTTTCAAGAGGATTGGAAGCCTCCTTCCAAGAGGCTCGGTAGCATCCTTTCAAGAGGCTCGGAAGTCTCCTTTCAAGAGGATTGGAAGTCTCCTTTCAAGAGGCTCGAAAACCTCCTTTCAAGAGGCTCGGAAGCCTCCTTTCAAGAGGCTCGGAAGCCTCCTTTCAAGAGGCTCGGAAGCCCCCTTTCAAGAGGCTCGGAAGTCTCCTTTCAAGAGGCTCGAAAACCTCCTTTCAAGAGGTTCGGAAGCCTCTTTTCAATAGACTCGGAAGCCTCCTTTCGAGAGGCTCGGAAGCCTTCTTTCAAGAGGCTCGTAAGTTTCCTTTCAAGAGGCTCGAAAACCTCCTTTCAAGAGGTTCGGAAGCCTCTTTTCAAGAGACTCGGAAACCTCCTTCCAAGAGGCTTGGAAACGTCCTTTCAAGAGGAGGCTTGGAAGCCTCGGAAGCCTTCTTTCAAGAGGCTCTTTCTAAACGGAAGCCTTCGTTCAAGAGGCTCGAAAACCTTCTTTCAAGAGGCTTAGAAATCTCTTTCCAATAGGCGGAAGCCTATAAAAATCCTCAAAGTCTTGAAGAAAGCTTGATGTATAATCACTTTTTCTGCAAATGAAAGTCACTATTTGGTCTCTTTTTTCGTCAACGTTGGTCGCAGCATTGATCGGTGCCAGCCCTGGTTTACTTACGAAATTCTTCGTTTTTGTTTTGGGAAATTGTTTGGAATTCTTCGGAGTGGAATATTCTTGGAATATTCTTTGAAGTATTTTTTTCTTAAGGAACTTCAGAACGATCTCCAGAAGGAGTTCCTAAAGGAAGAAACTAGCATAACGCCAAGGTCCTTCACAACGCAGTCCCTTTCTAATTGTTCATTCTCAATGTGATATTTGAGACGATGGGTTATTTTTTTCAGTCCGCTTGTCATAAGACGATTTTGTACTACCATTTAATCAAACCATTCAATTGTTATTTAACAGATTCGCATTTGAACCTCAACAGCAAATCCGTCTTCAGTTTGTCGTACTTTCCAGTCGACTTAAGGAGGGTGGCCACCGAACCGGGAAAAGCGGGAAAAAGTCAAGTCAAAGGAAAAGTCATTGAAGTCACCGGGAAAAAAAGCGGGAAAACCGGGAATTCAGGACATGTACCGGGAAAAAATAAATTTTCGTCAAGTTACATTCAAAACCCTTCAGATTTATTATTTAATGTTTAGTACTCAGTCGCATTCTAACTGGTACAAAAAATAGGTAGACCTTTTACCCAATCCAGTTTGTATTGCCACTAGATCATTTTGATATCAATTTCGAGTGACATCTTCTATATACATAACAATAAATTTCTGTCTGTCTGAACCTTATAGACTCGGAAACTATTGAATCGATCGGCGTGAAAATGTGTATGCAGAGGTTTTTGGAGCCGGGAAGGTACTTCAGATGGTTCGAGACCCCTCCCCGCTTAGGAAAGGGGGCCCCCCATACAATTTAAATAAAAATTTCTTCATAACTCGAGAACTAATCAGAGAATAAACCAAATTTAGGCGAAACGAAGTTCGTCGGGTCTGCCAGTATATCATAAATATTCAGTTAAATCAAAGTTATTTGCCTGTTTTCCGGATATTAGGCCACCCGACTTTGACATTAATTTGCTATGTTTTGAAAACTACGATGAGAATATGTACACATTTTTTTAATTTGAAAAATTTATTGGAGGTAACCACTTTCCTTCGATGGAACTAGAACACCCGACCCTCAATATGCTAGACTGGTGCTTTTAACCAACTAAGCTACGAAAGACCTCCGGTCTGGCCAATATAGACATGGATACTACAGAATCGATCGGCGTGAAAATTTGGATACAGGGATTTTTGGAGCCGGGGACGGTTCTTATGATGGGTTCGAGACACCTACCCGCTCTAGGAGGGGGGCTCCCGTATAAATAAAACGCAAATGTCTGCTTAACTCGAGAATTATTCGAGCAAATGGAACTAAAATTGACATGTCGAGGTTTTTGAAGACAAGAAATGTTTCTACGATGGTTCAAGTCCCCTCCCGCTCTAGAAGGGGGCTCCCATACTATTGAAACACACATTTCTGCTAACTTTTTAATAAAAAAATCAAGATTTTATTTTAATGGATAGAACTGGAAATAAGAACACCAAATTTTAGAAATTTTAATTGTAAAATTGATTAAATTACGAATGCATAGAATAACCCAAAATGTTGGTAAATATATTTTTGAAAACAAAATAATGATTTTGATCGGAAATAAAGAATTGGGTCGTCAGATTAAGCTGTGTTCAAATTAGTTGTTTTATAATTTTGTGCTATTAAACAAAAGCAATACCAATAACTATGATTAGGTTATACAGTGCTTTACTTACTTCATTGCTAAGCTTAATGTATAACACTATGGGTCTCCGAGCCTCCTATCCAAATTTGACTTTTGGATTGAAATTATTGCCTTCTGGTACAACTATGTTGTACGAGGAAGGCAAAACATTGATTTAATTTGATTTACTTAATAAGAGAGAATTGTGTCTTTCCTCACATAATTTTGCGAAAATTTTGAAAACTTCATCAACTACTCAAGAAGGTCTTCTTTGAAATAGGCTGAAAAGGATCAAATAGAGAACTGAACATTGAAAATAGTTCTGCTGTACTATAAGATACTAAACGTTTGTACTGCTTTTAGTGATCATTATGCACTAAGAAATAAGAATGAAACTAAACTGACATGTAATGTCCAATGGTTTTGTCAGAAACTTACGAAAGTTTTGCAAACAATAAAAGAATGGAAACTTTGTAATTAGGTGCTAATGTGGTATTGTGGTGATTAAATGCCGGTTGACACTACCATTACATGACCACAAAGCGCACAATTTAAGTTTGTCTGTTGATTAAAGCATTTCGCAGTACTCGTTATTGATAGTTATATGTATTTATTTCAAAAGCTCGTTACAAATTATCAGTCGCTTCGATATAAAACTGGCCTCCGGTTTGGACAAAAAATAAAACACCCAATCAAAGCTTTAAAACTCTTTTTTTCCTGTTTTTAAGTTAAATAAAAATCGGGAAAAATTGACAAAAATTATCTGGAAAAGCGGGAAAATCCGGGAATTTGGAAATCGAATTTCAGTGGCCACCCTGCTCAAGTACGCATTACAACTGAACTGAATTCGTTTCGGCTGTCCGCCGCAAGGGATTCGTTCATGAATTGAACAATCAGAATTTGGTGAATTTGACCGATATAACGAAGCTACATTTCCATTGATTCTGATAGCTTTTCGACTAGGATCGAGACATCAGAAATGAATACAAACTTGCACTCACACTGGAATTTTGTGGCTCTCAGCTGGGATTTGTCATTTGCGTGCTGAACTTTGTTTTTATTGTTATCACAAAACTGTTGCTAGTTGGCCACACAGTCAGTGACGAATTGCAACGGTGATTCATTTATTTATGCTCTGGATTGAAGTAGGAATGCAACTGTTCGATGTGCCACCGTGGGACTTTATCATGGCAGGCCGATAAAAATGGGAAAAATGTATGCATATTGACAGTGACAATACGACATTTGCTGACTATTACTCACTGGATCAATGTCCATTATTCATCGGAACGATAACAGTTTCTAGTGAAACAATCCGCGTATCATCCTGAAAAGCATGTTAAAATACTAAAATGTATCGTTTACGGAGGTAACTCCAGTTACGTATAAATATTTATACTTTCCTTACAAAACCACCTTTCTGCGACCGTCATGGAAATGCAGAGGTGGTTGTCTCTTACACTTTATATTCCGTATTACTTTTATTATTTCGGGCAGTACCTATCGAAACTTTGACGAAAGTTTCATTCTTTATAAATGCCCAACTGTCCATGTGTTACCGCGATCAAACATCCCTTCGTCCAATAATATAACTGACTTTGAGCGACATACAATCTGTGGCACGTCATCATCTTCATGTGCGGAATTCATCCGGAATACGAAAGTACGTCGTCGCTTGTAAGAATGAAGAGAGGTTAGAGAGCGCTTGTTATAGTTTGTATCTATCCAACGCCAAATATGAACTCGTCCCCTCTTCACTTCGTTTCACTGCTCACTTCCAGCGGGACCGTCATTCATTCAGTGCAGTTGTAGTCCCGCAGGAAATGTGTCAGCAGTTTGCTGTTTTGTAATAGTTTTTTTTTTCTACGAAATTTCCGCATGGCATAACATGTGTTCAAAAATTGCCAATGCCTGCCTGAAGGCCGAAATTCTGCCGAGAAACGGTTCGTCGTGTGTCGTTTACTATCCATCATAGAGTGAATACTGATAAACAGCAGCAGCAGCAGCAGCAGCATCGAACCCATCACTAGAGCCCAGATGACAACCACACGACGACGTAATTTCGGCAGTGTGGCGACATTGAATAACAATTTTCCTTTTGTTGCTCGGTCGGATGACGCTGACGACGGTTTTCGATGGTATCCAAACGTACTGACTTGTAGTAAGAGCTTCTGGAGGAGTTCTGTTGTCTAACTTGACTTCGAGAATAGTGTGATGTGACATAGGCTGTGGCGTGTCTCCATCAAAACTAAGAATGATTCGAACGGGGATGCGGTTCGATCGAACGGGAAGGGTTTTTAATAATTCAGCACCACATTCCATGATCGCAGCCTGTTTAAATTAAAATATGAAGAACTAGCGATACTCCTATCGTCTATCGATGATGACAAAAGCGATTGTGCAAAGTGGATTATCGTTTAATTAGTGGTGCAACGTTACTTGAATACTAATTATTAGATAGCATCGTAGCCAAAGAATCATTCAAGAAGTATAAGGTAACTTAATTTTTTTTCCAGTGCTCTTTTGATTCATAAGAAAACGTTCTTACTAACGACAACTACTATTCAAATTAGGTGCTGACTCGGATCCAAAATAAGTTAAACACTCATGCCAATTTGCATTCACCTCTATTGAGATTATGTAGTATTCTTGTGATTTTGCTTCGACAACTTTTCTTCGCGATGAACTTCATACTATTTTTCGCTATAGTTGAATTTCGAAGAAATGTAATGTTATACTCTCTTCTAGCATCTCAACGGGAACCCTGCTTTTAATTCGTAATTTACTATGCTAATTTATCTGACGTTCATCCAACTTATACATCCTCATTCATTGGGCCCTACCCATTCAATCAATTATCATGCATGTTATTCTATTTATCCTAGTTTGAGTTTAATGTAAATCTATAGATTAATTAATAGTAAATCTATGTAGTATACCTAACAATATAGTTTCTCCAGACGCCTTCCGTCTCGAGAAATGTACACCAAGTCTGACTGACTCTAGTGTAGAAGGACTTTGATTTGTTTGTAACTTCTCAGTTAATTTAAAGAAGTTCACTTGTCATAAGACGAGTTTGTACAATCCCATTGAATTCCACCGCTTAATTGTATCTTGACAGATACGTATTTCGACCTCAACAGTAAGGCCGTCTTCAGTGTCTCGTACTTGACTCGACTTGAAGTCGACTTCAAGTCGAGTCAAGTACGAGACACTGAAGACGGCCTTACTGTTGAATCAAATACATCTGTCAAGATACAGTGAATTCAATGATTAAACTCGTCTGATGACAAGTGAAGACATTCCACTAAAAAGCTCAAAATAATTTTTTTTTCAAAAGTTGATATAAGGTAAATTAGGTTCTATTTCCAATTTTTACCCCATAAAATTGTCTTGGTCCAAATTTAATGTGTTATTTTTGGCCACTAGTATTGCCGATTACCTTGAGTCATAGTGAATAAAGCTTAAATGAACATTTAAAAGCGTTTGTTTGGAAAATGAGTCATGTCCGGAATTTGAATCAAAACGGTATTTTATTTACAAAATTGTTTAAGCCATATTAAGAAATATTTTACAGTTTCAAAAATGTCATATCTTCATATGTTTTAAAATACAAATTTAGCTAGAAAGCCGAACTTAAAAACACTCTTCAAAATTAATAGCATATTATTCGGCAACACGGCCGTACGAAAACCATTTTTTTTGTTAAATATCTTGGCTCCTACTTGGAGATTGAGGGTTCGAGTCCCTCAATCCCGGGTTCGAGTCCCGAGTCGAAACATTTTTAAAACAAATATCAACACTATTTCGAAAAATATGAAAAAAAAATCATAAGGGTTGTGTACAAGACACGACCGCCCGACGTAAACTACGTAAAACAGTTTGGTGAAATGTAGAATCTAGTGCCAGTGCAAGAATACATATTTGCAGCAGCTCTCTACAATACGCGCTCGTTATTCTGCTACGAACGGCAACGTAATTCTGCTACGACGTCGTACTTTGAACAAATTCTTCTCGCCTCAATCTTCCTATGTTTAAAATGGTGTCCATGAGAAGAATCGATTAATTCCCAATAATGCAAACTTCGAATCACTAACGACCACACGACCCACGCCATAGGCTGGAATAACAAAACTGAAGCCATCCATGCGAATACATATTTGTAGCATCTCCCTCCGACGCGCGCTCGTGATTCTGCTACGGACGCCAGGCAACTTTATGGCGTCTCCAAGCGGTTAATTAGAGATGTCGTAAAATCTCGATTAATTGATTAGTAACTTATCGATTACTCTCGATTCTTGACGATTATTGAATCGATTCATCGTTGAGTAGTAATCGAATCAAAATTAATCGATTATCATAACGATGAATCGAATAATTGAAGTAATCGACATCTAATAGTTGTCGTAAAATCCCGATTAATCGATTACTCTCGATTCTTGTCGATTATTGAATCGATTAATCGTTGGGAAGTAATCGATTAAAAATTAATCGATTATCACAACAAATAATCGATTAATCGAAGTAATCGATCAATTTGCGACATCTCCTGGGACCGCTCTCCGCGATATTTCAAATGAAATGCCACGCGCGCGGAGGAAAGCAGTTTTCTTATAATCAATAAAGATGGCCCATAAGTCCCGCCTCTTTGTTGCCCGGTATGACTGCAAATATTGTGTACCCGTCACACACTCACTAAAGGGGCGTGGCTACAGGTTTAACTTTATTAATTACAAGAAAGCAGCTCTTCCGCGCGCGCGAGCCATTTTGTTCGAGATGTCGCGAAAAGCAGAGCTGCTACCGGAAATTTCATTCTCATCGATGGTGTGGTTCATGCGGTCGTTCGCGCTCAGATTAAATTTTCTTGTCTGAAGTACTAACGATTGGCTACCATCAGAGGAAGTCACAACTTGAGGCGAGATGAATTTTGTTCAAAGTAAAACTTAATTGCTTGGTGATGGCAGATTGTTTTCCATCGGTAGCAGAATCACAAGCGCGCGTTATAAAAAGACGCTGCCGAAAATTATTCGCGTGGATAACAGCAACAGTCAAGTGAAATTTCCCCTCTTTATTTCCATCCATGCGAATACATATTTACAGCTTCTCCTTCTGACGCGCGCTCGGACCGGCACTAATGCTATGATTCCGCTACCGATACCAAACAGTTATGCTTTGTTCTATGAAAAAAGTCTTATATCAACTTTCTTAATCACTTTTCAATCACTGAATCATTGTTCAAAATTAAATCCACAGCAAGAAGAGTAGTTAAGTGCTTAACTATCATCATATAATTGAGCTCAGAATCACGTTAGAATATTTCACTGACAAGTTTTCTAGTTCCTAGCGGTTGCACTATAGACAAATTATTTCAACTTAACCTTCCTCCCAAACATAATGGTGGTTCTGAAAAGAACCGATTCAGTCCCACTTATGTGCCTCACCAACAACAACTACTGGACTGCGCAACAGCCACCTGATGATTCGGCTCTACGCACGCCGTTAATTGCCAGATCCAAAAATGCTGCTTGTAACACGGATGTAAAGATGTACTGTTGCTGCCACGACCGCCACCAAATGACGCGCGCACGCGAAACACGGGGATTTCCATCCACAGGAAAAACGAATCAGAGGATCAAAAGGCCCGTACCTTACTGCAATCTGATGTCCGTGTTGGGGATTTATGAACGGGATTGATTATTTCTGAATTTTTCACCCGATTTGGAAAGAAATAACATTTTCAATAGTTTGCCGTTGATAATGAAAAGTTTTAATACAATTAGCAAATTGGTGGAAAGTTTCCGAATCTATTAATAAGAAAATCTTGAAAATCCGTCGAAAGATAAAGTCGCCATTACCGTTTGAAATCTTACATGATTTCGTGACGGTCCCCAATTTGGAAATTTTCATTTTGCACCCTGTATCCGAGGCTTCCCCTTAGACGTAGTTTACGTCAAAAACACGTCCGTACGTGCTGCTGTCTCGAACTGGGGGTGCGTGAATGCTGCCACGCGCGCGGGGGAGAGCAGTTTTCTTAAAATCAATAAAGATGGCTCATTAGTCCCTCCTCTTTGTTGTCCGGTATGACTGCAAATATTGTGTAACCGTCAAACACTCACCAAAGGGGCGTGGCTACAGGTTCAACTTTATTGATTACAAGAAAGCAGCTCTTCCGCGCGCGCGAGCCATTTCGTTCGAGATGTCACGGAGACCAGACCATGGTACCACCTTCGGCATCGGCGGAGCTCCTACCGGAAATTTTATTCCCGGCGATGAAATTTTCTTGCGTGTCTACGATGGCGGCTATGGTGGTGTTTATTTCTGCAACGGTTGCATCTGAAGTGTCATCAGTGAAAGCAGCTCTCAAGCCATAATTTCAAAGTTCATATTAATCGCTTGGTGATGGCTGATAGTTTCCGTCGGTGGCGGAATCACGACCGTGCGTCAGGGACGCTACAAAAATTTATTCGCATGGATAGTATCAATACCAGTGAAATTTCCCCTCAAGATTATTATTTTAGTAGATAGACTGCTACTTGTTTCAGGTTTAATTTCCATCCATGCGAATACATTTTTACAGCTTCTCCTTCTGACGCACGCTCTTCGTTCCCACCGATGGCGTAGGTAGCGCTCGTAACAGGATCGTTGCGACAAAGAATCCAACGATGGCAATCTGTTGCAGTCTAGCGGTAAAACCGTAGAGCCAGCATCTGCATTTGAGTGAAATACTCTTGTGATATTCTGACTATCGAATGGTTGCTGTTGTGTTGGTGATTAGGAATCCGCATGATTCGAAATCTGTCCTTTTCAGGGCATTAAATTTTTCATTGGAGGAATTTGGTTTGACTGAGATAAAATTCATGAGATTGTTGCAATAAATCGGCAGCAGTAACGCAAAAATTCATAAGATTCAATCCATCATTCGACTTCTGTAGAGTAAGTGATTAAAAATCCATCGAAAGATAAAGACGCTATTAGCGTTTGAAATCTATCCTAATTTCGCGACGGTCTCGAATTTGGAAATTTCCGTTTTACATCCTGTATCTGAGTCTTCCCCTTAGACGTAGTTTACGTCAAAACATTATTTCAACTTAACCTCCCTCCCAAACATAATGGTGGTCCTGAAAAGAACCGATTCATTTCCACTTATGTGCCTCATCAACAGCACGACGTTGATTGCCAGATTCAACGATGCTGTTGGGAACACGGATGTAAAGATGTATTGCTGTTGCCACGACCGCCACCACCACCTGACGAAAAATTTCATCCGCATCATCACTCATAAATCTCAATCAACGAGCCCTCCCGTGCGAACGAAATCGTCCGTTCTCCGTGACATGCAAAATGAAAATGACGCGCGCACGCGAAACGCGGGGCTTTTTATACACAGGGAAAACGAAGCAGTGGATCAAAAGGCCCGTACGTTACTGCAATCTGATGTCCGTGTTGGGGATTTATGAACGGAATTGAATTTTTCACCCGGTTTGGAAAGAAATAACTTTTTCAATAGTTTAACGTTGATAATCAATAGTATCAATAGAATTGGAAAATTGCTGGAGAGTTTCCGAATCGATTGATAAGCAAATGTCGAAAATCCATCGAAAGATAAAGACGCTATTACCGTTTGAAATCTTACATGATTTCGTGACGGTCCCCAATTTGTAAATTTTCATTTTGCACCCTGTATCCGAGGCTTCCCCTTAGACGTAGTTTACGTCAAAAATGTCGAAATGTTTTTGAAAACTGTCTTCAGTTTCAAAAAAAGTCATAAAAATAAAAAATAAATCGCCCCAAGTTCTCTAAAAAAAATCTTTGTAAAGCTCATTAATAATTTAATCCAAACTTTTAATAGGTCGAGTTCGTACTATCCCATTTAATTCCACCACTTGATTGTAACTGTACAGATACGTATTTCGACCTCAACAGTAAAGTCGTTTTCAGTGTCTCTTGCTTGACTCAACTCGACTCAAGTCGCAGCATTAGAATTGAGCAATTCGCATAAATTCGAAGGTGGTACAAGCCTGGATTATCGTATGAGAGTAGCAACACTTTCATCCGTTACCACAGATATTACTTACTTGATACTTGATGGGCTACAGCTCTTCGATGAACCTACGCCGAATGGAGTATCCTTTTCCACTGGACTCGATCCTGGGCCAATCGCTTCCAGTCGCCCTGAACATTGAGCGCCATCAGGTCCTCTTCAACTGCAAAAAGCCATCGTGTAAGCGGCCTCCCACGAAGTCTGCGGCCTCTTCCGGGTTCTCTACTAAATATTATCTTCGCTTGACGTTCTTCCGGCATACGAATCACGTGACCAGCCCACCGTAGTCTGCCGTGTTTAGTAAGCTTAATAATATCCAGCTCTTTATACACCTGGTACAGTTCGTGATTCATGCGGCGCCGCCAGATACCGTTCTCCTGTTTACCGCCGAGTATTGTCCGCAGCACCTTACGCTCAAACGCTTCGAAAGCTCTCCGATCAGCCTCCATGTCTTATGGCCGTATAAAGCCACCGGAAGAATCAGAGTAGTATACAGCGCGAGTTTTGTTTTCGTTTGCAGACCACGGGACTTAAGCTGGTTACGAAGTCCGTAATAAGCCCTATTTGCAGCTGCAATACGCTTTTTCATCTCACGGGTAACATCATTATCGCACGTCACTAATGTTCAAAGATACACAAATTCTTCTATCACTTCAAATTTTTCACCATCCAGCACCACTTCACTACCACCACCACTAATGAACCCACGTTGATTGCCAGCGACCATGTACTTCGTTCTGCTGGTATTGATCGTGAGTCCAATCCTCGCTGTCTCCCTCTCATAAGGCACAAAAGCCTCTTCCACGGCACGGCGATCAATTCCGATAATATCGATATCGTCCGCAAATCCCAGGAGCATATGCGATTTTGTGATAATGGTACCGCTTCTTTGCACACCAGCTCTCCTAATCGCTCCCTCGAGTGCTATGTTGAACAATAGATTCGAGAGTGCATTACCCTGCTTTAATCCATCAAAGGTAACAAATGACGTCATTATTTCATCCGCCATTCATTCATATATTCGATCCGTCCAACGTTATACGAATCAGCCGTATCAGTTTTGCCGGAAAATCATTTCATTTCACTGAATCGTACGCCGCCTTGAAATCAATAACCAGATGATGCGTTGTACTCCCGGAATTTATCAACGATTTGTTTCAGGGTAAACATTTGATCCGCCGTTGATCGGCCCTCACGAAAACCTACTTGGTATTCTCCGACGAAGGACTCTTCAAGCGGTCTCAATCTGTTGAACAGAATACGGGACATAATTTTGTACGCCGAATTAAGGAGAGTTATTCCTCGGTAATTGGCGCACTGCAGTCTGTGCCCTTTCTTAAAGAGAGGGCAAATGAGGCCGTCCAACCAGCTAGCAGGCATTTCCTCGTCTTCCCATATTTTCGACATAATATGGTGCAGAACTTCATAAAGCTGCTCACTGCCATGTTTGAGAAGTTCAGCCGGGAGCTGGTCCTTCCCCGCAGCCTTATTGTTTTTCAGCTCTTTGACAGCTTTTTTAACCTCATCTAGTGTAGGTGACTCCACAGCTTATCCATCGTCGCTAATATTTATTCTACTCACCGATGCACCGTCTAATAACTTGTTCTTCGTACTCTTTTTTCTTCCTGCGGTGGCTTCTCTTGCTTCCTTGTACCGATCTCTATTCGATCGGATATCCGACACCAACATCCGGCTTCTGGCAACATTCTTCTCGTCTGTCACTCCACATCGAACCAACCCGTCCTGGGTCGCCTCTGTGCAGTGCCTACCACTTCTCGTGCTGTTGTGCTCACCGCTCCATGGATCGACTCCCATAGATCGTTGATGTTGTCGCTAACGTTGATTGCACTTATCCGTTCGTCGAGCTTCTGGCGGCAGTGGTGGAAATCTGCGAATCTTACTCACAAAACAAGAAGTAGGCAATGCAAAAGACTCGCGAACATTTGTTTTGCCTTTTTCTTGCCTACCTACTACTCGCAGAGAAAACAAAAAAACGAACCCCGAAAAATGTTCGTGAAGCTTCGCGAGTCATTCGGGTTAATTTGCAAAAGTCATAAAACAACCTCGGAACTAATTTCTCACTGATGTTCGAGCAAGAACACAATTGTTTATTGTTATTGTGTTTATGTCCAGTCCAATCTATCCATTGTATTCGAAGTAATCACAAAAACTCGCGACCGTGTTTTTACTCCCGAACAAAATACAGCCCGGCTTTTTGTTTTTACTCTGCCCGTATTCGCAAACAAAGCAAACGCCAGAAAAATGCAGGCAGTAGGTTCGCGCGAGTATGGCATTTTTGGTAGGCCCAATTACACTCTTTTCTTACTCGTGAAGCGAGTATTTCCACCACTGTCTGGCGGTACTCAGCCGATACTCCTTCCGCCGACATTTGCTGGATATTGTAACGCATCGTTCGCTGTGATCTTTCGTTCGATACAGTTGACAACCGTGATCGAATTTTACTGACAACGAGGTAGTGATCAGCGTCAATGTTCGGACCTCTGAATGTCCGCACATCGATAACATCCGAGAAATGGCGCCCATCCACCAGAACATGGTCTATCTGGTTGCAAGTTTCACCATTTGGGTGTCTCCAGGTGTGCTTTCGGATGTTCTTTCGTGCAAAGTAGGTGCTACTGATGGCCATCCCTCTGGCAGCAGCAAAATTTACTAGCCGTAAGCCGTTGTCATTGGTAGCGGAGTGAAGGCTCTCCCTACCGATTATGGGACGGAAAAAGTCCTCTCTACCGACCTGAGCGTTAGCGTCTCCGATAACAATTTTCACGTCATGCTTTGGGCACTCTCCATAGGCTTTATTAAGACATTCATAAAACGTGTCCTTCACGTCGTCGGATTTATCATTTGTCGGTGCGTAAACGTTGATAAGGCTGTAATTGAAGAATTTGCCCCGTATCCTCAACACACAGATTCGTTCGCTAATGGGTTTCCACCGCATCACTCGCTCCATCTGCTTGCCCATCACTCCATGGTCTGTTTTTTCACCGCCGCTGTGATAGATGTTATACTTGAATGCAGTGTTGGTCGTGGGGTCCACGGCTCGGAATTCACGATCTCCGGATCTGGGCCATCGGACTTCTTGAATAGCGGCCACTATCACTGAAACCTTCTGCAGTTCGCGAGCCAGAAGGCTCACTCGTCCAGGTTCAGAACGGGATTTTACAGAGTAAGAATACTGCATTGAAATAGTACAAGACGTAGGGCAAACTGTTGCTCATTCATATAAGTTATGAATTAACTTTTTTTTATTTTTTATTTTTCGCCAAAAACCTCGTAAATAAAGACAATAATACCAGCATACCTCGAAATTTTAGTGTACGTACTATCGAAGCAAAAAATAACACAGAAAAATTTTTTTTTTTATCGCCTTTTTATTTATTTAGGAGTGGTGGAATGTTTGTAAAACCGCTTGGAAACCAAAATATCGTCAGAAGGCCCTGTACTCTAAGCATATTTATATTTGATACAGTACACAACGGACCAGCATGACCCAGATTTTTCTTAAAATGGTGCCTACATGTAGCATTGAGCAAAATCATCGTCTTTGTAAATGTGAGGCTATTGTTTTTACGAAATATTGTATGTTAATGCTTCGGATCATCCGTAAATTACGAGACATTTGTAGGAGTAATGTTTCAAAGATATGTTACACATCATACATAATTATGCATGTTACTACAAAATGTAACGATGGGAATGAAAAGCTTTAAGGATGTGCTGAACTGTCACTGTCTTTGCGACTCTATTGGCTCTATTGACACTTCCTTATCAAAGCGACAAATTTTCAGCATTAGTAATATGAGTACATAACACTAAGATGAGTATAAAGATAACAAGAAAACTGATTTCGAAGATGTAAAGCTATGTCCATTTAGAATCCGGAATAATTTATTGTATTGCAGCGGCACGGAAAGTGACCGCTGTAAGAATTTTTTACAGCGGTTTATCTGATGAGAGGAATAAAGAAGAAGGTGCTATTTTTACTAGAAACAAGAAGAAATAATTTGTATCAATATCTTCTTCTTAAAGTACAGTAAATTACCTTTGTTTTGATGTATTAACCTTATTTGTACGTCAATCCGTTACCGAGATACAGATGATTTTATTATTCCGGATTCTAAATGGACATAACTTTGAAAAAGGATTATTTGAATTTGCTCGTCTGTAGAATTGTTTATGCCTTTCTTGTACACCAACGTGTATCGAAAAGTCTATAAACTCCAACAACGATTTTTTTTATTGGAGGCCTGGTGGGTCGACTGTCATATACCGCTCAATTCAGCTTGACTAATTGAGGTGGAGTCCGTCGATAAATTCTTTAAATCTAAATCATTGGATGGCGATCTAGTCACAAATTGCAACTAGCGTGAAACTGATCTTCGGCCAAAGTGTGCGACGTGGGAAAATATTTTTGGCAATATGACCAATAGATCCCCTTCTATTCAACACATTCTCGGCCATACATAAACACACTTTTACTGAAAATGTGGGAATTGTTTTTCAGGAAACTAAGGAATTGCTCCAAGAACGCCCCCTGAAAATCCTACTTGTATTTCTTTCGTATTCCAGTTTGTAATTATTTCACATTTCACTTTATATTTATATATACTTTTTTTGAAATTTGTTTGGACATTCATAAAGATTTTTGTCTGAAAATTCCTTAGGAAATTCATTTAAAAAAAAAAACCTTTTTTCAATGTCTCCTAGATTTGTTTCATATATTCTTTTAGGATTTTTTCGAGAATATCTTCAGGCAATCCATCGGAAAATCCATCAAACCACGAGATCCATTCCGAATTTCGTCAAGAATTACTTTAGGGAATTCTTCAGGAAATTCTTTTGGATACTCCTACGAAAATCCCTTTGGAAATTTTTCCTGAAAATGAACTTCCCGGAGCGGTTCTTGGATGATATTTCTGCAGTATAGCTCGAGAAATTTATGTGAGATCTGAAAACGAATTCCCGGATAATTCTTGAAGAACTTTTCGGCGGAACTTTTAAAAGGATTTCTGAAGGAGTTCTTGAAGTAATTTTGACGGATTTTTTTAAAGAATACATGGAGGAATTTCTGGGAGAGTTTCTAGAAAAATTTCCAGGATTATTGTTTTAATATTTTGCTGCGAATTCCTGGAAAAAAATCTCGGAAAACCCTGAAGGATTATTTGTAGAAATTTTAAGGGAAGTACCTTCAGAAATTTGGAAAATTGCTGCAGGATCTTCCGGGAGAATTCCTTCAATCTGGAGAAATAGTCAGATGAATTTGCAGACGAATTTTGCTAGAAATTTCCGGGAGGATTCTCGAAGAAAAAAATCCGGGAGAAATTTTCCGGGAGAGTTCTTGGAGGAATTTTCGAAAAAAATTCCGGGTGTGAGTAGGTTGCTATCAAGGGCTGAGTTCCTGAAGAAATTCAAGGGAATTTCTGGAAAAACCTCTAAGTAATTAATGAAGAGATCTTGGTGGAATTTCTGAAGTAACGCCAGAGTGAATGCCAGGAGGAGTATACATGGGAATTCCTGAATGATTTTCTTATGGAAGTTTTGGGAAAGGAGATGTGAAAATTTCTAAGTAAATTGTTGAAGAAATCACCGAGAAAATAAGGGCATACTTGGAAGGATTGACGGAGATATACTTGGCAATAATTCAAGATGAATGTTCAAAAAAATCGCGGAGAACTTCTTAGAGGAACTTCCGAAGGAATTCCTGGAAGGACTTCCAGGCGAATTTATGGAGCAACTTCTGGAGGAATTCCTGGAGAATTTGAAATAGAGCAAGTGTATTGGTTTTGACCATCTTAGTGTCTAATTTGGCCAACCTTGAAGAATACATATTTTCCAAAAAAAAAACTTCGAAAATTGCCTTACTTTTGGAGTTCTGAGAGAAACTGCCCAAATTATGAACATGACTAAAACTGGTTTAGTAATCCAAAAACCAGCGGCGTGAGGCCGCCACAGCACCGCCACTGGCTGAAAACAATCAAGCACGCCTCACCGTCGATAAAGTTTAAATCGGCACACAGGTCTAGTATATCAAGTGTAAGCCTGTATGGAATTTTCGACCATTCTTCCAAGGTATCCCAGGAAGAACCCAAGATAAACTTCTTCAGGAATCCCAGCAAGTCGTCTTAGAGAAAATTTTCAACCAAATAAATTTATCCTCATTTTAGTAACGCTGCTAATTTGT